>NC_052055.2:17508862-17834973 GCF_903992535.2 Arvicola amphibius | reverse complement strand
ATAGAGCAATTTGTTGCTTAAGAATTTGTTACGTATTACTTGCCGGCCATTATTTCTGATTATAATTTATATAATTATGGTTCTAAAAGTGTATTTTAAAAGTATAACAGATGGATAACTCAGGATAAAATTTGATGATCGTATGTGGCAGGAGAGATGGATAAATGGAGAAGAACACTTGCTGCTTTCTCAGAGGACCTCAACTTGGTTCCCAGAACCACTTAAAGCAACTGACAATGTCCTGTAGCTCCAGCTCCAGGGAATTCAATTCCCCATTCTGGACTGAACAGCCAGCATGCATGCACGTGCATGCAAACATGCACACAAACAGAAATACTTAAAATTTTCTTTTTAAGATCTTGGCATGAGTAGTCAATAACTGCTAAGAGTAGGGGAATTAGTCTCTTTCTAAGGCCAAACTTCTTCATACATTTTCCATTTCCAGTATATGTATGTATTTACATGTCGCAATAAATAATTAAAGAAGAGTTGTGCAGTGTGGGGGTGTGAGGTGTTGGCATGGGAAGAGGCAAAGGTAGGGATATAGATAAGCACTCCTTTATGCAACATCATGGGAGTAACCAACTGCTTTCTGCTTTGATTTTAGCCCACTTCACAAGATAAAACCCATACCTAACACTATTGCCAAGACAAAAATATAGGTCCTAGGCAAGCAGCTACTGCTAATATGCTGCTGATGGACAGAGTATTTAACAGACCCCTAATAACTTATTATTAAACTCATATATCAATGTACCTCTAAACACCCATCTGAAGAGTCTCTATTTTCACTAAGTGATTTTTAACCAGCGACCCTACAACTGGCCATGATGCAGAAATTAAGGGATCGCTGAATGCTCAGTCCTAAAGGAACGATGTATACTGTAGTCCTCACAAGGCTAAGGGATCATAGATGGAGCAGGGTAAAAGGCTTAGACTTCACTTGCCTTCCAAGAACTGTTTCCTTTTTTGTTTACTTGAGTCTAATTTTCATCCCTTTATCTGGTTCACTCTAGGCTCTATTCAAGGCAGAGTAAAGTCCTTTGGAATGATGTCTATATGGTTTTTTGAAAAAGTTCATGTAACAAGTTTGCTAGATACTAAAGCAACAAAACCCACACACAAACTCATCAGAGTTTAGCCTGCCATGGTTATCTGTAGACAGAGACTGCTTGTTTGTTTCATGGCCACCTAAACCCAAAATAATCCCTCAGAAAGTATATTAAACGAAATACTGTTTGGCCAATAGCTTAAGCATATTTATATCTAGTTCTTACATCTTAAATTGACCCATTTCTATTATTTTATATTTTACCATGTGGCTCATGGTTTACCAGAGAGTTTCCAGTGTTTCTGTCTCCTGCAGCAGCTACTTGGTGTCTCACTAACTTGGCCTTCTTTCTCCCAGCATTCAGTCTAGTTTTCCTGCCTAATGCTACTCTGCTCGATCACAGGCCAAAGTATCTTCTTTATTCATTAACCAATAAAAGGAACACATATACAGAAGAAATTTCAACATCATCTCCCCTTTGCTGTCTAAATAAAAAGGAAGATTTTAACTTTAACATAGTAAAATTACATATAACAAAACAGGTATTAAGCAAGAATTATAGCTATAATATTTATATCTTCTTTATCTTTTATCTTAATTAAGGAAAACTATAACTTCCTATTCTTCAGTTCCATCAAAGACTCCAGAAGGCTATAAATTTACCTAAGTTAAAAGGAAGTGCATTGTAAGAAACTTCTAAAATACTAGAATTTACAGAGACATCTTGTTGCCTGGACTGTCACTCAAAGTTCTTTTGTGTCATTGGAGCATCCATTTTCAACCTACAGGCCCATAGTATCTGGCAGACTTTTCCACGAAGCAGGAAACTTCAAAGACAGTTATATTGGCAGTTTGTCAGTCAATTTCTTTTGTGTCCTGCAGAATGTCTGACAGACTCTTTCTGAACCCTGAAGGACCATCTCACCTTTAGGCAAGTTCAGCAGTCATTTTTCTGTGTGTCCTGCATGTCTAGTTTATACAGCATACCATCAAGAATCTCAGCCAAAAGCAGTTTCTTGCCTAAATGGCTAGCAAACTCCATAGGAGTATCTTCGATGCCCATCTGTTTCTTGAAGTAGATTGGTGCTGTCAGGATAAAATGTGTCTCATTGTCATGAAAAGTCCTAAGTTATTAAAACATTTTAAATGTCATATTCTGAAGCTCTTTAAAAGGTTTGAAGACTATCTATTGAACTAAATATATCTCTATATTTCTAGAAAACATAACTAACATGACTACAAGCTTACTATTTTAGATGACTATTAACCTGTATTTTTTAATTATAAATTACATTTTTAAATGGGCTGCACAAACACAATATCTTAATCAACAGTGGAAATATACATAAAATGAAATTGACCTTTAATTTGTACCAATAGACAAAGATCTATACCAATGCAAAGTACTTATCTCTATAGCATATCCCCCTTTAGATGTAAACAAACATTTATAAACAATATTTGGGAATTTGGGCATAGTTCTCTCCAAACTGCTTCCTACTTTTTGTTGGGTGACATAATTTTTGAAGGTTTATGGAGACCTTCAGGGGGTCCTGTTCCATTAAATCATATTAGTCTGGAAGGAATCCACAGGTTCTCATCTTCTGTGGAAACAAAAGCATCACCTCTTTTCCAAAGAAACACATCTTCGACCCACATTTTGAAGTCAAAATACCTTTAAAGTATATATGTTGGTTTAGGTTAGCATTCCATATAATGAAATGTCTTTCTGTATTTAACTCATTCACAGTCAAAAAGTTCAAAAGAAAAATACAATAATATACATAATATAGACTCTCCGTGTATATTTTATCTTTACATGACTTATATTTTACTCTGTTACTTTTTCTGAAAATTTAATATTGATCTTATTATCTTTACCCCTTTACTCTATGACTATCTCTACTCTTTTATATTACTTTTAATGTCTCTTTACTCTTTTCCTTTTTTCTCCCAAGCTTCTGTACATTTATTTATTTATTTAAACACTGTGAGCCATTTAGATGTCTTTTTCATCTGAATTAGTCTTTATTATATACATATCTATAATTACTTTTTAACCAGGAGTGCCTCTTTTTTCTTCTAAATGCTAAGCAGGCATGGCTAGGACCAACTCCACAGCACTGCCTTTGGCTCTGCCCAGTCCAACATGGCAGAGGTGTGGTCACTGCCTCTGGGAGTAATGCCAGTGCTCCAGCTCCAGAGTCGCAGTGGATCTACGTCACCATTAAGCAATTTGTAACATGCTGCTCACAGACCCCTATAGGCCAAAGCAGCTTCTTTATTCATTAGCCAATAAAAGAAACATATATATATATATATATATATATATATATATATATATATATAAAAGGACTCCCCACATCAGTTATCCCTTAGACTCTCACGTTTAATCCACTACAATCCATCACTAAGTAGAGTTTAAGAGCATTACTCTACCAGGAATTGATAAAGGGCAGAACTGAGAATCTTTGATCCAAATGTAGTCTATTGAGAGCCTGGAGATGGAGGACGTTTGAGGCAGTTTCTTCACTCACACATCTTTCTGGT
Organism: Arvicola amphibius; assembly: GCF_903992535.2. Lineage (NCBI taxonomy): Eukaryota > Metazoa > Chordata > Mammalia > Rodentia > Cricetidae > Arvicola > Arvicola amphibius. The sequence goes on along the minus strand of NC_052055.2, from coordinate 17,831,372 downwards.
AAAGAGATGCTTCTTAGCCTTTGGTCCATGTGAAGCCATGTCCTCTGGGGCCTCTTTTTATAAAGTTTGACCTTCCCATAGCAAAGGAGACTTGGGTTAATGGTATTCCATGCTTAGCAAACATGGTTTGTTAGAAACAATAACTATATAATCCTTCTGAGGAACACTGAAAGAAGCAACTGCTTACAGATACAGTATGTGCTCTCAGAGGCAACCACAAACAAAGCTGTGAAATTAATATATAGGTCATAACATTCAATAACACTGATAAAAAGTTAAGAAAAGTAGGACATCAGAGTAATTCAATGTAATAAGTCATATAAATCTGGCACTATTCATTATTTCTTATAGGAGAGTCTGTATTACAATTTTGATCCTAATTCCATTATATAAAGATGAAAATCCACTACAACATGGACTCTCTTGCTGGTTAATTGAATGGATTTCTTTCATTTTTCTAATCAATAATAAAGTCAATTAATCATATACTTATCTTGGCAACTCTCTTTGAATCTAGGCTTCTCTTCTCCCCTACTCAGTTCCTACAAACATTTCTGGGTCACTAGGGACTCTGCTAGAACTCAAGGCTGTGCACTTATGTCACATAGGCACAGGGGATGGACAAAGTTGCTCTATTGGAGGGAAGTTGAGGAAAAGTTGCCCATTGTGTCACCTTAGGAAAATTCAATATATCAGGACCTCTGAAACTACGCACAGGTAGGTATTTCTTCTTAAGTTCTTGCTATCATGGTTAAGCCTTCCTTCCCTCAAACTTCTCTTTTCTATGTTATTTTTCCAATCTAAAATTTTCTGTAAGCTTCATTGGTATTTTTGATTTGTTGACTTCTTAATGGGCTGATGTATTTTATCCCCATTAGTATATGATCTTTACTGTTCCCAGACAACTTCAGCTCTATGTACACATCTATTCAGTTGTGTTTTGAACAATGAAAATTGCCCTTCAGTCACTTTGTGATGAACATAAAAATGCTTATGTCTACTCTTATCTCACTTATGCTTATTAGACTAACTACAAATGCATAAATTACTAATTTTGATGTTTTTATGTTACTGATAATGTGAACTTTTTGTTTTAATAGCATTCATCTTACTTTTAAATATAAGCAAAGCTCTTTGATTTCTAATACTTTAAATTCAACTCTGAATTACTTTTTCTCTCTTCTTTCATTCCCAAGCTTAATGTTTTTTTTTTAAATTCTTTCATGTATAGGTAAAAGCTAAGTTCTACAGAGAAAATGGGGCGAAGCTGTTTGGTATCAACTTCTGCTGCTCTCAATCTATAGCTGGTTACGAATGAGGCAATTATACATAGTAAGCTTTCCTTTCAAAGCTAAAACACAAAAGAAGTCCTTGTCAAAAATTATTAATGTTGTAAGGAAAGTTCATCATAGCCTAAGTCATTATAAGAAATAAATCTACTTAATAGAGGTGTGTGTGTGTGTGTGTGTGTGTGTGTGTGTGTATGTGTATGTGTGTGCATGCCTGCATTTGTATGGGGAGGAAAGGAAAGTGAGGAAAAAAAGTTGGATGAAGGACTAGTTTTCTTACAAAGTAGAAGAGAAAATGGATATTTTATGGGATGAAAGAAAATATAACTTCAATAATAAATAAACAAACCCTCTTTTAAGAAAATAAGCATATGTGGAAGGGGAAATCAGAGGTAAAAATGAAAATCCAAGTTCAAATCAGAGAATATTGTTGAAAGAGTTATGAGTTTGTACCATAGCTTAGAGATTACCAAAGGTAGCCTGAAGGTGAGACCATAGGAAGGCCGTGATCAGGACTTGTATTTGTTATACTTAACATGAGTTTACCATGTCCTTTGATCTGGTTCTTTCATGTTACAGGTGCTGTGATTCTTTTCTTGTTGGAAGAACCAGTCAGTGAAAGCCTCATCCTTTTCACAGCTATATTAAGTAGGTCGCGCAAATATCTCATTCTCAGAACAAGTCACACACACACACACACACACACACACATTCTTGTTCTTCTTTCAGTGCCTCAATTGCCAGTCTAGCCACTATTTTTTTCTGTCCATTTTTCTACATTATCTATAGTGCTATGATCTCAGGATACCGTTCGTTCCACTTAAACTGGACGATCAAGGTCACTATTTAAAGTTCTGGCCACTAGAATGACTTTATTTTTTAAAATGGCTTTCTGTGCTATATATCAGTCTATATTCAGTTTGCATGTCCGTGTATGTTCATATGTCATACATGAACAGATTCATATATTAATTGTTCTCTATCATGTTGTCACTTGACATGGGACTAGATAAAAGTTGAGAGGGGGCAGACAAAGAGCAGGATGACAAGACAACCTTGTCCTCAACATCTCTGGTAAAGATTGTATGTGCCTCTTGACTAGCCCCTATCTAACTCTAACTGTATGAGCTCCATCTTAGATTGATTACTGCTGCCCCGACACTGTGATATGGCAAGCTGGCATGAACCTCATACACACAGTTCTGGTTATCTGCCTTCCGGATATCCTACAGGAAGAGGCTGTCTTTATCAAAGGCCAAAAACATGACAAGAAGTGCTTTTTAAAAAGATGACGAAATTCTTTGATAAAGACATCATGGTCTTAGTATGCAACACTAGTGTTTTGTTTTAGACTACAAAAGTTATCTGTTGCTGAGAGTACATGTCTAACCCACAAGTATAACATTTAGCAGGGTTTCCCTCATAACTCCTAATGAATATAAAAAGTCAAGCTTAATAACTTGTCGCATCTATATTCCTGACCCCATTAGGTTGAGGGGAGATCTTAGGGACTCTCATCAGTAGTATTGACACTTACCCAGGATTAAGATATCATGAGGCCAGGAACAGAGGGAAATACTACAGATTTCAATGGTGGTTAAATTAAAATCTTTCTAAAACTGTTCAATAAAATATTCTAAAATATTATCAGAATTCTTTCAGCTTCTTTCTGTTCCTAAAATGAAAGTCAATGTTCGTTGCAATTAAGACTTTAAATTGGGAGGAGAAATAAGCACATAAATCTGTCACATGATTTTGTTCAATAAGAACAAGGGAAAAAAACCGACAATAAAAATCACATCAAAGTCAGAGCCAGACACACATTGTCCACAACTTTCCTTTTTTTCTTCTTGAGGTTATAAAACCATATGAGTTTTCTCTGCCTCTATTACAGAACTGTTTACTCTGCATCTGAAACCAAATAAGGAAAGCCTTTCAGTTGTTTACTTAAAGATGTTAAGCATCCCTAGCCCACATGAGTGATGCTATTGTCTTCTAATTGGAAAGGCATTTTGTGTTTACCAAAGGTACAGTGAGCTAAAATCCATAACTTAGCAGAAGCCTAAATGGATACTCACAGGAAAAATAGAGCATTATTTAAGTGGGATTCCATATGATATTGTATTCTAAAAGTTAAGACTAAGGAGCAAACCTTTGAGCAGGAGTTTCCTGTCCTCAAAGAAACGTGGATGTTATTATAGGAGTCTGAGCCCTGCAGACTTCAGTTCACTGTAGCAAAAGGGCTCTGAGAAAGATAAAATCATCTGTATTATATTATGAGCAAACAGGCCAGTTGAAAAGGGACATTGAGTATGCAATGTGGTAGATATTAGCAAACACTTAAGAGAAACCACAGGGAAAAAAAAACCCTCGTGCATTGGCCTGGAGTAAGCCTTCAGCATCTGTTCAGGCCCTTCAGAGTCTTCGCTGCTGAGAACATAAGTCGGTTTGTTGGTCATTCCTCTGAACTTGAAGCCAGATGAGCAAATCCGAGCCATTTTATGGTACAATCATTCAAATCATTCCAGTATGTTACAAGACTTTTTGCCTTTGCCTTGAGCTTCAAAAAGAATTAGGCGGTATTTGTAACACTTCACACATTCCAAGGAAACGATTGGATCCAATTGTGAAAGTTTTCAAGCTCTGATGAATTTTCTAGTATAAAATTTAGGTTACGCATCCGACTTAACATGACGCTTTGCTCCAGAACCACAGAACTAAAGTACAGTAGAGCAGTGATACATCACTTTATTGGATTTGCTATTGTTTTATGCTTATGACATTATTTGTGGCTGTTTATTATTCTATAGTAATGAATACTTAACTATTAAACGAAACTAGTCTTTTGATAAACTCATGACAAGCTTCATTTAAAAACCAATTGAGTTTATGAGACACAGATGTCTATGATGTAGAAATGGCCACACAAAAGAGAAATCCATATATCAAAATTTTAAAAGCCATATACATATGTGTGTGTGTTTGTGTGTATGTGAATGTGTTTATATGTGTGTGCACATGCATCTATATATGCCTCTATTAAAAAGCTAAGAATAATGAAGCTTATTTCTTCATTAGCCTATTTCACCGAAGTAATGTTTCTTCCTAGCCTTCAAATAGTGGGTTTATTTGGTGTGAGAGAGAGGAGCATTGTACACAATAGGCAAGCCCTCTACCACTAGTCTATACACCTGTTTATGAAATACCTTTTTATACATAATTCTACTTATCACAATCTTCCTGAGTGAGTATTCCTATTCCATTGGCAAATTATTTCATGCTCAGAGGAAAGTGATTCTGTAGAAGGCCCATCTCTCACAAGCCTAAGGGTGCTAGTGTTTGCTGCTAGTTTAGACCTTCGCAGGCACTCTTTATCTGTCAAACTGATGCTGCCTAGGAGGGAAAAAGATTAGGAAGATGAAACCGAAAATGCAAATTACCTAGAAACTAGGTCTTCCTGCTTATCCTGGACATTTTCAGGAATATTGAGGCTAATTTGTTTTCTGTATATTAGCAGCTATAAATACACATGCATGTGCACATACAAACACACAAACATGCACACACAGAAGCACACACGAACATGCACACATGCACACACATACATGCATGTTGATGCTAGATACATGTACCAGGCCTTCTTTTAGATCACCAATCAGCTCCCAAATCCTGACACAGAGACTTTTTTTAGTTATAAATGCTCAGCCTTATCTTAGCTCTTACTCTGGTTCTCTTTATCTACATTTCGCCTTGGGGGGCTTTTTAATTTCCTTCCTTCCTTCCTTCCTTCCTTTCTCTCTGTATGTCCTACTTCCCTATAACTCTTGTCTGTCTGTCTGGCAGCTGTCTGGCTTCCTTCTGGTCCCTGGTGTGTTCATCATTTTCCCTTAATCTCTTTTCTTTCTTTTCATTTGCCTAGATTTTTCTTCCTACTTATTTTTTCTGCCTGCCAACCCCACCTATCTGTCTCCTTCCTCACTATTGGCCAACAAGCTTTTATTAGGTCAACCAGGTGCCTTAGGCAGGCAAGGTGAAACAAATGTAACACATCTTTACATCCTTAACAAAGGCTGCATAAACAAATGTGACACATCTTTGCCTAATTAAAATAACATTCCACAACAAATTCTATATGTGTGTAATATATGTATGAGTGTAATATATATGTATATGTTTGTGTATGTGTATTTGTTTACATGTACATGTACCCAGGCATGTATATGCACTTATATGTATATGATGTATATGCACATGTATGGTTATTATCAGTTGATGTGCTGCGTTTCTTACTATGGAGAAGGAGAGAACATGGAGAGAAAAGCTAGGTCTCCATCATTTTCAGTTTACCAGGCAGTTGACCTTGAATGCTTTTCAAGCAGCTGCAACCATTGGATGCTTAGTTGAATCCTTAGAAATCGCAAAGGGAATTAACGTTTCCTGATTTCAAGGAAATGGCAAAGAAATGGCTGCTTTGCCTCTGAACTACGAAAGCCTCGTTCCGGATGTCAGCATTTCTTTAGGGACTAGCTGAGTAACTAGCTGACTCACATTTGCAAAAGGAAACAGCTTTGCAGTAACACACTGATAATCCAGGATTGAAGGCTTATGTCCAGCTCTGGCAATAGACAGGGCCAAACTAGCATCTTCCTCCAGGGATCACTTCAGGGATCCAGAGCAGCTTCCTCAGGAGGGGAACGGGAAGACTACTTACAACAGAATCTCAAGGCAGACTGTCATAGTAAATTCTTTATGCTGGCTATTTAGTATTACTATTGTTGTTATCATTGTGTGTGTGTATCTTTGTGTGTGTGTTCTGAGAGTATGGACACACGGGTACAACAGCATATATGTACTGTGGCACCTGTGTGGAGATCAGAAGACAGCTGCTTTGTGGAGTCTGTTGTGTGTCCCCTTTCACCTTGCTGAGTCTAGGTCTCTATTGTTTCAGACACTGTTCTGTGACATCTAAGCTTGATGATACAGAATGGAAATGCTGTAATTACAGATTCATTCCACTGCATATAACTTTCCTTTAAAAAAAATCAGGGACCAAACTGGAACTATCAGGTGTGTGTGGCAAGCACTTTGCTCAGCTAAGTTATCTTCCCGGTCCATGTACACATTCTGTAAATCCACCCTACCTTGACCAACAACATTTCAAGCCTTGGGAGCTCCCCTTTCACACCCATCTTTGGAAGGTAATCTGTGGCTCACTTACATACTAAAAGTACTTAACCTCCATTTGAAACCATTTTAGGGTATCTTACACAAGGATGTAAAGTCTTCTGATATGCTAAACAAACAACACCAGAATTCAGAGGTCCTGAGAGTTTTCCCAAGATTCTCTTTATCTCATAGAGAGATGAAAAGATATTAGAAAACTTGAGTGAGCAACCAATGGTCACGTAGCTACGAAGTTTTTAATTTGAGATTTAAAATAGCATTAAGTCTATTGGCTGCAAAGCCTGACCATACCTTCTTTACAATGTTGCCTTAAAACTGATCAAGACTGGAAAATGTTTGGGACCAAATTGTCTAAGCTTGGTCTTTTATTTTTTTTAACATTCTTACCTAGATCTTCAAGTCTTCCATGGAAAATGTCACAAAGAAGTCCAGAATTCAGGTGAAATTAAAGCTACAAATGCGCTCTTTCAGTGGCGACAATGGATGGCATTACCCTCTACATGAAGAGTGCTTTCTTTCCAAAATATAAAATATGGGATTACAAAGGTTCATATTACACACACTCTAAGCATTAACTGCAAGTGGAAGTTTAATAGCTGGTTTTTGAGCCAATTTTTGCTATGGCAATTTTCCTCCCTTTTTGTGTTCTCCAACCATTTCTTCAGTCTAATTTGGTTCACAAGCAAATTATACCTTCAAATGACTTCATTTAGCCTGGGCAAGTAGGCAGTGGAGAGTCATTTCAAATTTATTTCCTGCCGATTGCCTTTTGAAGAAAATCCCCAGAACTGTATCCTGTGCCCCCATCTCCCTGCAGCAAGGCACTGGCAAAATTTGAACTTGCAAGGTGCCCTTAAAAACTGGGACACCACACTATAAGATATTTCCAATCCCATCCAAAAAAAAAAAAGCAGAAAAAAAGAAAGAAAAACATTACTTTAGTGACTTATCTATAGAGGATATGATTTCTAAAAAATAAAGAACTGAGGGTCTGGGAAGATGGCTCAATGGTTAAAATAATTGCCTGTTACTCTACAGAACCCAGGTTCAACCCCCAGCACTCACATGTGGGTTTACAACTGTCTGGAACTCCAGTATCAGGGAATATGATATCTTCTGACCTCAGGTATCAGGCACCAAACATTCAAGTGGAGCACAGATATACAAGCAAGCAAAAGGTTATTACACATAATACAAAATAAGATTTTTAATTAAAAAGTGTGAAAGACAAACTGACAAAGGAGCAAGGTGTAGGTCAGAGTCTTGATTTGAGCTTTTCCACCAGCTCATTGTGAAAGTTTAGTAAATTCTGTTCATTTCTTTGGTTTTCTGTTTATATAGTAAACCAGTAAAATCAGGTAAATAATCTAATCTTCACAACTTATTGGATAATAAAATTAAACATATGATATGGTTTTGCATCCAAATGGATTTGAGTAGGATTAATTTTGTATTCACTGGGTCAATAGTAATAAAAAGAGGAACACATTAAATTGGATAAGGGATAAGAGAGTGTTCTGGGAGAATTGGAGGGAGGAAAGTGGGGTGAATATGAACAAAAATATTGCATGCAGGTATGAAGCTCTCAAATAGTAAATTAAAAATTAGAGATTTTTAACAGCTAAAACATTGCTGCTATGGAATATTATTTTAACTGGATGAAGATGCGCTACATTTGCTCATGCTGCATGTTCAGTACATCACTTGTGTAAAGGTGTGCTGTTACATCTGTTTCTGCAGCATTTAATGATGTAAGGATTGTTACATTTGTTTGTGCTGCATCTGTTTAATTATGTAAAGATGTGTTACATTTGTTTCCTCTTGCCTGTCTAAGGCACCTAATTGGCCTAGTAAAGAGCTGAATGGCCAATAGCTAAGCAGAGAAAGGATGGGCGGGGCTGGTGGCCAGAGAGAATAAGTAGGAGGAGAAATCTAGACTCAGGAAGAAAGAGAAGGAGGAGAGAATAAGAAAAATTCCCCATGTAGCTACCAGCCAGAAGACACAAGAAGCAGTGAAAGTAAGAAAGAAATTTTAAAAGGGTAAAAAGCTCTGAGACAAAAGCTAGATGAATAGAAAAAGATTAATTTAAGTTAAAAGCAATAGCCAGAAATAAGCCTAAACTAGGCTGAGCATTCCTAACTAATAAGAAGTCTCATTTTATGATTTGGGAACTGGTTGGTGACCCACCCCACAAAAATTAGCCTGGTACAGTACCTGGTGGCATTATAGCTGTGTGACATCACAGTGCAATACATCATTTATGTGATTATGGTGATGCCCATAAACAAACACTACTTCACAATTTGCATGAAAATATAGCATTTACATAGCTACTATGTTTAGCCCATATACATTATATAAAACAACCATGTTATTAGTTTTTGTATTAAAAAACATGTATCAATTAATTGTACAGTTTTCTAAAAGGGGATCTTTACATGACATATAAAATAATATCTGGACCCATTGATGACATCCACCTCTACCATAAAATTTTCATGTACATAGCAAATGTGTCAGAGAATATGTCCATCTTCTCTTTGGATGAGCCACGGAATGGGTAGATTTTCATCTGAAACTAAACAGACATTTCTTTCCCATATTGCAGTTTCTGTCTTGTGTGTTCCAAAAGAAAAACCATTTAATAGACAAAGCAAACATCTAGTTCCCACAGGAAAGCCTGAGAAACAGTGGGAACAGGAGAAAAAGGAATAGGCACTTGGTCAAGTTATGATCAATCTTGTGAATGAATATTTAAATAAATGGGTGCTCAAAAAAAAAAAAAAAAACCAACCAAACCAAATGAAAAGTAATTCCTTTAAAGGAATTTACTAATCTACGGATGATTTTTTTGTTTTGTCAAATAGATAATAACAAGAAGTGGCATTTTTCAAGACATTATCACTTTTGCTTTGTTGTTATTTATTTATATTACCATTTAGTTGACACCAAACAATGTGCTTCATTATTCCATTTTTAGTCATATACGCTATAGCTCTTTGCTTTCTATCATTTTTTAAAGAATTTAATTTGTGTTAATCTCCACAATTCTTTGAGATAAGTACTAATGCTATCATCTGCTTATCAAAGAGGATTTATGGTCCAAGGAAGTTGCACAAACGGCTTAATTCATCTCATTCATTAGTGGTGGGGCCAAAATTAGAACTTGGCATTTTGTCTGTTGAACAACTGCTTATCTGGGAGAACATATTCCCTGTAATTTTCAAGATAATCAGAAAAGAGTAAAAGGAAAAGAATGCAAAATTAGAAATTTCCTGTACAACAATTTTCAGTATGATGAGCCTAACTGAATATTATATAATGATTATAAATATTTTATAGAAATGAGAATTTACTACTTTAAGAATCCTTTATGGTATTTCTCTCGAAACAGGACATTTTAAAAGAAGAAAGCAGAAGCTAAAAGACAACAATGAAGGTAGCTCTCTTAAAAGGTAGCCTTTGAACTGGACTCCCACCTAATTCTAGCAAGCCCTAGCTCCATACAACGTAACATACTCCAAAGCAAAAAAGATATTCATCCATATGTAAATGGCAAGAAATATCACAATAGTAATAATGTCTTGCTAATTCACTGTGCTAGAACAGACATCACAATGGGCTTATTTAGTTTAGGAAGTCTAAGTCTTTTCCCAAACATAAATTAGAAACAGAACTCTATTGTAGCTTCTTTTCTAACTGGACCACGGTGGAATTGTTCCCCACATCACAGTGTCAGGAAATAGAGAAGAAAATCTATCCTTATTGATTCATCACCTGAAGGAAATGCAGCCAGATCGAGGCACTGCAATAGAGTCACGCCTCTGCATTCTAGTGTGACTCCATTCTCCATTATGTTTGGAAATGTCCTGTCTATGGAAGGACACAGATTAGAGCACTGAGTCTTATCCATATCTTGATGAAGGAAAAGAACATGCAGTGTAGTGGCTCACCAAACATGTAGTGTGGCATAGAATGATATATAAAAAATAAAAATGAAAAAAGTAGTCATTGAATCAGTGTTCCACAGCAAACTGTTTATAAATATTATTTCAGTTTATTGTAATGTGTTTGGCTAATGTTTTATTCATTCTCAAGAGTTTTACAATGATGTACTTTGTGTTTTGGATATAATAAATTGTTGAATTTTATGAAAAGAATATTTTTGTGGTTTTGAAGCCTAGTAGATTTGTTTCAACATTTCCGAATATTTTCAGACCAAATATGGCAGTAACTTTCTAAAACCATTGTGTTTCTAGAAAATTATGTTTTCTGAGGTCATACTAAACAGTGAACATAGTATGAGGCCATGGATTTAATGCAAACTCTTATTATTTGAGTCATCCATCTTCCTTAGTACAACTATCCACACCGAGTGAAGCCTCAGTTTCCCTAATTTAGAAGAAAGATGCATGACAAACTTTCTTTAGAATTATTGAGGTCTAGATGAAGCAATAATATCATTATTACATTTAACAACTGATGGAAACTAAAATCTTCACATATAACATTAATTTAGTTAACTGCCTTTTCTAGTTAATAACAATTTTCTTTTAGATCTATGTTAAATCCTGTATAAAACAATTCCAGCTTACTTAAATGATTATTTTTACTTCTTTTGATACTTAAGAGTGGATGTGTTTAACTGATGAGCTTTGAAATGAAGTCTAATATTAATTGTGGGGCCATCACAAGGCAATGGATTTGAAGAATTGAGTTGGTTCTCTTTTTCTTTGGATTTCCCCATTTCTTGAAAGAAACTAACTTCATGGCACTCATGTTTAGAAAAGAGTGCATTTAAATTTAAAAACAAAACATGTAGCAGTCTTACTTTGAGTTTTTTGTTTGTTTGTTTTCGTGTGTCTTCGTTTGTGTGTTTGTTAAGAAACATCCATGCTGATTTCCAAAGTGGAAGGATCAGTTTACATTTGCATCAGCAACTTATGAGGGGCAAAGGACACTGAGAAGGGAATCAGGAAAGCTATAAACTAAAGCTAAGAATAATCTCATGTATGTATGAAAATGCTGTAATGAAACACATTATCCCTTAAGCTAATCTAAAATAATAACACAATAAATAAGAAAAATCAACCAAATGTAAATCTCAGTGACTAATGATCTTAAGTTGCTCGTGGGAAGATTGGGTAGTAGTTTTCTGCCCCACGTTTTCTAAACTATTTTCTCTAGTGACAAAAGGCTCAAGATTAGCTGAAAATAATCCTAGAATATGTAAACAAAGAATAGAGTGACATTAACGAGACTACACAGAGCTTAGCCACAATCCTCAATAACGTTAAGTTTGCTAGACAAACAGAGACATGATCAGTTGTACAAAAAGAGACGAGTAAGCAATCTTCTGGCTTTTCCACCATCATTAGAAGAAAAGGACATGTGTGCTACCCCAGCCTAACTGTTGGGGAATCTATCCTTGAGATCCACAGAAGTGGACTGGAAGGAACATATGATGGTGGGATTTCTGACTTGGTTTCAAGCACCAGGTTCATCACATTCAAGTGTATTCATTGCTTATTCTTACATGTTAATGGTGGAAATATATACTATTTCCTCAGCGCTTTACCATGAAGATTTATTGGAAAAACACATAGAAGATCTAAGTTGTAACATCTAAAAGAGTTCAGATTAGCCCTAGTTTTTGAAAAAGTAAATCTTCTCCATTTAGAATAGCCAATTCTCACTGTCTAGGTTCATGTAGGAAAAATTATCTTGGGACCAAACATAATGTTTTTAAAAAATTAAATTAATTGTAATTAAAATATAAGTGCATCATTACCTCCTCAATTCCCTCAATTCAACTGCTTTTGTATCCCAATTTCCCACCTTCCATTTCAAATTCATGGTCCCTTATCCTCTAATATCTCTGTGTGAGTGTGTGTGTGTGTGTGTGTGTGTGTGTGTGTGTGTGATGTTTGCTCACGCATAGAAAAGTTAATGTCTAAATGCAACTTGTTGAGTGCACTTAATGTTGCTCATGTTTATTTTTGTATTTCTGACTACTTGAAATAGGATAACCTTTTAGTGTGCTCATCTCTGGGGGGACTGATTGTCCCTCTTTTGGCAGTTTTTAGCTGCCTGTAGCTTTTCATCTAATATTATATAAATTAGCATTTCATTAGGTAAATATAATGTCATTAACCAATGACTTTTTACTCATTTTTGAATCCCATCAACTGTTTAGAATACAACCTGGTGTATGTTGAATCCAGAATACTTATTTGCTGAATTAGTTTTAACACAGACTCGTTATGATTTTAAGCAATTTAGGGATCACTTAATTTGATATTGCTCTCAGTGATTGACAATTGTTTCTGCAGTATAACCCAATATGGCAACCGTTAAGGGAGAACAACCTCTGCGCACTGGATACGGTTAATGTGACAGAGAAAAAGAAATTTGAGTTCTGTTGAATTTGAATTAGTTTTGACTCATATGAATGTTAGTATTTTTAGTGCTACAAAAGCCTTAATCACGTTTGTTTGAAATAGCACAGGTATAAAAATTTAACTTTTGATTGTAAACAGTATTACATAGAATACAAATCAAATAATCAGGTTAAATTTCAGTGTACTACTTAACATACGTTGTAAGGATAAACATGAGATTCCAATGGTTTAATTCAAAGACATTGTCTTAGTGTTACTATTGCTGTGATGAAACACCGTGACCAAGGCAACGTGGGGAGGAAACGGGTTATGTGGTTTATACTTACACTTCACGGTTCATCGCTGAAGGAAGTCAGGAAAGGAACTCAAGCAGGACAAGAACCGGGAGCCAGGAGCTGATGCAGAGACTATGGAGGGTTGCCGCTTACTGACTTGCTCCTTATTGCTTGCTCAGCCTGCTTTCTTATAGAACTTAGGCCTACCTGCGCACAGATGGCACTACCAGAATAAGCAAAGCCATTCCTCATCAATTACTAATTGAAAAAAATGCTCTACAGCTGTACCTTATGGAGGCATTTTCTCAAATGAGGGTCTCTCCTTTCAGATAACTGTAGCTATGTGAACTTGACATAAAACCAGTCACTACAAACATTGAACATACCATTCGAATATTTATGCTAATGTCAAGATAATAATTTGGGGACTATTGACTGAATAATATTTTTAAATCAATTTTATCTGATTTTAAACGTTTAAAACTGTAGCCATAGGGTCTGAACAGATGGCTCAGCAATGAAGACACCTTTCAATTCCTACAGAGAACAGAATTCAGTTCTCAGTGTTTTGGAAGTCACAACTGCCTTTGACCACAGATCCAGAGGATCTTATGCCCTTTTCAGACCTTCTTACATAATGTAATCATATGTATTAAGCTACACAGAATAAAATTAAAACTAAAACTAAAAAATGATCAAATAAAGTTAAAGAAAAATTTAAAATTTCTATGCACTCACATTTTATTTTTTTGGTCTGTTGAGTCCCTGTTTAAAGACACACACACACAGAAAGAGAGAGAGAGAAAGAGAGAGAGAGAGAGAGAGAGAGAGAGAGAGAGAGAGAGAGAGAGAGAGAGAGAGAATTTTCCTAGCTCTCTCCAGCATTTGAATTGTTCAAACAGGAAGTAATTTAGCTTAAGCATAACATGGCTCCTAGCTATTCTCTTTCAAAATATCTCTCATTGTGTTGGGATGACACACAAGCCAAATATTTAACAGTGTCATTTTTTTTTTTTTTTTTTTTTGGCTGGAGGGTCTAGCCAGGATAATTCAGGAGTAGACATTTTCCTCTGTCCTCCATTTCTAAAACCAGACCCTCCTGTTTTCTGTAGCATATGCCCTGATTTCTCCAGTTCCTCATTACTCCTCAATATTTACTTTAACAAGCTACGATTCAGAGATTTTTTTTTCTTTTTTAAAAAAGTAGAGACATCCAAAGAAAACTTGGATGAAATGGTCAATAATCAATTTTATGTTCAAGACAATTGTGTTCCCAGGGCAATAGTTGATTTTTTTTCTCCCATTAACTGGAAGATGAACCAGTGATATGATCGTGTTTTCATGTGTCAAACTACCAAGATAATTAAGAAAAATAATCTGAGAAAATGAAGCTTTGCTTGGAATACTGTGAAGTATTTTCTTTCATCATATTCTATATTACTGGCCCCACTTTAAAAGTGAAGATATTAAATAACAGTTGAAGACATAACAAGAGGACATAGAGCCAATTTTCAGTCCATGAAAGAAGAAATAGTCTTGTAAGATAGAAAGATTGGGCCATTGCCTTACCTCTGCTACTTTTAATCTGGAAAATCCTAGAGAAACCCAAGCCTGGACATTTGATACTTCAAATTTAAGACAAAGATATTAACTCCGAGCCAGTGTCAGGAGGGAGGGATGAATCAGATGTTCTGCCTAGTTTTTTCTAACCATCGTGGAACCAGGAGTATGGGGAGAGCAGTAAGGGGTCAGGTAATAGGAAGATGAGCACAATCAGAAATTCATGTTTGAAAATGTTATTATCAAATCCATTATTTTGTAGCACTAATATATGTTAATAAAAATAGGAATCTGAATCTAAATGCTGCCTAATGTTAAGAGACACAAGCGATCACTACTCTGTGTCTTCTTGACAAGTGATACCAAAGCCCCGAAGGCGTCCTCCTTCTGCCAAGCCCCCTGTAGTTGAATGATGAAACATTCTTAAGACTAGCCGTTGTAGACTGTATTCATTTGGCAAGAGGGTGCAAATTTCTGTTCCTAGCAGGATGTGTATGTATCTTTACCCCCCATCTCCACCCCCAAGCACAACAGTTTCCACATAATATGCTTCTGCCAAGGAAACAGGGACAGAAGTGGCTGAGTCCCTCAAGAACATACTGAGTAATGAAGAATGAGGGGCCCAATTTCAGGCTAAACAACCACTGGTGTCTATTCAGGCCTGAGGCTTTTCTGAGGGTAGAACTTTCCATGTGAAAACCTGAGGTTTCTCAAGGAAACACCCAGATGTATTTACTTTGACTTTTATTAATGAAAACTCCCCAAGATATAATGCTGTCCTCTGGCTGCTTGGGATCTCTTGCCAAATCTTTTATTTATTTGATTACATGTCACCTTACCAACTCCATGCCCTAGTTCCTTTTGGGAAAGACTGTGGGCGGGGGGGCATAGAGAGATGGCTCAGAGGTCAAGAGCACCTCCTCCACAGCAACAGTTTGCTTCTCAGCACTCACTGCTAGCTGGTCATAATTACCTGTAACTCCAATTTGTTTCTGGCCTTCTTAGGTATCTGCACATATATGACATACTTTTACACATAAATCTAAGAAGTGTATAGAAAACAAATCAACTAAATTAATAGTAATTCATATAAGGTCATCACTCTTTGACCCCGTTGTAATCTAGGAGGCTCCTTCAAGGTCTTACTTCAAAGTACTATTTAGGTGGAAACATGTGAGTGAGATGTCTGAAGATCGGGAGAAAATATCCAGTCATTTTTAAACCATGTATACCAACACTGTGCCATAAAAATAATTTTCATTTTGCATATCTGGCTTCAATTCTTCTACCTGGTAGATCTGTGCCTTTAGGAAGCCACCTAATCATTCTGAGTTTAAAACAAAGCAAAAATGAAATGAAAACTTGTCACAAGTCACACCATTTTGGGCTGCCATATGTGAGCTACATTTTGGGGGTGACTCCTGTGGCCATTCTAGCTGTGGCAAGTTTGTACATTCCAGGAAAGGGACAGGAGGATTAGAAACATTAGGTAGGAAGAACAGAGATAAGAAACACAGAGGCACAGGATAGTAACAGGAAGGTAAATTGGCAAATACTGAATGCTAAATTCCTTCCTTCTGAGTTCTGACTCCACCCATGTTTAATTTTCCATACATTTTTATACCCCAGTACTGAGAAGGCAAAAGACTGTTTTAACATAATACAAAGGACAACCAGAACAGTTACTTGTTTCAATACTTGAGACATTAAACCATTAATTCCAGAGAAATCCATTTAATGTCTGGGCACTAAACACACCCTAGATCAAGTATCCTGTAGGCAATCACTCCCTATGTCAAACCTCCTATTTCAAACGAAGGAGCAGAAGTATGCTTTAATTCTCTGACCTTTGGTCCAGGTGGCACAGATCTATCTACCTCTATGGGGCATCTTAATGTCCAAAACACCAATTAGCCACACCCTAGGCCTTGTTTTGTAGCCACACCTGTTGTTAACAACTTTGAAAGAACAATAATTAGCTCAAACTCTCTGACCTTCGAACAAGGAATAGGCTCACATTTTTGGGGTCTCCACAGAAACTACAACATTCCTAAAACTTCTGCAAGATACTAATGTTTGTATGAGCTGTAAACATAAAGGTTGACCATATCTTAAAATCACATTCTACCCTTGTACTAAATTTTAAACCATCACCACTTCTCTTTGTGCATCTCACATCCATGTGCTCAAAAGAAAAGATGAGCCAATGACACCTACCCCAGACCTACAAACAGGAATGTGAAGTTGACTTACATCTAAGGAGGGCACTGCGGTTTGATTCTTAAATGTTCCTCCTCCAAGGATCATGGGCTAAAAGCTTGGTGGCCAGTGTCACGTTCTATTAGATGGTGGAAACTTTAGGAACTAATAGAGGTTAGGTCACTAGGAATGTGACCTG
Organism: Arvicola amphibius; assembly: GCF_903992535.2. Classification (NCBI taxonomy): domain Eukaryota; kingdom Metazoa; phylum Chordata; class Mammalia; order Rodentia; family Cricetidae; genus Arvicola; species Arvicola amphibius. Next base: position 17,814,264 of record NC_052055.2, on the reverse strand, counting down.
AAATAGGACTTTAGGACCACAGAGTCCCACCCCTCTTTCTTCTTGGCTGCCAGGAAGTTGCGATTTCTGTTCTATCACTTACTCCCTACCATGACGTTCTGCTTCAACTATTCCTTCAAGTGATCAGGCCCAATGATCACAGACTGAAATCTCCGAAGCAATGAGCCAAAATAATTCATTTCTACTTTCATTTATTTTCTCATTTTTTCACGAGAGAGAGAAAAGAATAACTTGTCATCAATTTAAACCTCCGATCTAGTAGCATGGACCTCTGTGTATAAAAGTATATCTGAGAGCTATGAAAGCCCAGAGTGTCACCTCTGGGGGAGGTCTCAGTCCTGAGTAACTCCATGTTAAGTTGGAGGAGAATTTTGCAATATGACACATTTCAAAAAAATTTTCCACACCCAGATATCCCTGCCGTTTGCCTCATGAGACAAATAGATGCAGATTAGAGAAAGGAAAGTGAACGTTTCCCTACTAACGGCGCCACTGTCCCGAAAGATTGCTGAGGGACACCTAAAAGTTACAGCTCCAGACACGACAGTGTCCTCCCCTTGACTCAGGCGGGTTTCTGTAACTCCTGGGTCCAGTGGTAACAGACCTGAGGTGTCACTATATGGACAATACTCTGTCATTAATGTGTGGCTTCCCCAAGCCACACTCAACCCCTTCCAAATAACCCGTTCTGAGAATGCCACTCGCCTACCAATTGTTCTTTCTTAATTAGCAAGAATCATTATTTCCTCTTATTTATAGTAATGCTTCGTGTTGGTCATTACCTCATCGGAGTGAATGCTGTTGTTAACTCTGGGGTCCTTACCTGTGATGAAAAGTAAATTAGGCTTTCCAGACTCTGTGGAAGTCTGATTTAATGAAGGCTACTGAGCGGCTCAGAAACCAGAGTCTCCTGCCCTAGGCTTTACTGCAAGCTAAGTGCAGCTGAGCACTGGATAGCTTCCAAAGCACCGTTTTAAAGGCCTGGCGTCTCTCTCTTAGGCCTTTCCCAACATCTGTGACCATAACACATGTGAACAATCTGAGCCTTGCCAGTGTATTTCCTGGCAGGAACAACACGTGTCAGTTTTATTGCTCATTCAGACTTGGGAATTGAATTGAATGTAACAAATGCTTATTCAACCACAATTTTGTGTTGCTGTGCTGTCGACAAGAACACCTATTGTTATGAGGACAGAAAAACCTGAAATTTAAAAATTATTTCTAATTGTAATAACAACTATTAATTGTTACATTCTATACGTCCAAAACTTTTACATTAATTCATTGCTTCATAGAATTTAATTGGAGCAAAAATAGTTAAAGGAAACAACAGTTTCTATTTTTCATTAAAATAAATACAAAGATAAAACTTGTCATAAGGGGGAGCAGCGATGATTTGGATCTAGTTTCACATCCAAAAGCAAATTCGTCCACCTAATCCTTGAAAAAACTGGTGAGTACATGTTAGCTTCCAATCACATTACTGATCTTCAAAAATGACAGATGTCAATCTGCTCTCCACACTGCTCTCCTTTGAACAGCTGCTAGGATATAAATAAAGTCATACCCTACAAATCTGAGGATTTCTGCCCAGGTAGACCTGAGGTGTTTCATGCAGGGAGCAGCCATTCCCCTTCTCCGACAAGTCATGGTTTTGAGACTGATGGAAGAGACTAAAAAAAAAAAAAAAAACCCAGTAAGCTTTCATCCAAGTAGAAACACCAGAAACCAGCCTAATATGTAGTCTCGTTAGAGCACAATGCTGCCTATCAACATAGGCTTTGAAAGTCGAGTCTCATTCAATGCAGTAGGAAAACTTGACAGTTTGGAGAAAGGAATGATTTCATCAGTTATACAAAAAAATCCATTAAGATCAAGTCCAATCATCTGGCTCATTAATTTTATTTCAAGTTGTCACAAAGGCACATTTCTTTTCTATTATCACACATTCCTACTGTGTATTTCTTGGTTACATACCCTGTGATAGGGCAATTATGATTCAGACATATCCTGTTTAAGGAAAAAGATACTCAAATGGAATTAAATAATTAACACTGCAATAAAGCTACCGCTGTCTTTGTCCCTGGCCAAAGACCTAGGAAAGACTGGAAAATTCCAATTACTAGTTCCTGTCTAACAAAGGAGTTTGGTTGTGTCAGCATTATTTATTCAATAATTAATCATCAAAATTCATTCTAAAAAAGAAAGCCCTCAAAGGACTGCTTTTGCTCTATGTTTTAAAACACAGGGCATACTTTGGTCTTAGCCTGAATGATCTCACTATTTGATTCTCAGAATGAAAATTAAATTTCAGCTTAAAACTGAGTGTGATTTCGTAAAAGAATTCTTTTTTTTTTTTTTTTTTTTTTTTTTTTTTTTTGGTCTGAGTAGCACATGCATGCAGATAGTCTGTGGTCATGCTTTTCTAAGGTGAAATTTGCCATTCAAGGCCCATAGAAGTGGTAGGCATGGACAAACACACACACGCACACACACTCACACACGCACACACAATTCAAAAACAGAAGAAAAGAAATCTGTCTCCTGCCTATTCTTGTTTTTATGTTGTCCAGCATTTAAACAATGTCAGGAATGGATGGACGGAAGTAGCTGTGTATGCTAGAGCACAGAATCCAGGAACTAGGTGAGGACTGCTAATGTTGGATCCATTCAGGTGTTACCTTTGTATGCATCCCAGTCCTCCAAGGGTTGCTAGCTCTATATTCGCTCAACAAAGTATGCAACATGCTTGATTTAGGACATTCACAAAGTGTGTGGTTGTTGATAAATAGCTTTCCCTGGACCTGAGAAATTTTAGGTATACATTAGATGCATTAAAATTAATTATTAAAGATTAAATAACTTTGTTTCCTTGAGCAGTATCTAACAACCCATGAATTCATAAATAGTGGTTTTCATAGAATTCCTTTTGAAATCAAAACCGTGTCTTTAGGTTCATATCTGCCAATCTAAATAGCAGGACTTTTAGTGTATGATACAATTGTTATCAGTACAACACTGACTGAAAGAAGTTTCTGGTCCCTAACTGCTTATCTTGTTCCAAAGTTCTTATTTGCATAAGAGTCCAGACATTGAGGGCCACCCCATGGTGAATCTCAGCCATTATGTATGATATGACATTAGAAAGACCATCATACTTGGAACCAAGTGTTTAGTATATGAATTAATTTTGCTAGAGGAAAGATAACACTGTTTGGAAGAGCCCATAACTGAATCTACTAGACTAAACAGTCTAGGACTAGAACAAGCTTGGAAGATATATGCTAGAGACTTGGTCTACTACATTTAGAATGTGTCATCCTTTGCTAAGACAGGTAAGTGCTTTTCAAATAACAAACCTCCATCTACCACCCACAGGAATTTTGTAAATTTTTACTTAAAAAATTCATTACGCCAGTGTCATTCATTGATTTAAAGCCATTTTCACTAGAAGTAAACTAAAAATAGTTCATAATAAAAGATCAAGTAATACTTTGTTTTTAAATTAAATGTTTTTATTGAATTTGTTCATTTAGTGATTACACACATACATGTGTGCGAAAACAGAAACATAGACGTGCATACACACAGACACACTCAAACACACCCAGAGACACATACACACAAACACAAAAAAACACACATTATTACACATATACAGACATACACACAGACACACAAGCACACAGACATACTCACACACATACACACTGAGGGCCTTATGGTGACTGTCCCTCTGAGCCTCTCATATTTCCCTTCCACTATTATTACCTCCATCCCTTTCCTACATCCATGTCTCTTTGTTGTGTTTTGTGACTCACTGAGTTTAACTAGGGCTATCTTTATATACATAGATCACTAACTCTTGAAAAAAATAAGGAGAGGGTATAGAATGTATGAAGTTTTATCTTATTTATTCTATTATTTCTGACCTACAGAATAATACATATAGTTATTATCTAGAACATATTTTGATATATACATACATTGTAAAGTGGCTAAATAAGAATAATTAAACGATAAGTTCGTATACTAATTTTTGATGATAAGAACACTTCATATTTAACATGTTGGTAATTTCGAGGTGGGGAGATGGATCAGTGAATAAAATGTGTGCTGTTCAAGCTTGAGGACCAGTGTTCAGATCTCCACTCTTCATAGGTCTAGATGTGGTAGTATGCTTCTGTAATCCCAGATACCTTTAAATAGATGGGAGACAGAAAAGCAAAATCTCGGGAGCCTTGCAGGCCAGTCAACCTGGCATTCACAACAGAGGACAGCAAAAGACTGCCTGGAAACAGGACGGAAGGGAAAGGCAAACAACAGGGGGTTATCCTCTGTTCTCTACAGGAGAGCAGTGATATGTGTGCACTCAGAGTCTCATACACAAACACTCACACATGAACATATTTACCCATACACACATGTGCATACATATTACACATATACAACATGCACCCACATAAAATTAATTTTAAAAAGAGTAGTAACTTCCACAATACACCATTGTTACAAATAGTAACCAAGTGGTAGAGTGCAAACTTATTTCTAGCCAAAATTTTAGATACTTAGACTAACCCTTCTCCAACTCTACAGCTATCTCTAATCTCTAGAAACCACCATTCTATTTTCTTACTCCTGTTTGACTTTTATATATTTCCCACACAAATGAGATCCTAAAATATTTGTCTTTCTGTGTTTGACATATTTTACTTAACAGAAGAGCTTCTAGGTCTTCTAAGTTGTCACAAACTATAGGAACTTCATAGTCTTTATACTGAATTGCATTCTTTCATATGTAGAAGAAAGTTCTTTACTTACTCATCCCTTACTGGGTGCTTAGGTTGATAGCACATCATGACTTTTCTGAATAATGCCTCCTAGGTGCTCTGATTTCAGAGACTTTGGGTATACACTCACGCATGGGACTGTTATAACATATGCCAGTTGTGTTATAATAAAGGAAAATCCATATATTTTTGGTAATGTCTTCATTTACGTCCCCAATAACAGTATGTAAAGGTTCCCTATACTTCAAATCGCTGGGGTCATTTTTCTTTGATCTGTTCATTAATATCTATTTTAACAGATCAAAATCACATATCTTTGTACTTTTAACTTGCATTTCACTGATAACTAGTAATGTACGTGTGTGTGTGTGTGTGTGTGTGTGTGTGTGTGTGTCTTAGGCATTTGGATACCTTCTTTTGATAAATGACCTTTCATTTACTTTACCTACTTTTCAGATATATTCTTGCCAACATGTCAAAACCAATGACAGCTCTGGGTCTTGATTCTGTGTGACAGTCCTCAGAAGCCACTCTTGTTAGTTGGTCAGGATTTCTCCACACTCTCCAGGTTTCATTACTTCCTATGCCTCTTGCAATCAGAAAAATTGACGTCTATATTCAGTCATCTTGGATTTAATTTTATACTCAGCTGCCCAGTAGCTTCTAGTCCCAAGTCAGTTATGCAGCCTTTGGAAATGCCAGTTTCTCTGTCTGCCATGGGAATCTAAGACTCTTACCCATCTCACAGCGTTTGGTGAGGCTTGGAGAAGACAGCACATGAAGATAGCTTAGGGCAAATCTTGGTGTTTAATAAGTGCTCTCTAAGTGTTAAGCATGTTAACTTTTATTACTAACATGACAGCATTTTTGGCATTTATTTTCACTGCAATTTTTTTAAGGCAAAGTAACTCAGCAGCTGAATAATCAAAAGGACAATGACACATTCTTTTTTTCTAGCCTTTGAAATAAGCAGTAACCAAAATCTCATTTCATCTCTTTTACTAGATAGTAAAACATTAATATTTGACATTTACATAACACCTGCATAACATAAAACAGCCGGGGTTGGTGTTTAATAAAGGAGCCCTCAAAGGGTTCCACCTTTGGAACAGATCTCATTAAAATCAAAGTAACATGACATTACCACCCTCCTTATAGAAATGACATAATTTCATATTTTAACAAAGAAACTGATCATAGCAGACCATAAGAAATTATCTATTCCATGTACAGTGTTCTAAAATATTATTGTTTCTTTGATGACACTATATGTATATCAGATAAAATTTCCTCAAGAAACAAATAAGAAGCTGCATGATGAAAAACATAACCCAGTATATGAGATAAAAATAAATAATAATGTCCTTTGCAATTTAGAAATCTAAAGATGAAGAAAAGGAAGAGAATACATACAAGCCCCTGGGCTGGGTGTATGATCCCAATAATCTCAAGAACACAGGAGTATACTTTCCAAATGACAAACTCAACTGAAAGATTGGGGAGGCTATATTAAGAGAAATGGCTCAGCATTAAACAGTGTGTGGTGAGGATGAGAATTCAAATGAGTTGTGTCTTTCCCAGGAACCCCTTGTGATTCACTGTGTTCTAATACAAGGGGGTACCAAGGAAGCTGAGTTGCAAAAGGATTGAATTGGTCATACACAGGGTAAGTTAAATCTGGGGTGTGATTCTAAGTCTCTATTCTTAACCACTTTCAAGGACAGTGAGCCATCCATCCCTACACTTATATTTCCTGGGAGCCAGCCAATTGTTAAAAGTATCTTCACAAAAATAAAAGCTTGGATACTCTCCAAATGGTTTTTGCAAGGGCGGACATTGAGTGAATAAGAAGAGCCAGCAAAGCTGTGACAGTGAAGAAGCCAGACATCAAGGAGACCTGGCACATCTCCTTCCACAAATAACTTACCCAGACACCGGGAGCCACAACATCTACAAATGTGAGCCACGAGACAATCTGCGCCAGGCTTAGAGAGCAGTGCTTAGAGTAAAGCAGTCTTCATTCCCTTCATTATTTTTCAAGGAACTTCAATTATCTTACACCAAAGAATCTCAGGTCATTTCCTCCTGGATGGGACATGTGTCAGTGTGTTCTGTGTCTATATTGGATCTTTATATGTTTGAGAAGAAACAAAATAAATCAGGCACAAGGGAAGCAAAATTCCCCACCAAAGATAACAGGAGAAGGAGAGATATGTTTCAACCTGGGCTTTGACTCCTACCAATATCTAACTCAACTAATCTCTTAAATTCTACCTCAATTTTTTAACAACCATTGCAATAATATTTACTGTGTATATTATAACTCTACATTATTTATATGTTATGCATAATAATTTTAAATTCTATTCATAGCGTCAGGTGTTTTGCAACCTATATTTGGAATATAATGTAAGCCTAAAACATTTTTATCATATAAACTTGTGCTTTAAAACTATGTTTCAGTCTACCAGTCATGGCCCAAACCTGTCATTCTAATACTTGGGAAGTGATGGTAGATGAATTAAGAGTTCAGTGCCATCATTGGTCACACTGTGAACTGAAGGTCAGAGTAGGAAGCATGAGATTGTCTCAAAAATACACTCATTCACACACAAACACATACACAATTTAAATATAATGGTGTATATGCATATGTCTTAGTTTGGGTTTCTATTGCTGTAAGGATACATCATGATCACAGCAACTCTTATAAAGAATATATTTAATCAAGACAGCTTGCTTACAGTTTCAGAGATTCAATTCATTATTGATGATGAACACCATAAAATAATCCCTCACTAGCTCAGAATTGCGTATATTAAAAAATTCCTTATGGAATTTGCTAGTCATTTGGGCAAGAAATTGCTCTTTCCTGAACTGCTTGATGTTATGCTATATGAAGTGGACATGCAGAAACCACAGAAAAATGACTGCTGAACTTGCTTGAAGGTGAGATGGTCCTTCAGGGTTTCTGTTTCATGGAAGAGTCTTCAAGATGTTCTGCAGGACACAGAAGAAAGTAACTGATGGACTTTGCTTTTACAAGGCAGAAAAGATCTTCAAAATTCCTGCTTCATGGTAAAGTCTACCAGATACTATGGTCCTGTAGGCTGAAGATGAGTACCTCAATGTTACAGAAGAACTTTGGGTGACTGTCCAGGCCGTGAGAGATCTCTGTCAATTCTAGAATTTTAGAAGTTGCTTACAATGCGTTTCCTGTTTTCTTAGGTGATATTATATCCTTCTGGAGTCTTCGATGGAGTTGAGAAAAGAGAGTTTTACAATTATAAAAGATAGCTTAGTTATAAAACTTTAGACTTACAAAGATAGGATACATGATAAAGTATTTTCCTTAATTTGTGAAATGTAAATGGACTAAATATTGTAACTATAGTTCTTGTGATAACTGTTTTGCTATATGTAATTTTACGATGTTAAAGTTAAAACCTTCATTTATTTAAACATAAAAGGGGAAATGGTGTCAAAATACTTCACTTCTTTAAGCCAATTTTACCTTTTTACTTAAAGGGATCATAATTCTATCATAACATGTTTGAGTAACTAGTTACTCAATTGATCCCAATGTCTTACTTATAATACAATACTGTTTGGAGATCACCGAGAAAAAAATAAAATAAAAAACCTCAGAATTGAATTAGAGATTTCATTTTCTTAGACCCATTTGCTTGCAAATACATTATCCTCTGGTTTTGCAAATAAAATGTTACTGGGATACAGCCTCATTTGTGTAGTGCCTGCCAATTATTTATTGTTAGATGGCAGGGTTAACTATTAAAGATTAAATAACATAGACTGGAAAGGCAACATTTATTATCTCACTTCTTGACAGAGAAAGGTATACTCCTGGATCTAGGTCTCTTAAAAATTTTTTTTCCATTTTCTTTAGAAACTCCAAAAAGTTAGAACAGAATTTTAATTACTTAGTTTCCAGTTCAGCTCTTCACAAAAAAGTTCAGTGTACTGTAGAACTTTATTCTGCTTTACCTGGGGCTGTGCAGGAGTCCGGGGCTGTGCAGGAGTCTGGGGCTGTGCAGGAGTCCCTGGTCCTGTCATTTTGGACCATCATCACTTACACTAGGACCTAGATTATATTCACAAGCTCATTCTATGAACGTGGGAATTCACAGGTTTGTTACTTCTTTCCTTCCACTGATTCAATTCTAGAGTGATTTGATAGATAGCTTTGATTTGAAAACAACCCAGTTTAATTATGGAAGGAAACAAGCTGTCAGCAAAAGTGATCTGACAAAATGAGCGCCAAATTTGTCAAAGCAAAGTATCATCTTCTGGGAGGGCTAGCCTCATCTGAAACAAATGGAGGGACAGAAATAGGGGAGCAGAGTAGTTGGGCATTTGTTCAAAAAAACAATTTCTTCCCCTGCCTCTGAAGATGAAAGCAAAAAACAATTATTAAATAGTCAAACCATTGCCTGTTAAATATGCAATCACTAATTCTATAAAATATTGCATGAAGCATGAATGATGCAGAAGACTAGAGAGGTCATCAGTAAGGCAGTGCAGTTGCCCATAGAGAAAAAAGGCCAAAAGATGAAATTAACCCATAAAGAAAGAACAACTGGTAGAGACCTAAATAAAGAAGCCTGGCAAGATTTTCTTAAGCAGAAACAATGCAAATAATCTACAGGTTGTTCTCTCTCCCCCCCCCTCACACACACACACACACACACACACACACACACACACACACACACACACACACACACACATGATTCCACAGGTCTGAGCACAGTGTGGTAATGTCCAGTGTGATTCAAGTATTTAACAACATAAAAAGCATCTTGATCATGAAAATCTTGATTCATTCATGAGGTCAAAGTGAACTGGAGAAGACAGAGACCACAGGAATCTCAGTGCAGAGCATAAGATCTAGGGCCAGGAATGAAGGACGTGACTTGTCCAAACTGGCTTGGAATGCAACTATTCAGTATAAGATATACTGAAAAGTTATAAGTGACAGAGAAATATTCAGGATTAAGTCCAACGACTGAGGTGAATATTCAAACAATAAATGATTGCTGATAATTCAGAAACCAATCATGAATCAGGTAAACCATGAAGATAGAAGCTACTGGGGAAGGGCAAAGATACAGAGCAAGTTAAACTATATGTGATCTTTGGTGAATGGGGACAGACCCAAGGATACAAATTCATGAATGTAACAAAGCATTTCAGAGCATTTGATTCACATTTTTTCAGTACTTGATAGTTGATATCCTTTTATCTTCATTAAGTTGATTTCTTTTTTACCGAATGGATTATAGCACGGCATGAATCTGAGAGGAGGGTAAATCTTTACAAAGGAAATGACAACCCTTCAGGATATGAGCTTCTCAGATCTCACACAACACAATTTATGGCTTACTAATCAGTTCTTACCATGGTTCTTCTCACAGAATTCTACCTAGGTTGTTCAGTTAACAGCATTCAGTTAGCCACAGCTGTCCCCATACTCTGTACCTTGTGAGTCTGCTCACCTCAGTCTGAAAACAAATAACAACCTTAGGAAAACTGTCCCACTATAACCAGAATTGGCTATGCAAGACTATTCTAGATAGGGTGGTTAACGCATCGTTGATTACACATTTAACACCATCTGGAAGTACTTTGGTTTTCATGAAAAATACCGATCATGTGATTATTCTAAGTTTCATTACTGGAGAAAATGTTTTTATAAACAAATAGGCATCAGGCTCCAATACTGAGGGAACTTAATAGGTGAGTGAACAGCCAGCCACAGGGCAGGACACCCCACTCTCTAGAACCTCCATAGTGGGATAAAACTCTGGGCCCCTCCCCCAACTCCCTTGGCTTTTCTTGCCAGCTAGCAGGGAGTTTCCTTTAGGTAAGCTACCCCAAAACCCAACCCCATTCACGGGCCCCTCCAAGCTACTAGCTCCACCCTGCCTAAGAGCTGAGAGCTTGCTGCAATACTGAGGGTATCAAGAGCTTGCTACAATACCAAGGGGACCAAGAGAGGGGACCAAGACAGCAAACCAGAAGGGAAGTCCAAGAGAGCAGGCTTATAGAGACCTCAGAGGCTTTCTGACATTGACAGACCAAGAAAAACTCCCAAACACTTAGCCACTGCAAGGATAGGACCAAGATGCAAAGACACTGCCAGCCTCATTTGAAGGGACAGATGGGTAGATGCGAATGCAAGAATTCATTCAACAACCTAAAAAGCAACATGGGAACACTAGAACCCAGTGGTCACACAACAGGAAGACTTGATCATCCTAACCCAGAAGAAGCAGAAGAAAATTACTTTAAATGTAACATTATGAAAATGATGGAGACCTTTAAAGAGGAAATGAAAAACTCCCTTAAAGAAAGGGAAGAAAAGACAAACAAAAATTGGAAGAAATGAATAAATCCCTCAAAGAAACTCAAGAAAACCAAGAAAAAAAAAAACAATCAACTGGGTGAAGCAAATAATTCAAAACTTGAAGACTAAAATAGAGGTAATAAAGAAAACACAAACCAAGGGAACTCTGGATATGGAAAATCTGGGTAAATGAACAAGAACTACAAAGACAAGTATAACCAACAAAATACAAGAGATAGAAGAAAGAATCTCAGGTGCTGAAGATACTATAGAGGAAATAGACTCATTGGTCAAAGAAAGCATGAAACCTAACAAATTCTTAACACAAAACATCCAGGAAACCTGGGACACCATGAAAAGAACAAATAAGAATAATAAGGATAGACAATGGAGAAGAACTCTAGCTCAAAGGCACAGAAAATATATTCAACAAGATCATAGAAGAGAACTTTCCAAACCTAAAGAAGGATATCCCTAAAAAGTACAAGAAGCTTACAGAACATCAAATAGATTGGTTCAAAAAAAAATTCTCCTTGCCATATAATAATCAAAATACAAAACAAACAGAAAAGAAAAGAATTTCAAGAGCTGCAAAGAAAAAGGTCAAGTAACATATAAAGGTAGACCTATCAGAATTACACCAGATTTCTCAATGGAAACCATGACAACCAGAAGATCCTGGACAGATGTGCTAAAGACACTAAGAGATCACATCTATGGAGAAAACAAGATATTCCATGACAAAAAAAGATTTAAACAATATGTATCCACAAACCCAGCCCTACAAATAGTACTAGAAGGAAAACTCCAACCAAAGAAGCTAATTGCACCCACAAAAACACAGGCAACTGATAGCCCCTCACTAGCATAGTGCAAAGAAGAGAAACATGCAAATGGTACTACTGAAAAATAACTGGAATTAACAACCACTAGTTATTAATATCTCTTAATATCAATGGACTCAATTCACCTATAAAAAGACATAGGCTAAGAGAATGGATATGAAAATAGGATCCAGCCTTATGCTTTATACAAGAAACACACCCCGTGGAAAGATTTAAGGGAGAAAAAGAAAGGGGATGATGAAATTCAAAAATAAAAGATGTATAAAAAGACAAAAAAAGAAACACACCCCAACCTCAAAGATAGACACTACCTCAGAGTAAAGAGTTGGAGAAAGGTTTTCCAATCAAACAGACCTAAGAAATAAGCAAGTGTAGCTATCCTAATATGTAACAAAATAGATTTCAAACTAAAACCAATCAGAAGAGATGGATAAGGACACTTTATACTCATAACAGGAACAATTCATCAAGATGAAGTCTCTATCCTGAACATCTACTCCCCTAATACAAGTGTACCCAGATATGTAAAAGAAACATTACTAAAATTTAAATTGCGCATCAAACCCCACACACTAATAGTCGGAGACTTCAACACTTCACTCTCAGCAATGGACATGTCAACCAGACAGAACCTTAACAGAGAAATAAGAGAACTAATAGATGCCATGAATCAAATGGACTTAACAGACACTTATAGAACATTCCACCCAAACACAAAAGAATACACCTTCTTCTCAGCACCTCATGGAACCTTCTCTAAAACTGATCACATACTTGGTAACAAAGCAAACCTCCATATACATAAAATGGAGTAACTCCCTGGGTCTTTTGACTCACCATGGATTAAAGCTAGAATTTAACAAAAATACTACTCTCAGAAAGCCTACAAACTCATGGAAATTAAACAGTGAACTACTGAACCACCCCTGGGTCAAGGAAGAAATACAGAAAGAAATCAAAGACTTCCTTGAATTCAATAAAAATGAAGGCACAATGTATCCAAACCTATGGGACACTATGAAAGCAGTGCTAAGAGGTAAGTTCATGGCACTAAGTGCCCACATAAAGAAAATGGAGAAAGCTCACATTGGTGACTTAACAGCACACCTGAAAGCTCTAGAACAAAAGAAGCAGACTCACCCAAGAGGAGGAGAAGACAGGAAATAATGAAACTGAGCACTGAAATCAACAAAATAGAAACAAAGAAAACAATACAAAGAATCAATGAGACAAAGAACTGGTTCTTTGAGAAAATCAACAAGATAGACAAACCCTTATCCAAACTAATCAAAAGGCAGAGACAGAATATTTAAATTAACAAAATCAGAAATGAAAAGGGGGATATAACAACAGATACTGAGGAAATTCAGAGAATCATTAGGTCATACTACAAAAATCTGTACTTCACAAAATTGGAAAACATAAAAGAAATGGAAGATTTTCTAGATAGATACCATATACCAAAATTAAATCAAGACCAGGTGATCAATTTAAATAGACCTATAAACTGCAATGAAATGAAAGCTGTCATCAAAAACCTCCCAACCAAAAACAAGCCCAGGGCCAAATGGTTTCAGTACAGAATTCTAACAGAACTTCAAAGAAGAGCTAATACCTATATTCCTCAAAGTGTTCCACAAAGTAGAAACAGAAGGAACATTGCCACACTTGTTTTATGAGGCCATAGTTACCCTGATACCAAAACCAGAGAAAGACTCAACCAAGAAATAATTACAGACGAACCTCACTCATGAACATTGATGCAAAAATACTAAATAAGATACTGGCAAATCGAATCCAAGACACATCAGAACCCATCATCCAACATGATCAAGTTGGCCTCATCCCAGAGATGCAGGGATGGATCAACATAGGAAAATCTGTCATAATAATCTACCATATAAACAAACTGAAAAATATAAACCCATTAAGTGACTAGTTCAATATGAATACATTGGCGAAAGGATGCATTCCTTAAGGATCACTGGACTAGGATGATGCAAGAATTCATACGCAATCAGAATGCTATGCCATTCAAATTTACAAGTAATTTCTAGATGTTTCCATTTACCATAGTTAGTTGTATTATTTTAACATTTTGATTAATAATTTGTTCTTTGACACATTCATACGTGTACGTAGTGCTTTCTGGTGGCTTCCCCCGTTCTTGTCTTATTTCTCTCCAGCATCCTTGCCAATCCCCTTCTTTCCATCTCTTTCCCACAGTCATGACTTTGTACTTTCCTCTGTGTCCCACAGAGTTGAACTAAGACCACCTGTGTGACCATAGGTTTGGAACATTAGTAAATCCCGATGGACTCACCACTGGGTACATAGCTGGATATGTGCCTGCTTACTCCCAGAGTATGTTGCTGCCAATAGTTCAGCAGCAAATTGTAGGACAGTGCCACCCCTACCCCCATTCCATTCAGTATTTTTAGCCTATTGCTGACTTAATTGGGTGTAAGAAAACTTTGAATGAGGCTTTGAATGAGGGGGGATTACTCTAATCTCCAAGATTCTCCCCTCTTATTATTGCTAAATAAAATTGTTACATCTACACATTTCCTATCATTAAGGCATTTATAGCAATAAAATAAATTATTTTAAACCTAATAGATTTCAAGAGTAAGATGAATTTGTGGAATTAATGCTTATTTCTATTGGGAAGACACAGAAGTAGTTATATCAAACCTGGACGAAAAAAAATCCCAAATGAAATAAATCTTTCAAAATGTCAATCTACCTATGCACAATTCACTTTTAGCCTGAAAGAGAGGGAAGACAGCTCAATCCAAATTGGAATAGAATTGAAGCTGCATACAGTTTTGTGCCATGAAACAGTCCCTCTGTGATAACGGCATGGTTGTGGTATGATGTGATCATAATGCTATTCATTTTGTGGTAACGGAGTATGTGCCCCACTTGCCAACTAGAACATCTAGTTCACTTAACCATTCTCCGCTGCCATAATTGTCACTGTGGCATCTAAATGTCTCCTCGTCGGGGACTTCAAAGAGCGCCACTGATACCGCAGACAGAAGACAGCAGAAGTTACTTGCCTGTATGTTTAGAAAAAAAATCATAGCATGACTATGGATACAGCACAGTGGCAGAGTGCTAGCCTACGGTGTGCAAGGTCAATGGTTCAATCACCAAAACTGCAAAAATAGAATTTTAAAAGCTTGACCACAGAAAAAAAGATCTGTAGCCTCCTTAATGTCCAAATGCAAAGCATCATCCCAAACTAGCAAAGGGACAGAGCCTGAAATTTCTGAAGAAGAAAAATACTCTCACTTTGGAAAGCAGATTGTAGTCCTGTGATTAACAACATCATAAAACATCCCCTGATCGTTTCAGCTCACCTTTCCTTCTTCCTTTTCTTACCTCCCTCTCTCCCTCTTTCTTCTCCATCTTACTATTTAACCCCTTTCCTTCCATCCTTCTCTTCCTCTGTTTCTCTTAACTTACCACTTTTATGACTCATTTTGCACTAAAAAAAGCAAAGCCAAACAAACAACAACAAAATTCTGTCTTATATTCCCTATGTTATCATGCTATTCAAGGACAAATAAATATGTTTTCAGGGACAAAAGAAGCTGTGCTTCAATTTCTAAAGCTATCAACTTATCAAGCTGGAAGTAACCCCACTCACTCTCAGTAGAGCTGGATAATGTGTCATATAATAAATACAGACGCTGAAGATACCTGAAAGAGCACAGAGCAAGTGAGGATGGGATATAGGACCACAAAAAGAGATAAGCTTGAGGGGGGGCAGAAGAGAAGAGGACACAAGGGCCATCTAAACAAAATGAGGAGGATGTGCATAGTCCCTCTAAATGAAAAGCAGCGCAGCACCTCCGTGGATCGTAGAAGCAGAGCACTGGGACTGAAATGGCAGGTGTGTAAAGAAGCAAGAGCACACAGGTGGAGCAAAGAGCAGAGGTAAGAAATGGAACAAATGCCTGTGGGGCTCAGAGCTGCACTCTCTCAGGGGAAATCACTGAAAGAAATTTGAGTCAACCAGATTTTCATTTTAAAGATACTAAAATGTGGAGGTTAGATTAGAGTTCAGTATTGCAGAGAGATCTTGAAGATTATTGATGGGTTGAGCAAGTTTGCAGCAATGGATGGAAAGTGGTCAGTACAGACACAGGAGGAAGAAACAACGATGTCAAATGAGGCATTCAGGGAGCAACAGTGAAAGAGAACAGGATCCTAAGTTTATTTGTAGTCTCATTTATTACTGCTTGCTTTTACCATTGTTGGGTTTCAATTATGCGTGCTCAGAACAAGTGGACCCTTTGTCGTGTGGGCGGAATATGCATTCCATTCTGACTGCTTCCTCCCCAGTCTGAGGTGGAGGCATCTGAAATCCTTCTATCATGGCATTTATTACTGCTCTTTCAAGACAAGCAGTATCACAGGAATTCCAAATTTGAAAAGTGTGTAATTCTGAGAGTCAAGATTTCAGAAGGTTTCATACTTACGGGCACCTCATCTCACCGTTGATGTTAATTAGGGTACTGAGACTGGACAGGTAGCACAGTAATACAAAAGGCCTTCACTCACATACCTGGTAACTGATGCTGGTTGTTACCTGGAATTGCGACTAGGACAAAAAAATAGTTGGGATGGACAAATTAACATACCAAGAGCCATCATGAGTAGGAGTCTTGCAAGGTCATAAACTCCTTGAATAAATGTCATAGCTTCATTGACCCCTTAATTCCCACTGCAAATGTCCAGAACTTTGCACATCATATGTCCTTGTTAAAGGGAAACAATTGAACAAAATTAAACTGCCGCATGGAAATATGAATGTTGTTTCCTGTGTAAGACCCAATATCATGCTACTTTCCTAGACTCAAAAAGCCGGAGTTGATTTAATCATCTTCCCGCTAATTTCCTTAAGCTTTTCCAGGGTGGGAACTTCCTGGACAAGGTGACAAAGTTCATCCCCAACAAACTGCATAGACAAAATGTGGGTTCTGCCAGATATCCCTTACTTCCTGTCAATTCAAATAATAAATTCGATATCGCCTAGAGTTTCAGATACAGGGCTGAACACCTGGCAGCTGTCTGATAAATTCTAAGGAGCTACAGTCAAGTTTTCTTATTAAAAAGGGATATTGTTGATAAGGTAAGAGGCAGAGGATATCAAATGATGCTAAAGCTGTGACTCTGATACCATTTCAGTCTTGACAAATGGAACTGGGGCTGACTAAGCACTCACTAGAGGGTAGTTAAGTGGGTAATGGAATTCATGTGAAGAACAACCGTCACCTTGTCCAGGATGTTCTAGTCTCCACGCAAGCCCCACTTTGACAAAAAGGCACAGTTCAGCCACTGTATTACTGCCCAAGTCTCTTCCTGGTGATGACCTGAAGCTGAATAGGGCCACTTGTTCAAGGCGACACCCTCTCTGTAGAGTGAGTTCCACACGGGGCTGCTGGAGGTGGTTGTTGGAAGCCTACCTCCTGCCATGGCATAGTTCCTTTCTATTTGCTACCCAAAAGTGCCCAAACTGTGAGCATTTTCCAGTGAGTTTTCTGTGTGCAGATCCTCCACAGATTGACCAAATACTTACCCATCCAAATAAAAGTTCTTCAGCGATTCAAATATCAATCAAAGGCTTTCTGGGGATTCTACACATAGATGTCTTCAAGTCAAGAAAGACTGGGGACCTACATTTGAGTTTTTGATGTATGTGTTTATTGCTAAGCTACATTCCTACTTTGGTACAACCACACAACTCATCTGAAAATTTTTCCTCATCATTGCAAGCACAATTTCATCGTATATACTAAACTCATGGGGTAAGGGAATTGCACAACCAATCAGAGAAAAGAGAACAAAGAAAAGACAGCAGGGAATGAGGACCACCTGCTTGTTTCTTGTGCATAGAGTACTCATTAGATTTGGTTTCTACTCCAGGTGTTGTTTATTCTCTGTCTGTGGCTTTGCCTGGATCTCTGGGAGGATGGCACTTAGCTGAGATTTTCTGTTTAGACTCTTGGCTTCATACTGCTAACTATTGTTCTACCATCTCAGTAAAGCAGTGGGAAATATCACAGCTATCCTTAGTCTTTTCCATTTCACCTTTAAGTCCTAATTGCTTGGGTTTCCTCCAAAGCCCACAACTTACTGTGCCGTTTTATTGTCCTCCTATATTGTGCCAGTCAGTGTGTACTCTCCTTTTCGCAGAGTAGGAAAGTGGTACAAACATAGGCATGAGAAAAGGTGAGAGAACTTGCAAGCAGGGCCACTACCTTTACAACCCAGGGGTCTCTGATCCCAGGAAATGTGCCCTCCACCCTACTGTTTCAGCCGGATATACTAGTTACTTTCAAGATTCGGAGTATATAACGTTCAAATATTTTATGAAATAAATGATCCAGTAATTGATTCAGCCCTTATAAAATGCAAAAAAATCACTGCAAAACAGCATCCTAAGTTGAAAAAAAGACCCTTTTGCAACCACTGTGTTTTTCTAACTCATCCTATTTTTAAACTGTATCAGCACAAAAATAAAGCCATTTTCAATCAACTCAGTAACCTACACTTAGTGATAAACATTAGAGGATTGTTAAATAAACAGAACAGCTTACAAAGACTACTGACTTAGCATAAGCCTGCAGCATGCCCCGAAGTCATGTGCCTGCATGGAATAGGAATTCACCGTTTACTGGCACACTGGTTGAAATGAAATATAGTTGTAAAATTTTCCTAATGAACAAATGTGGTTTTTCTGAATCCGTGCAGCACAGAGCTGATGATGTTAGCAGTAAAGAAGAGAATTAAGAGTGTTCTCAAGTATACTTTATAAGTATACGAATGTTCACGTATCGACTAGAAAATTGGGGAACCTCAAAGATAGAGGTGTTCAACTGAGGAGTAAGAATTTGTCTTTCTAAAAGTTTGGAACGTACAAATTATGTTATTTTTCCGTTTTAATAGTGACTCTTTGCTAAGGAACTGTATATGTCTGGTAATTTACCCTCCATATGATTTTAGTATTTTCAGTGATCTCTAAGATAGGTTATGTTATAACCTAACGTAAGAACTGTTACATTATGTGAATGTCAGGTTGATGCCATTTATGATCTTCGGGTTCTAGACATGTTCTTCCTTTGATCTTTCCTTATCAAGAGGATAAATTCAGTGGACAGAACTGCTTCAACTGATAGATTTTAAGTACATGAATGTTGTGTGTGCAATGGTATATCTCTCTAAATAATATTCATAAGAAAATGGAGACTTGGTAAGGTTTGATGACTTAGTTACATGTAGCTTTTATGTGCCAGAACTGTAAGTCAAATTAATCATTTGCAGTGTGTACACATTGCCCTCATCCTATGAAAATACCTATTTATTGACTGCAACCCAAAATTCAAGAAAATAAGTGTGCCATTTACAATTACTGTTACCAATAAGAGACATAAGATGAAGGTATCTCCTGGAGATTATAGCTCACTGACATACTAAATGGTAGGCACATAGGATTAGCAGTATAGTTCTCCATTCCTCAAGAGTAAAGCTCAGAGTACTTACAGACAGTTGTCTTCTTAAAATGGTTCACTGGAGAGCGGCAAGTGCTTCTAAGTGTAATTCTCTGGTATTTATAACATTAAAAAAGCTACTAAAGTACTTTGAAACATAATTTTCTACCTAGAAAATACATAAATAACATCCATTTTCAACTCTAGGCTGTTGTTAAATCCAAACAAGAAGGTAAAATTTGTGAAAACACTTTTTAAAACACACTGAGGTGAATGGCTACACACACTGTTGTTGTGATGATATGGTGCATTTAATTCATCAGCTTTTTTCTGAGCAGTTAGTGTAATGCAATGGCCTCTTTCATAGGAAAGACATAAACGCAAGTGCAGTTTTGTGTGTGTGTGTGTAAATCAACAGTCAACTTGGTACTGGCGTGTGATAGTTTACAGCCAACTTTTTCCACGTCATGGAAAGCAACATTGGACTAAATCACACATCTGGAATGTACCAGATTATCAGATGCAAAAATGACATAAAATAGTCAAGACTTAAGCCACAGAAAGTGAGAGAGAGAGAGACAGAGAGAGAGAGACAGAGAGAGAGAGAGAGAGGCAGAGAGAGAGAGAATAAAAGAAGCCACATAAGAATCCCAGTAAGTCATTGCCTAGCTGAACAAATCAAGTAAAGAATGGTACACACATAGCACAAAGCATCACAAAATGAATGTCTAGGTGCTACAGAGACACCAATAACATATTCAGAATTTTATCTCATGTCATTGTCTTCAACTTTACCATCCAATATTGGTCCAAATTCCTAAAATGCTTCGTTGATAATAATCACACAATTTATAGTGGTGTAGGATTCCTTCTGTATTTGTGTTGCTTTCATTGGTTAATAAAGAAACTGCTTTAGGTAGGCGGGGAGACAGAACTGTATTCTGGGGGGAAGAAAGCAGAGTTAGAGAGCTGCCATGGAGATGCCAGGTCAGACATGCTAAATCTTTCCTGGTAAGCCACGACCTCGTGGTGAACACAGATTAATAGAAATGGGTTAAATCAAGATGTGAGAGTTAACCAATAAGAGGCTAGAGATAATGGCCAGGCAGTGATTTAATTAATACAATTTCTACATGATTGTTACCCAGGCGGCTAGAACAAGGGGCCCCGCTCCCTGTAACAGTATAACATTATTCTTATTACTTAAAACTATCAATCAGCATGCATACTTTGCTTACTGAACTCAAATATTTTCTGATTGCTGTTTCACTTAAAATTTCTGCCCTACCAGCATCATGATTCTATAATCACATCCCACAGTTAATTGAGCCCATAATAATAGTAAGCAAGAACTAAAAGAAATTACATCTTTAGCTAGCAAAAATATGCCACCAGTGCCTACCACAGCTGAATGTATCCAAGCATCATTCCTTGATATCTTGCAGAACCAGGCTTAACATAACACTTAAAGCCTAAAAACCCACTTTCCCTGTAGAAGGATCTGTTTTTGGTTTCTACTGCACACATAGTATTTGCTTTGTCTTACTAACCACATCTCATTCCATCCTCTCTGTGTCCACCCACACACATTCAAACGCTTCCACTAATGGAAAGCCACTAAAACCATGAGAGCACAGCCCTCAACTCAACACCAGCCCTAGATCTTAGTTCCTTAAGCAAAGGATATCCAAAGGTCTTTAGGCCTGAGCTCATTCATGCATCTGTTTTAACCAACTGTATTGTGACTAATAGTTGTCACAGAAGATGGAAGACTGAGGAAGAACATTTAACGTAATGATGATTAAATTAATGTCAAAGATGTTCATGAGATTTTTGACGTAGGATAGCAGATGGCATTTACATTTTGAACTTGACTAGAGTGTTAATATTTAGGATATTTGAAATCTTAAAATGATTGTTAATATTTAGGACATTTAAAATCTTGAAATGATTACACAATAGTCATCACGATGGAGTAAATCTGGTTATGTTTATAACAACAGATATCTGTGAATTTGTCAAGACAGCATTTCAATTAAGGAGTATTGTATACCATGTGCCAAGTCTATGGAAAGCACTTGATTTCTGGTGTAATGGTTTTTATTTTTAACCTTCAGAGTTTCCTTTTATCAGATATATATTTATTGGTTACCTGTTTCATAACCAATAAATATGCTAAGTCCATAGCATATTTACATGTTTTTAGTGGTTTATGATGTGAGAAAGTTCATTTCGATAGCATCTAATTCATTAATTCTATTATATAGATGGCTCATACTTTTGTGCATTGTCCACCAAATCTATCCCAAGATTATGAAGCTAACAACTTTCCTTTTCCAGAATTTGAAGCTTTAGCTTAGGTGATCCATCTTTAAGTAGATTTTGCATCTTGAATGTGTCTGTAAAGCTTGGCTCACTTTCCCTGGGAGGTTTCCACTTAGGAATCTACTATCTTTTTGTCTCCAAGCTGGCCAAGGGCACAGATTCCGTGGATGCAGTACTAGAGATATAATATCACATTACAGCTTGCATCATAATTGGACCATTTATTGCATCTCCTTCCCGCTTGACTCTTATAAGCAATCTTTGAAAAGAAATTGGTCATCATTCTTCTCTGTACCTTCTAATAATTTACTAGACATTTCTTTATTACCTTCTTTTATGGGGGAGGTTCAGAAAGCAACACCTTCTTTTACTAACTTATGGGACTCTATTTTGTACAATTTCATACATACATGCAATGTGTTGTGATTATACTCACCCCTCATGATTCTCTCATTCCCTTCCTGCTTCCTCTGAACCTCTTCTTCCCAAGTGTCCCCTACTTACTTTTATGTCTTTTTTCCCTAACGAGTTTAATTGTGGTTGTTTGCATGTGAATGGGTGTAGGGCAGTTTAATGGAGCAGAGGCCGCTTCCCAGGAGCTACACTGCTGAAGGAAAGTGACGCTAGAGCTGGAGAGATGGCTCCTTGGCTGAGGGTACATACTGCTCTTACAGAAGAGCTGAGTTAAATTTCTAGCATCTGTAGTAGGCTCTTCGCGACTGTCTGTAAGTCCAGCTCCCATGATGCTTCTGGCCTCCAAGGGTACCTGTAGTCACATGTACCCATGTACCCACCTACATGAACACATACACATATAGAATAAAAATGAAATATATATTCTTCAAAAAAGAAAGAAAAGTGTTCTTTCCTCCAACAGCTACTAATTGCCAAACACTCTGCAGGAAATGTGTGCCTCATGAGCACTTTCTCCATCCATGAAAAGTGTTGAAGAACCTATCAAAGAAACTTCTTCCGCAGCAGATGGAGACCATCACAGAAATCCACAGCTGTTTAAAATGCAGAGAACAATTGACCGTAGGGTGCCCAGTCCCAGCTGATATACCTACAGTACAACCTCTGTTGCTAATGCTCAGGGAGCGTTGAAGAAGAAGGGGCAGAAAGATTACAGATGTCAGAGGATTGGGATATCTTCTGTGAGACAATATCTTTTACAGATAATAAGTTAAACTTAGGAACTCTTCAAAGTATAGTTTTCTAAAGAAAACATGCGCAATGACAGCACTAGGTGACATGCCAATGTGAGTAGGTGGTGAGAATATCACAATGATTCACCTGGGTGAACGGGACCTAAGGGAGAAGGATGGGTCTTCTCCTGAGATGACCCCCTGATAGGATGGTCATTCCAAAGTCATCAGTCCTAAACACATGTCCATAAAAGCAACACTAAGTGGACTCAGCAGGTTGTATTTACACACATACACACATACGTGGGCTTGCACATGAACACACAGTGTGTGTGTGTGTGTGTGTGTGTGTGTGAGAGAGAGAGAGAGAGAGAGAGAGAGAGAGAGAGAGAGAGAATAACTAAATAAGGAGTCATAAGTTAGAGAGGGAGAGGGCATGGGAGTAGTTGGGGAATGGAGAGGAGACAGAAATGACACAGATGCTGTGTGCACACACGACATTCCCAACAAAACTAAAGAATGATGCCAGAAGAGAAAGGAAGAAAGGCAAAGGCAGGAAAGACATTTTCAGTGTTAGAGGGGTATCCGGAAATGTTTCCAGGTGGGATGGAGGAAATCACAGGGGAGTGATTGAGTAAGCGAGCCAGAAGGAGGCGTCAGTGTTTTCATAATGCCAGAGATGAAAGGAAGGGTGGGTGTGGGCAGATCTATGAGTCCAGAGGATTAGAGAAGGGTGCTGGGAGAGTCTGTGTCAAAATCCATTCATTTTCTCAGCAGAATAAACATACAGAAGAGTCTTGGCATTGGTGCACAGTGGAAGCTCAGGAGTCAAAGGAAACAATTTCTTAAGGCATTAAACAAAAAATAGATAAATTGGACATTAAGTAATTACCTTAATAATTGCTTGCAGATCTGAAAAATATCGAAATCATTAGGAATGAGTGACTGGAAAGAGAAAAGTGTTCTCATTCTGGGAACAGGGACAAGCAGGACAGAGAAAAAGGGAGGCATGGGTGAAGTAATAGAGGGGGATAAAGGAGATTGTGAAGGGAGGAAAGAAAAGAAAGGATAGAAAGAGATGGGTGTCAGCTTAGAAAACTGCAATGTCTCATTTTGTGTTTGAGTTCCTAGAAAGGAGAAAAATGAAACAGAAATGTAAATCCTTCAACCCTCTGGCTGACCAGATTGCTCTCCACAAATGATAAATTCTAGGTTGGCAGTTGGCAAAAGAGACTGTGCACTAGGGACAAAACCTAGATCCCTGAAGAGACAATGTATTCCCAGGCTAGAGAGCTGTTGATTGCTTGAGAAGAGAAATGGTGAGCAGCTTGCTTGTAAATTGTAGTGACTGCTATGTAAAAGATCCAAAAATGAAAAGGTGCTAGAGGTATAATCTTCCTCTCTTAGGACAAATGAACATACGTACAGACACATGAGCACGCCCTTCGGAGCAAAGAGGAGACCATGCTCCACTGTGATGATTTGTGCTTCCTTTGGTGCACATCTGGCTAACAGCAGGCCCCCAGGTGGCTCCAGCTCAATGGATGACTGCTTTCAGTTTCACGCTGTCCGGGGTGAAGGTTGTTCTCGGGGTTGTTTTACTCCAGACCCCAGTGGGGAACTGTCTTGCCTTAAGCCTCTCACTTTGACCCAGAACCCTGGCGAGAGCCTTAGAAGGAGTGAGTTAGTGGGCAGGATGGGAAGGAGGGTTTCCAAACAGGACTTTTTCACACGAACCATATCTTCAGTATATACTTATTTCAACCATGAAGAATTCTTCAGGGAAGCAGGGCTACCAAAACAAGACCCTAGGTGGTAACCTTCCCTGACTCCTTCTGGGGAAAAGCTGGACGGAGAAACAGAGGACAGCTTGAAAATGTGGTCTTCTGTGAGTCTTGTAAGTCGTGGCTGCAACTCTGAGCCAATCCAGCTGTCCAAGAGCAGAGGTCAGGATACCACAGGAAGCCAGATGCTGCAGCAAACACATGCTGCTTTGGAGACATCTGTGTACTGTGTAAATATACACACTGCCTCCTGTGTATATACACTGGAAAACACCTCTCCCTGCCCCCTAGCCTTTTAAGTAAACTGAAAGAGGAAGGGCCAATTTCCTGTGAAAACAATCGTTATCCACTGCTGTTCAGCTAATGTGTTTGGGTGATACGCTGAAATTAAATGAAAAAAAAAATGAGTTGGAAAATACTGTTTCCATAAAGAGAATTCATACCAGGTTACCAGTCTATGTATTCAAATCCTTGAACTAACTCCTGTTTCTCGGCTTATTAGCTATCAAGTAGAGCACAAAACAAATGATTTATTCACTAAGTATCATAACCTTTAAAGACATTCTTATCTCCCTAGTAACTGAGTCCTTGTGGCTGCAATCTCATTCACTGGGCTTGATTTCTGACAGAGATGCCAACATCACATGGCAGGAAGGGCAATGGGCTAGGATCTAGATTCTGAACAATTAAGTTTCTTTATTTCTTGATACAATCCATCTCATTTTTTTTCGTTCCCAAACTACACCCAGAAAAGAGTGGATTATCTTTGTCTCAGAACTAATGTGGTTCTAGTAGCAGAAGTTCACAAAATAACGACCTATGAAAGAACTAAGTGGTTCCAAGTATTGCAGCAGGGAATTAGGGCTGACTAAGAGAGACAGTTGCTCTCCTCCTTCCTTACACTCCTGGATGTCCAGTGACAACAATGGGTCCCGTTCCAATTTCTGAAGAGAACAGTTGTCACCTGCATCTCTCCACAAGGCCAACCAGTTCTTAAAAGACTACACATGACCAGTAAAACACACGTGGGCACCCAGTCCTTGCCCATATGTAGTCAGTTTTGCAGTCTCAGGACAGAATGACTGATAACACAATTGTAAATTCTAGAAGTAGATGAGTCTATGATGCAGATATCTCAGTGGGGCCTGGATACCTCTGTATCTTCTACAGCTAACTGAAACTGTGCTATTGCAACTTTTATCTGTGGAATGGGGGGACTTGCAAGAGTCACACAATAAGCAGCTTATAGCTCTTCGGAAGACTTTTTCTAATCTCCAATCCTGAGAGAGTTCTAGGCTATCTGGTAGCATTTCCAGATCCTGAGTTTACAAATGATGCCAAACCTGGCCCGGAAATTTTCTCTCAACATCTCTCAATTCATATCCACCTACAGCTGGAGGTAAATTTACCTCCTTGGGAACCCAAGGGTTAGAGCATGAATGATCACACCTGGAAAGAAACCTGAACTTCACCAATGAGAAGTTAACTGACCTGGACTACAGATCACGAATTAGAGATTACCATTGTGCCTATAAGAAGGGACTCTATGCTACTGTTTCATATTAATCAATCAAATATAAATTCTATCTTCTTTATTAAAACACTGTGTAAAAGTTTTCTCTCCGCAGCACTTCAATGAAGTTCGAAACTACCTGGGTTCATTCTAAACTACCTAGTCTCATTCATGAATTCTTGCCTTTTTAGATATATTTGTAAAAATAGCATATGAATTTGACTTCCAATGCTATTTGAAAAATTATGGAGAAATGTAATCTAATATTATAAAACATACAACATGTACCAAACTTATTATTAGAAGTTTCTGCACAATCTAATGCAATGAAATCACACAACAACTATCAAAGTATAGAAAACATTGTCACTGAAGTGCCTAGTCTGATAGAATATAAGTGGACATACAAGTATGGAAAGTACTCACCAAGGTGATACTAAATATTCTCTCCATTTAATCCATGTGTATTTTATATAGCCCATCATACCTCTTATATGCCATGCCTCTGACATAGCCACCATGATATTGACTGATTTCTCTAAAGAACATAGTGAAAAAAATTTCTCAATAGCATACTTACAAACCAAATTCAAAGTCACATCATAAGATATATTTTTATCTTAACTACACTGTTTTCAACCCATTGGTGCAGAGTTGGTTCAATATATGTAAACAAATAAATGTAAATTCTTCATGTCGATGAATGTAAAGACAAAAATCACATACAGAATAGATGCAAGAAACTTTTAATATTGAATTCAGCATTCCTTTACCATAAACAAACAAACAAAAACATTGGGGGCTAAGAATGGGGGAAAATAACTAAGCATAATAAAGATAATGTGACAAACTTACAGCTAAAATCACATTAACAGGAGAAAAACTCACCTCATTACCACTAAGATCAGGAACAAAATAATGATATCCATTCTTCGAACTCCAACTAAATAGAGCATTTCAAGTTTTCTCTAGTGCAGTAAGAAAAAAAGAAGCAAACCAAAGAAGAATATAGACAGGAAAGAAAATGAAAGCGTTATTATTTGTAGACCATATATATGATTGTGTGCTTAAGAGACCAGAAATATATCACTAAACACCTCTTAGAGATGATAAACAGTTTAAGAAAAGTGACAGTTCACAAAATTAACACATAAAAACCAGTACCACTCCTATGTATCAATGACAGACAGGAAATTTTTAATAATTCCATTCATGATATTGATAAAACAAAATACTCAGCAATGGACCTAATTAAAGATGTAAAACACCTCTACAATGAACACTTTCAGCTGCTGAAGAAAGAAACAGAGGCAGACACTAGAAAATAGTAGGCCCGCTCATGTGCATAGACTAGAAAACTATTGTACTGGTACTGTGTCATCTGGAATATGGCCATTCTAATCAAAAGCAATCCCAGTCAAAATCACAGTCATTATTCACAGAAATAAGAAAAAATATTAATTTTTATTTTTTTAAATTGTCTTTTTTTATTTTACGTAACTATCCCAGTTCCCTCTCCTTCCCTGCTCCCACCACCTTTCCTGCACCCCCCCCATCCACTCCTCAGAGAGGATGAGGCCTCCCATAGGGAACCACTGAAGTCTGTCTCATCACTTGAGGCAAGAGCAAGACCTTCCCTGCTATATCTAGGCTGAGCAATGTATCTCTCCATAGAGAATGGGCTCCAAAAAGTCAATCCATGCACTGGGGATAAATACTGGTTTACACTGCTAGGGGTTCCACAAACTTCTCAAGCCACACAACTGTCACCCACATTCAGAAGGCCTAGTTTGGTCCTATGCAGGTTACTCAGCTGTCAATCTGGAATAGTGAACCCCACAAGCTCAGGTCAGCTGTTTCTGTGGGTTTCTCCATCATGGTCTTGATGCCTTTGCTCATAATATTACTCCTGCCTCTCTATGACCAGACATCACATGGCTCAGTTGTGAAAGGCTAGGCACACAACCAAAAATATAAAAATCTGAATTTTTACATCACAGGAATAAAAGCACCAAGGAGAGCCAAGGAGATCCTGATCGCTGAAGTAATCACCATTCCTGATTTTTAATTACATTAGAGAGCCATAATAATATAAAAAGCATGCTATTGGGAAACAAAGCACCAAAACACAGACCTATCAACCAATGGAATAGAACAGAGAATGTACAGATGACCCTGATAAGACATCTACAGACGTAAGATCAATGGACTAGAACAGAGGACCTATCTAAGACTACAGCCATCTGATATGTTTACAAAGATCTCCAGAATACACAGTGAGGAAATGACAGCATCTTCAACAAAGGGTACTCAGGAAATTTGACATCCACACATAGAAAAGTGGAAACAGATCCTCATCACCCACCCTCACAGAACTCAACCAAACGGAACCTAAGACATCAGAAAGCCCAACACTATGAAACTGATAGAGAGAATGGATGAAACACTTTTCACCATTGGCTCACAGGTAAGGGCATTATCAGGCACCGGTATAGGAAATAACAATAGAAATAAAATCAACAGCCAACAAACTGGATGTCAAAAACTAAAATGTCTCTGTACAGCATAAGCAACTATACGTCAGGTGGAAACGAGGCCCACAAAAAGTACTTGACAGGAAAAAGTACTTGACCCTTGTACTTTAGACAGAAGATCCATGACTAAACTATACAAAGCTATAAAAATCTAAATGTCAAGACAACAAATCAATTTTTAAAATGTGTTATGCAGCTAAACAGAAGGTTTTCTAAAGAAGAAATACAAATGGCTTGTAAACACTTAAAATGTCTTCAATATCCATAGCCACTATGGAAATGCAGACTAAAACTACCTCAAGGTTCCACCTCATCCAAGTCAGACTGTCAATCATAAGTCAGACTGTCAATCATCAATGATAAACATGACGAAAAGTGCTGGTGTTGTTGTGGGGAAGATGATGTCCTCTCATTGTGTCAGGCGTGTAAACTAGTGCAGCAGCTGCAGTTTGAATATGCTGTGTCCCCAACCAGGTCTTACATTTGAATATTAATCAAATTGCCTCTGACTGTCTTGGTTTATATTCCTGTCTGAGTATATAGAGCATTCAGAGTTCTCTCGTGAATGTGAGTGTGTAAATCTAGCTATGGTGGAAGAAGTTGAACAGATTCCTTCTATCAAATGTGTCTACTATATATTGAAGCCACTGATCAATACAAAAATTCTCTGAATTTCTCTGGGCAATCACTTGGTCAGAGGAATGATTGCTGCTGTCTAATTAAGACTTGGGTTGTGGGATACAAGCATAAAACCCAGAGAGATCTATTAATTTTCATAAAGTAGGCTTAAGCAACTGGGAATTCAATCTAGACTGTTGAAGCATTCTTACAATTCAGGGTTTTCCTGCTCAAAAGACAAACAACTCAATTTAAAAGCAGTCATTATATTTGAATAGAAGTTCTCTAGAGTAGACACACAAAAGCCAGCGAGACCACAGAGAGATACACAACATCAAAAACCATTAGGAAAACTCAAATCAAAACCACGAGATGTCCACTCAGAGGTAGAAGGGCTGCAATCAAAGACCAAAGCCAGCCCTTCTGGGGAATGTGTGGGGAAAACAGAACTTTCACATATTCCTGGGTGGGTTTTACTTATTCAAGCATGTTGGGAAATAGTTTTCTACTTCTTCAAAATGTTGGCTAGGCTTAGCATTTTACTAAATAATTCTCCTCTGGTGTATATACACAAAATACTTTAAAACATATGTGAAACTTTATGCACACAGAATTCTGTTTAAATGTTCATGGAAACATTATTAATATAAGGCAGAAATTGGAATACAAAGACCATGTTTATTAAATGATGAATATATAAACAAAATGCCATATGTCTATACAAAAGAATATAATATGGCTGGCCATGTTAGCTCTTGACTGTATATCCAGCTCTTGGGAAACCAAAAGGCAAAAGGATTTCTGTGGTTGTGGACCATCTTGAGACTACGGCGTGCTTGAGACCCACCTGGGTTCCAGAGAAACACTCTGTCTCAGATGATCAAGAGAATACGTTACATCATTGTAAATAAAGACTAATGAATCATTTACAAATATTTTCATAATTAAGAACTCTGAAAATATTATGGCAGGTATAATAATTTAGTCATTACAGATCATATGATGTGTATCAAGTGTTCAGAATTAAATAGTCTACAGAAACAGAAAACACGTGATTGGCTATAATGAGTAGAACAGAAAACAGGAAGTGATCATTAGTTATCGCAAGATTCACTGATGAAATTGTGAAAACCTTCTGAAATTAAATTGTGATGAGCATGGCATGACTCAGTGAGCACACTGAAAGCACCAAATTACATGCCCTACCATGCATGAGAACTCATGATACATGCAATATGTCTCAATAAGTCTGTCACTAAACATGAAAGTTCTCAGCACTCAGGGAAACAGGCCCTGCAGCCCTTGTGTGGACAACACAGAAGAGTTAACCCTGTAGACAGGGGTGAGGATGAGAGGGGCATAGCTAGTCCTGACTCCCTGGTCTACAGTGTGGTGGTGGAAACTAGGAAAAGATGCTGTTCCCCCTTCCCCCTCCCATCTCCAGCTGGCAAGGGAGCTGAACCTCGCCCCTATCATTGCAACACTCTGGAGAATGGGCCCTGCACCAACTGGGCACCATAGCAGAGCTGATCCTGCTGGCAGAGGTGTGGGTGAGCCAGCCCTGAAGTTGTGAGCATGGGAGAGGTGTCCCCACTACTCGTCTGCCATGTGGATATGTGGGGGGGGGGAGATGCCTCCCTTATCCCATGCCCCTTACTGCCTGCTACAGGTCAGGTAGCTGACCCTTCCTCTTACCAGCTGCAACACTCAGAAAAGCAGTCTCTGATCATCCTTGCCTGGATATCACAATAGAGTTGATCCTATTGGAGCAGGTGCCAACTCCAGGGGAGTCTTCTGAGCCCCCCAGGTACCTGCACTCCCATGTATATACTAACACACACAGCACATTAATATAATAAATATAGGTCTTTTACAAAATACTGTTTAAAACTATTAAATACACATATAAATGTTTTCTGAGGCAGAATCTCATGTGGCCTAGATTGACCTCAGACTTGCTAAATAAATAAGGATGACTT
Source organism: Arvicola amphibius (assembly GCF_903992535.2). NCBI lineage: Eukaryota > Metazoa > Chordata > Mammalia > Rodentia > Cricetidae > Arvicola > Arvicola amphibius. The sequence goes on along the minus strand of NC_052055.2, from coordinate 17,782,862 downwards.
TGAAGCACTCCCTGTCTTCAGCATCCACAGAAATGGTGCTGAGATTCAAGAATACAATCATTACTGCTACCATATGGTATGGCCAATAAAAATGTTATTCCTTCAGCAGAGATAATTTCTAATGTCTTTATCATTGTAGTTTTTAGTTTATCCTGGCCCAGAAAGTCTACTTCAAATAATTTAACCTAAAAATAAAATAGCAGTGATAAATATTAGAACTATAAATATATATAAACAATATATTGCAGCACATTTCATAATTTGGAAAGGAATATGAACATACAGTTTTTAATGTTGAAACTTTCTTAAAATTAAAAATGTAGCTGTTAAAATAATGTGTGCATATCACGTATAAATTGAGAACATTCTGGATAGACCTAACTGTTATTCTCAAGTTTACTAGAATAAACACATTAACATTCTACTGGCAATGATGTTTTTATAGGGTTATAACAATGGCATTATCAAAATCTGCTATTGGTTATTTGACATGCAGTTAGTCTGAATATGGGCATTCTGTTGATATAAAAACACGCTGGATTTCAAAAGCTTTGCACAAAAAAATAGAAAGACTATATCTTCTTTACAATGATTATGTTTTTTAACAATAAAATAATAAACTTACTTTGATTATTTTGGGCATAGTGGACTAAATAAGCATGCCATTAGATTTATTTTACCTTGTTTTTACTTTTATTGTGTAGCTATGTATGATTTATGTATATGTTGTATGCACATATGTGGGGGAGGGATGCTGATACAGGATGTCCTGTATATATGTTGCTTTTATTGGTTAATGAATAAAGCTTCTTTGGCCTATGACAGGGCAGAATATAGCCAGACTGAAAGAGATATATAGAGAGAGTAGACAGAGTCAAAAAGTTGCAAGGTAGCTGCCAAAGGAGGAGGACCCAGAACCTTTCCAATAAGCCACAACCTCGTGGCAATACACAGATTAATAAAAAAAAAAAAAGGTTAATTCAGGATGTAAGAGTTAGATAGAAATATGCCTGAGTCATTGGTCAAATAATGTTGTAATTACTATAGCTTTGTGTGATTATTCGAGTGTGGGCAGCCAGGAAACCAATGAGCAGTCTCCATTTACAGGACGCACATGCCTGTGGGAATGCTGGAGCATGTCGGAGGAGAATGTCAGGTATCCTGCTCCACCATTTTCCACTTTATTCCACAGAAGCAGGGTCCCTCACTATACATGCAGCTATATAATGACCCACATCTGGCCTCAACAACTCTCTTACTAAGTCTAAATTGTCACGGACCTTTTACAGTTAACATTTCCTCAATAGTAATTCTCCATCCCTGACTTCCATCCTGCTTCATGCTTATAGACTTCACTTGTACAGGTTGAAGTCAGAGTGGATGGAAGACAATCGATTGCATTTCAGGACCCTTTGTAATAACCCCAACCCTGACGGCCTCAGACAAAGTCAAGTTAACATCGTTAAGATATAAAATAATCAGTTTTTCTTTAATAATACAAAATCAGAAAGTGCTGCCATTACACTTTGTATCTGTATAATCTACGGGACTGTATACAGTTACCCAGTGACACAATTTCCATGTCACGTGGGGCAAGGAGGCATGCTGGACATGTAGACACTGCTGAGACACAGCATCTGGCATGAGCGAGGTAAGGGAGGAACGGGTTCATTTGGGTGTCACGTTTTCATTCTGTGACTGTTTGGCCCCATGGTGCTTTGGCAGAATGCTGTGCTTTCTCAACATGTGCTGAGAAAATTGCTTTATCTCGTGGCTGATAGGCTGTAGAAAAGGCAAATGGAAGAAGAGGACAGGACAAGACATAGTCTCCAAGGTCACACCTCCAGTGACCTTCTTTCTCCAACTAGGCCCCATCTCCAATGTCAACAACCTCCAAACAATGTCACTATATTATGAATCCATCAAATGATTCAACAGTTGATTCTGTAAAAAAATATTGAGGATCACTTGGTTTCCTAAAAGCCCATTGGCAAGTAAGCAAGACCCCAGAGGTGGATGCTTGGGAGACTTTTCATCTTTAGATCCTAACAGTAGACTGTAGTTTGCCTTTCTTGGTTTTAAGGCATGAAAACTCTGGCGTTGTAACTTGAAAGACTTAGAAAGAGTTCAGATCAGTAACTGGTGATAGAATGAAGGAATACATTAGCCCCTTTGCTTTTGTACATTCTAGTGAAAACAGATTTTTTTCATAACAGTATATTCTGACTGTATCTTTCCCCAAATCCTCCCCACCTCCCCCATCATACGCCACACCTTCTTTTTCTCCTTTAGAAAACAGACACACCAAGATGTTTAGCTACTCTCCTAATCTGTGACAAGGGAAACTCCAATGTCTAACCTGGTCTCCTTTTCTCTGTAGATAAGAAAGGAATACAGATGATTTTATCTTATAAGAGAGATTTTACTCTTACATATATCAATTCACCATGGTTTCTAGGAGTGCAGTCACAGAACAAAACTATGTGCTTCCTCATACTCATAAAAAGTAAAAGGAGACAGAGATACTGCAAAAAAACTCAAAAATTAAAAGGATAAATTAAAGTATACAGTAAAAGGAATTGGGGAAGAACTATGTTTAAAAGCTTTGGCAGCAGGAGTGTGTGTCAGACTGATGGGGGTGTAAAGAACACTTTCCCAAACTTATTTTCAGGTTGGGGTATTGTAAGATAAGCAATTTAACAAAATTTTCCCTTTAACAAGAAGATTTGGGGACAGTTATAACTTTGTAAACCACATCTTCAATGTGGAAAAGGATTGGAAGGCAGATTGACAGCTTATGCCCAGCCAATATATATGATTTGCCAGCATTGGCAATAACCAAGGAAAAAGATGGATACTAAAAGGTGATTATTAATTTACAGAAAATTAGAACCAGCTCAAAGCATAATTTGTTTACCCTCTTAACAAGATTTAAACAAAGAGTCAGTAATCTCTTCTTTGGAACTAGAAGGTTATGGTTGAAGGCCTGGATGTATTCCCTGACATTCTCATGACTTTATAAATAAAATACCAGTAAAATGGGGGAGAAATCTTATAATGACCAAGAGTTCATGGGAAGATCTGATTTATATGATTTTTGAATTTGACAGTGTTAACAACTATCATTTGGTAATAAGAAGTATGAATTGTTTCCCAGAGTAACTTTTTGTCAATTAAGCAACAGAAAAACTATGCCAGAAACATACACTAATTTGCTCATTTACTTCCTTCAAACTAACTGAAACCAGATTCAGAGAGCAGAAATATCAGGAAAAAAATGAATAGGAATCTGTTTATTCTACAACTTTCTGTGACTTCTTTACTCTGGATGCTGGAGATTCCACAATGACAAAGCAAACTCCATGCCTTCAATGTGGCCTTATTACTGAATGTTGTAAAAAATTAAGACATAGTTTATGTTGCAAAGTAATGCATTTGTTCATTAAACATTAAGGGAATGAATGGGCACCTCTTTTATGTTGAACATTCTCGGTGTTGTTTGTAGACATGAAGAAAAACAAAGTACTAGGACCAAAGAAGAGTCTCAAAGATACTACATAGAACAGAAAAAAATAAATAATTATACTATGTATCTTCTCTCCAAATATACTTCAACCACACCCTTTCACTATTGAGTCATTGGGCATACTGTTCAACCATATGGCCAGACAAAATAGTTTCATGCATTTTGTTATAACTGTGTATTCTCTCTCCAAATATATTTCAGTCACATCTTTTCACACTATTTGACCATATTGCTAGACGAAATATGTATACATAACATCTTAGAATCCATATATGTAACCATCAGAGGATATGAATATTCTTCAGTCAAAACATTTTGTAAACTCCAAGCAATTCTAACTATGACCCCTTCTGCCACCATGATTCAAACTATTCCATCTTATGTAACAGCTTTCCCAGCACTTTCTATCATGGCTGATTTTTATGCCATCTTTACACAATTAGAGTCATCTGATTGACAAAATACCTCCATAAAGGAGTCAAGTTTGCAGTACATTTTCTTTTTTCTTTTTAGGTTTTTTTCGAGACAGGGTTTCGCTGCAGCTTTTGGAGTCTGTCCTGGAACTAGCTCTTGTAGACCAGGCTGGCCTCAAACTCACAGAGATCCGCCTGCCTCTGCCTCCCGAGTGCTGGGATTAAAGGCGTGTGCCACCACCGCCTGGCTTGCAGTACGTTTTCTTAATTAGTGATAGATGTGGGACAGCCCAGCCCATTGTGTATGGGGGTCGCTGCCCTGGAAGTTCTCAATTCCATAAGACAGCAGACTGAGCAATCTATAAAGAGCAAGACAGTAAAGAACACTCCTTTATGGCTTCTGCATCAGATCATGCCTCCAGTTTCTTACCTTGAGGTTCTACATTGGTTTCCATCAACAGACTATGATTCAGAATATGTAATCCAAATGAAACTTTGCCTCACCCAGTTGCTTTGGGTCATGGTGTTTCATTACAGCAATAGTAACCCCAAACAGTTTCTAACCACTTCACAATTGATTTTGCTGAGACATCCGGTGTAAGTCAATCTATTATTGATTTCTTTGACATAGTCCTTTATTCAGCCTTTCTTACTACCATACATTGGGCTGCTTATAAAGGAGAGAAACTGATTTACCACAATTCTAGAGGTTTGGAGTTCAAAGATTAATGCCCTGATGGATGCCCTTGCTCATGCTGGGTCTTCACAATGCACAGCAGACAAGGAGACACTTTGGGGTCACTTTTGCAAGGGCATTAATCTCGTACATGAAATTTTCTATCTGCCTCTTTTTGAACATAGATTTTTTCAGAGAAATATGTCTGTATGTGCGTCATCATCTAGTTTATTCTATAAAGCAACCTATATAACATAGTAAATACTACATGATATAGATCAATATTGATACGGTGTGAACAACAATAGTGCTTCAGACAAAGGTTTAGTCAATTTGCTTTGTGTTCACGGAAAATTTACAAAAAAAATAATAAAGCTCATTTATCCACCGATAAAATGTGCTTTTTGTACTTTTCATAAACAGATTCTTTCTTCAGACATCTTGCCTAACTATTGCTCATATATTTAATACAATGGATTGATTGCTTTGGACACAGACCATCAAGATTACAGGGATAATGCAATCATAGAGGCCATCGGGATGCAAGAAGAAAAGAAGCTATGAAAACACAAAGAAGGGACTGGCAGTCTGGAACATCCCTCAGTGATCTTCCCTTTCCTAGGGGTAGTGATGGAAATGTTGAAAAAAACTAGGTGACTCTCCTGTTTTGTTCTCCTCACCCTTATCATCTGCTTTCTGGTGATTAGTTGGAAAAGTCTCCAGTATATGTATGTGAAGCCCCATCTTACAACACAGTTAATCATTTTTATGTAGAATTTTAATATTAAGAATAGTTGTTCCCATACACTCCTCTGCTGCTCAGCCCACATCTACTGTCTTTATAAAAGGTTGCCAAACTGAAGGCTTTAGTTCCTGCTTCTTAGTGCTATTTGCAATCAGAGAAAGCAGCTGTCTTTCATTCTGCTTCACCTAGGTGTTATGTGATGGGATAAAGATCACACTGGAAATACCTAACAATACAGAAGGTTGCAAATGGATGCCAGAAAAGCAAAAACAGATCATGTAAATGAGGGATGATGCTGGCTAAGATGTAGCAAAAGGGACTGGAGAGAGACCCAGGAGAGAACTAGCTCTCAGTTTTGAGAGTCAGAACCTGTTGTTTGAGGCTGCTCATTTATTCACGGCTGCCCAGACTCAAAATAACCACACAGAAACTGATTTAATTAAATCACCACTTGACCTATTAGCTGACACATATTTCTAGCTAGCTCTTACATCTTTGGTTAACCCATTTCTATTTTTTTTATATATTTTACCACAAGGCTTGAGTCCTACCTGCAAGGTTCCAGCTGGTGACTAGCGTCTTTCTCCTCTGGCTGCTATATGGCATCTCACTGACTCTGCCTACTCTCTCCCAGCATCCAATTCAGCTTCCCTGCCTAGCTCTACTCTGCCCTATCACAGACAAAAGAAGCTTCTTTATTCATTAACCAATAAAAGCAACACATATACAGAAGGACTTCCCACATCAACGACCTGTGGTTGTCACATGATATGGGGATTACAGACGTGTGATAGAGAAGAATTATCTTCACTGTTTTTCCATATAGAGGGAACACCTGGTTTCCCACCAGGCTCTCTTCCAGGTTTTCTGAGACTAAACTGATGGCTGCTTTGCTCTTGTTCGAAGGAGAACCTAGACTTTATGGGCCAGACGTTTTATTCTTTCTTTTCTAATAGTTTTCTGTTTGCTCTACTATATAACAAGGGTTACAGAGTCAGGAGTCCACTGAGGAGGCCTGTGTTTTTCTACTCATATTCTTTGACTGTAACTGTAGATACTAATATTTATGGGTTTTAGTTTCTGCTTACTTGGATCAGCTCTTTCCCTTCAGATTGTCATCAGTAAAACAGATATTTTAACATTCTATCAGCCTATTTTTCTCATTTGTTCATCTATCATGAACTCAAAAAAAGGAAATAAGGATGCAATTTCTTATACTGATTGCTCCAAGTTTTTGAACATGATGCTCTGATTTGTAATTTAAAAAATTATAGTCCAGAATTTTTATGTGAACAACTGGTTCTGAAATACTGGGAAAGAATTCAGATTTCTTTGGATTTAAATATATAATTTAAAAATGTTTAGGGAAGTTGTTTTGAAAAAATAAGAAACATTTCTTCAATGCACAGAACAATTTTAAAAATATTTTATTATTTTAACTAGTAAAGCATTTATTATATGTTCATGTTATTTCAAAATATAAATTCATTGCTCAATTTTGAATGGAACTAATTAACATAGTCATCATCATTTTTATGGAGAACTTTCAAAATCTACTTAGAAGTAAGAATGTTTATTTTTTTAATCTTAGATAACAATGAAATGTATCTATGAACCATTTTTTTTTCTCAGAGGTGACAACTTTTTAATAAAGCTTCAGTTCTATGGTCCCTTGTCCCTTCTGATTTGCCCTGTTATTACCTGGACTTAGAACCTTACACTTTTATCTGTTTGTTTTCAATGACAATTTAAAATGCTCTATTTTTCTTAGCTTGAACATGTCAAACATCCAAGCGCCCTTATCCAGTATCTTAGTCTGAACGCTAGATCTTAATTTTCTCATGCTCCTTCCGATTGGAAGCTATAACTTTTCCTCCAATATCCAGCCTTCAGTAGTTCTGCTCCCTGATGGTCTTTATAGCTTTGCCTCGCAACTCTGATTTCTCGTATCAATGGCTGCACCTCTTAGCTATCTCACCCTCCATTGAGATGCCCAGTGCCCACCATAAGAATGGGATGCAGTCTGGATCTTGTGTCCTCTGTTTCCTGCTTGTTTACAGTCATAAAATTTTCTTCTCTTTTTTTAATCAAGTAAGAATCACTCTGTGCAAAATAGGCCGAATTTTTCATACTCTCTCCCTTAACCTTGCTTAATTTTCTTGCTTTTTCACCTAACCATTCACTCAACTGCAAAGCTTTCTCTAGGTCCTTCTCATTAATACTGTCAGATAGCAAGCCACCGAGAGCAGCAAACTGAATTACTTTGTTTTAATAGTTAGTTTCCTTCAAAAGCTTGGACTAGTCAACATGACGACTCACAGGCTCTCCTGGGACCACCCATTCAGTCTTCAGGTCAGTTTCTTTGACCTTCGTCCAGCCATCTGTTTTATTTGGGCAAAGAGAATCAGTTTTAATGTCTACATGTTTTTCCTTTCATCTTTAGTTTTGGCACTTTTAGCTGATTCCGAGCTAGCTCCAAAAAGGAAACATTAGCATCTCCCAGCGGCTGTTCAATCCTGGAGGAAGCAGCAGAGTGTGGTTCATCTTCCCCACTGACCCATTTTTACACTTTCTGGCTATAGTTTCCCCATCATTTTCGTTCTTTAGCCTTCCTGACACCTGCATACGCAGATTTTTTTTTTCACTGTGAAATGAAAAATAATTGCTTCCGGATTCAGCTCATGTTTTGTTTTTGTTTGTCTTTTCAATGTGTTTGGCTTTGAACCCTAATATATAGTTTCTGCCTTGTACACTGCCAGTCACCAAATGAACCATAACTTCACGTTGGACCTCCCTTTCAAATGTAGGAAGTGAAAATGCCAATCTGTGACCAAGATTCTGAAATTAAAAATGTCTTTAGCTACAGGCCGATAAAGGAAAGTAGAAACTGCTGAGCAAAATATGTTTATAAAGCAACTGAAGGTGGCGTGAGTTTGAAACTGTGAAGGCACAACCTACCTGAAGCCAATTTACGAGATAATTGGTGTCCATTTGCAAGCTCCTTGCCAGAAGACCGGCGTGAATGGATGATCTGTGAGGCAAGCAACCCCTAAAGCCCTGCTACTCCAGAAAGCTTGCCTTCTAGTTAATTAATGAACTCAAAAATAATTTTGCAGCTGCTGGGAAGATAGCTTTGTGAATATATACCTGGTGAACAAGTGGGAGGGCAATAATCTGGGCTCCTAAGGACCAAGGAAAGTAGGCATGATTGAGGAGCTGGAGCCTGGGATCCCCAGAGCAAGATCATTAGTTAGATTTAGTTCCATGGGCAAGTTCCGGGTTCAGTTGAGAGACCCTGTCCTCCACAGGCGTGCATGCGCACCGCGCGCGTGCGCGCGCGCACACACACACACACACACACACACACACACACACACACACACTTGCAGCTACATTCAAACATGGACACAGGTACAAATGCAAAACAATAAACTCTCATATAATATAATGAAATATGGGATATATGTATATGGCAGCAGTCAATTCTCTGCTCAATGATGTGGATACTACATTGGTATCCATATATCTTCTTGTTTGGGCAACCACATGTGTAGCAGTAGATATACGAACCCATGGAAGTAAATATATAACAAAACTTTTATCATTTGAGAAAACATAAATTCTAACATTCAGTTGAGGCAGTATGCAAAAAATATTCATAAAGATTGGGGGAGATGTACAGAGATGAGAACAAATTCAAATAAGCACTAACATCTTGCTCCTTGACTTTCACCTATATGATAAGATTTTTTTCAGAGTATGAAATATGTAGCTGGCAAGAAAGGCACCACAGGAGCACATGGATTCCTAGATGTTGATCTCCTCTCAAACAGTTTGGGGGACAGCTCATTATAACATCAAGTAGTAAGACTGCAGTTCAACAGACATGGTACTCTGTTTGAGGGATATGGGATATGGAAGTAAATATGAATAAAATACTTTTAGATCCTGAGCATCCAGAATCCCATAATTATTATAGGAATTGGTAGGACTATGCCAAATAACCTTCAACCGCAAAACTTAATGACAGCAATCCAATTTTAGCACTGGACTGACCTCTGACATCATCTTTGCATTTGAAGGGAAATTAATTAGTCATAATTCTTATTATATAAGCCATAGGATTACTTGTAAAAATCCAGTGTGGAAAATGCCTACCAGGATGTGCAAAAGTGGGAAGTTGTATGATATTATGGCTATCATGGATCTTGAGTAGCAAACTTTAAAGCTTAAATGTTTTATTGGTTAACTGTAGACACAATGGTGCTGTGTGGTGCACAGAGTTTCCATAAACATTCTTCAGTACACATTTGGACTGATTCTAAGATGTGTAGATTTGACTAATCCAGCCACGAATCCCTGAATACTGCAAGCACACCTTACTTCTCACTAAGGAGTGGTGGGCAGTTTTACCAACTCCATCCTTTACATCTTTGGTCTTTTTAAGACCATAGAGTTGTAACATGTTCTTAGTATCCTGATGGTAGAGGTTCCTGAGGGAAAAAAATGCATAAATACGTTTTAAGCTCTTGCTTGCGTGTTTTCTAACATCTATTAGCTCAAGAAGTTACATTGTTGTGGTCAAAGTAAAAGGCCAGGAATCGTTCCTCCAATAGAAGAAAATCATAAAGAACCAAAGCCAATAATTGAATTTACAACAGATGTGAGCATATTTTGTATCCTGAATTGAGGAAAATGGTTTATCAGATAATGAGAGATTTGGACAAGCTTCAAGGTTTTATATGTTGCTTGTAAAATAAAACACATTGCACTTTACCATAGTGATATGAGGCTGACAGAATATATGACAGACTTTATATGATAGGTGTTTATGTGCATGTATACATACAAATTTATATCAAATGTAAGTTGCATTCCATGGGCAGGCTGCAATCGATCATCAAAAACCCATGCTTCTCTTTTAACACAGCTGGTACTGGGAAGTAGACACAAATTCAGGTACTGTTTTTCTCTTTCTGGCCTGAAATGGAGGTGTTATTCTGTGACTAGTTATTGCTAATGGGCTAGAGGTAAAGAGATACGGCATTGCTCAGCTTCAAGAAAATGAAAAGTGACTATCATATTCTCCTTCTCTTTCCCTGCTGGTGAGTAAATGAGGAAGCCTACAAGAAGAACGAGTGAATCCTTCCAGTGACTCTCTTCCACCAGAGTTCTATTACATAAGTGAAGAATTATTCTACACTATTTTAGTGGTATGCTACGAAATCTGAGTGAAGATTTTATACTGCAACACAAAGGTTGAAGACAGGTGCTAAAGATCCTCTTCCCAGTTTAAAGAATTGACAAAGAGAACATTTACATTGACCATGTCAAGTCTTACAGGAAATACATTACATAATTAAATATTCTGATCCTCTGATATGTTCAAATGAATACCAGGACTAGTGCCAAAAGGGACTTATCTGATTCATCCAACACCTACTTCGATGAGCTATGGAAATTGTGAATTAATGGAGAATAGCATAAATCCTGTGCCTTAAGATGGTAAGACATGCATGGAGACAGTGCAAGCATGCTGACCGTTTGGAAAGACCTTATGCATGTAGAATGGTTAGCTGTGTGTGCACACATGGAAAGATAAAGGAGATTCTCCCTCAGCTTCAGCATCTGGGCATGGATAGAGTGTATGCAATATTGTCTCAAATAATATTTTTCAAAGAACAGGACATAAGAAATAACACTCATTTATGAGGTTGGTAACAGCTCTATGAGGTCATGATGAGGAGACTTGGGTTATCAAAATAGCAACTATTTCAGGTTTTCTGTTGTTAGCAATTGCTATTATGTTCCTTCTCTCAAGAAAAAAAAAAAGAAGAGATGAATAACCTGTAAATTAACATAATGCCCTCTACTAAAGGCAGATCCAGAGATTTTCTTGCCTTGATTTCCTGGGACTCAATGATTCATTATTCTCCTTTATAAATAAGCACAAGTCAGCCAACCTCATAAAGAGGGGTGACGCCATTACCCAAACAATTTAATAGTGGGCATTTTCATTTCTCCCCGGTCAAGACTTTGGCTCAGAAAACTGTTTTGAAAGCTACAATAGAATGAGACTGACTCTTGGAAGAGGCCACTTTTCTTAGAAGAAATTTGAGTTTTAAAGTAAACAGTCCAATTCATTTGATAGAATTATGAAGAGGCTTACTCTGTAAGTAAAGTTAAGCTCAAGAAAAGGTAAAATACATGATGTTCCCCACTTGGAGAAGTCTCCTTCTTCTATAGTTGGACAGACCACAGGATCCCTTAATTCATGCAGGTCAGACAAACTGAGAACTGTAAGCCCAATTTTATCAGATCTCTGCATTGCCTGAATGAGATTTGTATGGACATTTAGTAGCAACTCTTTGACTCAAAGCACAAATTCAGAGCCAGTACGAATAGCTTGTTGGGTAACAGCAAGTGGTACACAAGTCTGACAACATGAGTTCCGTCTGCAATACCTATAGGGAGGTAGAAGAAGAGAATTAGCTAAAGGAACTTATCCACTGACTTCCACATTTACACCATCACAGTTGTGCTCCTACACACACACACACACACACACACACACACACACACACATACATACATACATATATATATATATATATATATATATATCACATAACACATACACACACACTTTTTAAAGCAAAAATTGCTACATTATACTCCTATGTTCAGCAGTCAGAAGTCATGAGTCTCAATGGCAAAGCTGCATTTCTTTTCTGTAGTCTTTAAAGGAAGCTCTAGATTCTTGTGTTTTGTGATTTATAGAAACTACTCTCCCCTCATTCCCTGGTTCATGTCTCCCAACCAACTTCAAAGCCACCAATGGGCAGACGAGGTTTTCTCACCTAGTATCACTCTGATAAGGACTCTGCTCTCTTCCTTTGCCACAGCTAAGACTCTTAAGATAATGCTGGTTACTCCAGGATATCCTCCCTCTTGTAAAGAATAAGAAATTTTATTCTTCTTTTATATTTAATGCGATCTATTTACAGACTCCTGATATGCAGATACGGGCATCTAGAAGACGTCATTCCATTCTCCTTGACAACTAACTGTGTAAGTTGTTCCTCTCTGCCCTTCATTGAAATCTTAGGCAGGCCACATAAATTTCTCCAGAACCTTAGTAATGGAACTAATGTATAAAGAGAGGTCCTTTCGAATGTATTTTATATTTCTATCTCTTTAGTGAGTCACGACAGAATCCTGAATACCTAAGATAACAAGAAAGTTGGGCTACAGTCAACTTTAATTTGTTTCTGTGTTGGTTCTTCTCTATCGCAGTTGTAGCTTCCTGGCTAGTCAGCCAGCTGGTCATGGACTTGAAGAGCTTCTGGTAGTACTGCATTCCTTTCATTTCAGATGGCAGTTGCTGGCCATCCGCTTCACCCGGTGCTTGTGGAGGTCCATAAACCTCCCTGACGGCAATTCCAATGTTATGGTCGGGATTTTCTCTTAGGACGTTATTTCCAGCATTCCTCCTGTAACGGGCCCCAGCATTCCTCCCCACTGTTGGTATCATTCCGATCTCCCAGGTAGTCAAATTGTTGGGACACACCCGCCAACATCCCTTCCATGAAGCCAAATCATTTTGTTCCCAGTGATGCCCATGGGACAAAGTAGTTATTGTTTATGATAGACACCTTTCTACCCTTGATTCATAAAAATCAGGTATTTTTTTTTCAAAGTCACAGAAGCTATGTAAATCACTTAAATAGTCTGCTTGAGAATCCCTTTATTGGGGCTTGGGGTGGTGACTTGGTGGATAAAAACACGGCTGCTCTTGCTGAAGACCTGGGTTCAATTCTCAGCACCAACATAGTGATTCAAAACCATCTGGTCCTCCAGTTCTGGGAGGTTCTAATATACTCTTCTAAAATCCACTACTGGTGAGGCCCACGGCACTCACATGACACACATTCATATGTACAATATAAAGAAGTCTAAATAATAATAAATTAAGAATAAACAAAATTTTTTTAAAAAATCCTCTTTATTTGGTAAGATGGAAAAAACACTTCCTTCTTGAAGGAGACCAAACAAACAGCAATAAAACACAGAAATGCCATCGTTCAAAATACTCCCTTTTGCTCACTTCCTAATACTTCTTGATATCAGCCTAGAATTAGCAAGTGGCATTAATCTAGAGAAAATTTACTTTACAATCCCTTAGCGAGTTATGATCAAGCAGTTGATTATCCACACCCAGCTTTATGGTGCTGTTTTTTGGGCCCACCAAAGAGCTTCTGACCTTTGGTGTCCCAGTGGAATGATTCATCAGTATCTAGTCTAAAGCAGCGTTTATCCTTATGAAAATAGAACAAGGTCAATTGCACAAACTACTCTGACGAGGACATTGTTATTCATACAGAGACACAACACAAAGATCACTGTTGAGTTCCCTACAGCACACATATCTTGTGTTTTATAGCTAGGGAAGGGAAAGTTTGAGTTTACGGCCAGGCAAGGTGACTGGGATAAGGAAAGCAAAGGGGACGAATGTATAACACTTCCTGTCACCTTCCTGGTGACTTGTAAGATGGGCATGCTTACTGGGTGTTAATACTTATATAACTAATGGTCAGAAGATGGAGGAGATATTGAGAGACTTTCTGGAAACTTTGGTCAAAAGTAAAGTTGTTGATATATCTTATGAAAGAGTGGAGAAAAAGATACACTTTCTTCATTTAAAATTAGACTCTCATGGTATTGGGAATCCAAGGAGCAAAGGCTTTACTGTTAGAGACAGCAGTAATGTTCCCTTCTCACATACTGTGTGAATGGGACAAACCACCCCTTTAAATCCAAGTAACTGCGACATTTCAGTAGATTTTACAGTCTGACTATATAACAAGGATCAAATATATCTTCACAGTAAGTTATGGAGATTAACAGTACAGATTAAGTGAAAATATTCAATATTTCTGATGATGAATCCCTACACTGAGAGTAGATGCATTTAGGGTGCATGGGATTTTAGAATTTACAAAAGTTTTTGGTATATACTTTCAAGTAACTACAAAGAGGCTGGCAATTAAGAAAACTGCATGAAGCACGGACATGAAACTCTCACGGCTACGTATAAGACTGAACCAAACCTTAACCAAGGAGATAACCAGGCAAAATGGTTTTCTTTTACTTTTAGGAGTACTTCTACGCAGCTGAATTCTTACATCTCCAACTTACACATAGCAATATAGTCACTCATTACCTGAGGTACCTGAAAAATAAAGTTTATAATGACACTCAGACTTTTTTAGCCATAGTATTTCATTTGCATATTTTGTCTGAAGATTTTGAAGGATGTTGTAGAAGTGTTGCCTCCAAATCATTGTGAGAAGAAGGCACTAGACTCACTTACACACAGGCGTTACGTCAGAATCCTTCCTTTGGTTGCCAGAAGGGCTTGGAGAAGAACTGAGGAAGCAAAGGGAGGCTGGAAAGTGGGTGGCGATTTGGGAAGAGGAAAGGACATTTGAAAGTGGAAAGACTAGGTCACTGTCAACCTTAACAACTGTTTCGCGGAGAATCTTTTGAAGTGGTAATGATTGAATATTCCTGTGAGCATGTCTCTTTGGGAATGTTCACCTATTGGGCTTCCTCTTTTCCTACTCTCTTCTGACCTCTTCCTACCCTCTGACTGCTTCCTTGGTGCTGATGCCCAGTATAATGGTAAATGTACGCAAACCTAAGAGTTGCAAACCCTGTTCTTTTTTATTCCTTCCTAAGAGATGTTTCTAGGCAACATGCCCACACTGGTGACATCAATTGTGGAAGACATCAACACATGTTTTCAAGTACACAGTTCCTTGTCTTGATTTAACTATCTAACCACTTCACAAATCTAACACTGCAAACAACTTCAACTGTTTCATTGGATCCACAAATCCAGTTATCCGATGGACTGGTTCTACACAGGCATTTCCTCTCACTGTTTTCCTTTCTATCAATATTGTACTTGTTGTTCATACAAAACCTTCTGAAATATTACCCTAAATACCTCCTTTCTTTATACATCTTTTCTCATGGTCATTTAAAAACACATATGTGATCATATGACCTGATTAGTTAAGTATTTTCTGACTTTGCACCTTCTCTGTAATAAAACTCTGACAGAGACTAAAAGTTTCCTCACAGTTGAACCCAAACCACCTCACTGCTGCTGCTCATTAGCTCTTGAGTGCTGCACAATTGACACCTGTTTCCCCCACTATTCTTTGAGCAAAACTTCATCCATCATGCCCCAAACCATGGTAAAGTAGACATTGTACTTTAAAAACCTCTGCACTCCTGGTGCTCTCTTCATGTGGATTAGCCTAGTAACACACCGGCAGTGAATAACCAGGACAAAAGCAATCCCTTTATCTCTGAGCATGTAGCTATCCAACAGTACTGTTGTGTAATTTACTTACTATTTTGTAAGCCTCTTAATCCGTTCATCCATTCATTTAATCCTCATTCAACCCTCTGAAGTAAGTAGTAGTATTCTTGGGAGGCAGAGGCAGGCAGATCTCTGGGAGTTCAAGGCCAGACTGGTCAATAGAGTGAGGGCCAGGACAGGTTCCAAAGCTACACAAACCCTGCCTTAAAAAAAGCAAAACACAAAAACAAAGAAACTTTTTTGTCAAAGTCTGTCAAACTTCTGCTTATGTAAACAAATTTCCTAGTTGTACATCCTCTGATTATTTTAGTAGTAATTCTGAGGTTAGTGTGAGGGCACAGTTCGCACGGGTATTTGCGTTTCATGGACGTCTATCTCCCAATTATTTTGATAATAATAAAAGAAAAAGGTTTCATCTGAGGGGGAGAAACAAGCACTTTATTGTTAACTGGGATTTGGAGATTTCCCTCTTAACAAGAGGCTTTTTTCCTGCAATGCATTAGTCCCTGGCCAAGTGGCAACAATCAGCAGGCTTGGATTACACATCACATGGTGCATCAGCAGGGGCACAAGCAACAGAGGAAGGAGATCTGGTGGGAATGCTTCATCAGTCTGTGCGATGCAGTGTGTGTCATTCTGAAAGACCCATTGGGTGAGATAAAAATAATGGAATACCTCTTCTATGGAGAGAGAGAGAGAGAGAGAGAAAGAGAGAGACAGAGACAGAGACAGAGACAGAGACAGAGAGAGGCAGAAACAGAGATACAGAGAAAGGCACAGCAAGAGTGAAACACAGAGAGGAATTTTTAATAACTTCAAATCTACCTCAGAAGCCCAAACTCATTTAACATATTTAAAGTTTCCTATTTTCTAAATTTTTTTCTAAGAAAATCAGTGCAATTATTTATGAGAAGGGCTATTTGGGTCACCATGCCAAATGGGAGTCTTTTGTGCCTCAGTCATTTGTGACAGACATCTCTTACATCTTCTGTTATTTCGACATAGGATACCGACCTACTCAGAACACTACACTCAACCACACCATTTACCTTTCCCAAGGTGCCAATGCCTTCTGTGAGTGACGATGAAATTGTACAGCTCTCAACAAACAGAACAAAAACAAAATAAGATAAATTGGCTAGACGTCCCTTTATGTATTATTTGAAAGCTCCAAATTCTCACCAACAATGTCCCAGCTTTTGTCCATTGCCCAGAATTGAATGGGTATGTCTAGTTAAAAGAAAAGTCAATCATGAAAGTAGCCTAGGAGACTTTTTTGATCGCTTAAACATTTTAGAAAGGTGCTTTTCTTCTTTATTGTAAAGTAATGGTAGTTGAGGGTAACTGAGTTGTGTGAAATCCAGTCACACCCATAGAAAGTATGTTCTAATTCACAATTTCCAAACAAATTTAATTTAGCTTGGTTCTGTGGATAATGACGAGCTGAAGCAGTATTATAATTTGAATCAAAAATATTCCCTGATGGCTCATGTGCAAAAGGCATGGTTGCCAGTGTTATAATTCCAACCTGAACTATTCCCTCAAGGCTAATGTGTGAACAACTTGCCTGCCAGTCTATGGGATTTGAAGGAATTATTGGATCATGCGTACAATGATTTTCTTAAAAACCCAATTCTTTAATGGATTTATAATATGTAAACATTGCTGAGACATGATAGGAAGTGAGGCTTGGCTGGAAAAATTAGGTCACTGGATGGCAAGCAAGTCTGTCGGTTCTATCTGGTTTCTAGTCCTTCCTTGTCTTTCTCTGCTTTCCTACCACGAAGAGAACATTTATGGTCTCCCACATGGCTCCCACTACAATGTTCTGTGACCAGCTACAAGGAACAGAGAGAAGTGACCATGAACTGAAATGTAAAACTGTGAGCAAAATCACCTTTTTTTTACCTTTATCTCTCAGAGATTTTTACACAGAGGCAAAATGTATGGCTCATATAGTCAGCAAATGCACTTCTGTATTCTACTTTAATGACAAAAGTTGAATGCCAGAGTGGGGGAAGGAATGGGATGAGCAGGGAGAGGAAACTGTAGTCAGGATGTAAAATAATGAGTTTAATTTTTAAAAAGTAGAATATCAAACACACAGCATTAGAGACTCCAGGCTAAGACCCACAGGTGATAGGGGAACATTCAACAGTTTTCTCTTCCCAGGTCATCTCACTTGATATTCTTTTCCAGCCTCATTCACTTAATTGCTAATACCATAATTTAATTTTTCTTTAGAGCTAAGTAAAATCATATGGTATAGATGTAGCCCATTTTTGTTGTCTTTTCATCAGTTGAGGGGCATCTCTGCCTGTTCTATTTCCTAACTCTTACAAGTAAAGCAACACTAAATCTTGATGAGCTAATATCTCTGTAAGAGATAAAAAGGCTTAAGCAGGGAGCAAGCAGATAGACAATAGGGACGTTGGGGAAATGAGGAATAACCACAAGGAAGAGAATGCAAAAAATCGTCAAAGTAACTCACTGCATCTCCTGTGCAAGCAGAGCCTTTGGTTTGCTACGATTTTGCATGAAACAAAATGAGCTTCCAGACTTCGATTTTGTTTTTTCCCCCACAAAGACTGGACTAGTTAATATAGCACCTTCAGTCATGGTGGTGGATCTAGGAATGGCTGCCCTGAGGAGGAAAATCAGTCAACAAACCCAGGGCTCACTCCTGACAGAACTTTCATCGTGGGTTCTCAGTTTAGAATCCACGATTTCTCTGTGTCTGCTTTCTAACCTGAACACACAGGGGAGGAAAAGAAAAAAACCTGTCTTTCCCTCCTGCAGCACTAACATCTGATGCCCAGCTGTGATGATGCCAGGGTCCTGACTACAGTAACTGCTCACAAAGTACACTCCCCAGGGAGGGGCACAGATCCCTCACAGACTGCAGAAAAGAGGGGCAGCAGAGAAAACAGGGGAGGCGGCGAAGGAACTCAAGAGGAAAAATCTTAACGGGAGTGTGCATATGATTTGAAGGTTGTAGACAGGATGAAAGCGTTGCTAATGGACCATTCACTTTCCTGAGCAGAAAATAACAAGACTGTATATTTTCTTTTTAAGACATGCTCCAGCTGCCATCCTGCTGCCTGATGTGGACTACATGCCTACGTGTTTGCCTTCGCTCTTTCACAGTGCTGCTCGGTTTAACTCTTCCATTTGCTCACCCATCCATCCGCCCATCCATCCATCCATTCACTCATCTCCTTTGTGATAGTAAATGTTTCACATCAGGTAGTGTGCTAGAAACCAGAAGACAGAACAGAAAATATTTCAAGAGAACGCTTTACTGAAGCCTGGTGGGAATGCATTCTGAAAGCTTGGACAGAGGTTCAACATATAAAATGTCTCTGAGGTTGAAGTTTAGAAACTTGGAGATGGACAGATTTGCGGTTTGAAGGAACAAGTAGTGGAACAGCTAGCGAGGAAATGCAAGAATGTTGGCAGATTCGAGAAATAATCGATTTACATGGATGGGGCATTTTGCATCTGTCAGTAAACACAGAGATGCTGTTCTTTATAGCTTCTTAACTTAGGTAGAATTTATGCAAACTAAGTGACAAACACTTCCCTAACCACAGGTTTTGCTCTGTTAAAAAAAATAGGCTTTTTATTTAATGTGCATGAATGTTTTGCCTCCGTGTGTATCTGTGTACCACATGCATGGCTGGTGCTTGTGGGGGTTGGAAGAGGGCATCGGATGCCCTGGAACTAGAGGTAGGTCTGGTTGACAGCCTGGAACCTGAACCTAGATCCTCTGCAAGAATAGAAAATGCTCTAAACTTTCTAAACCTCCAAGCCATATCTCCTACTCCCTCCTCTTTACTTTTGAAATTTTGTATTGGCTTGTTTATCTTCCTCATGTGTTTTCTGATCTAACTGCAACAAGTATGCATACACACATAAGAAACACACACATATACACACTCAAATGCTCAAATTTTATATTAACTTGTTTATCTTCCTCACACATTTCCTGAACTAACTGCAAAATGTTCACACACATGCACACACACATATACACACACACACACACACACACACACACACATGAGAAACACATACATATACACACTCGAATGCTAAGTTCAATATACTTTTCCCTGTGAATTGTATTGTATCCTATACTTAGGTTCAGTATCCAAATATGATGAACTCATTATTAGTTTTGTCTTTGTCAACTATTATTACAAGTACTCCACCCAGCTTTATGTCACTTGAATATTTCATAACCAGCCCTCATTTATTTGTTAGATTATTATAACTTTTCCAATCCAGCTGCCACATGGTGAGTAGAGAGAACTTTGTAAAATAATAAAAACAGGCTTCTCCCCATCCAGTGCCATTTGAATATGACAAGCGCCTTATGGAAGAACTCTGGTGCTTTCACATATTGTAATTTATTTACTTCTTCTTCAGTCCTGATAATCACCCTTCATGCCGGCGAGCCCTCAGAAATCCACATGCACACACTGTCTGCCTACTTAGCTCTGCTCTTCCAGAACACAGTTCCTTCCCCAGTCCTCCCTGGGGAACACTACCCACCCATTGTGTATCAGTCACTCTTCAGATCCTTGGACTGGTAAACCCAAGCCCACAGTCACCACCCAGGCTGGCGATGGAAGCTGTGTCTTCATGTCAACTTATATATACCATAATAGACTACCTTTTGAAGAGGTATTTTGTTATTAATTCTGTGTGTTCATGTGTGTTTGTGCACATGCGGCAGAACCTACAAAGGCTAAAAACAGTGAGATTCCTTGGAGCTGGGGTTACAAACAGTTATAAGCCATTCAAAGTAGGTTCTGGGGACTGAACTCCCCGAGAGCTACAAATAAGTTTAACTCTGAGTCATCTCTCCAGCCGTCACATGAATTCTCACAGCAATTAAAACTCAGGATTGACAGACTCTGAGTTTATACAAATTAAATAGTCCGAGAATTTCATACAATGTATTTTAGTACTACTAAAAACTACCTTCCAGGTGTTATCTATAAAATTCCAATATTCTATTTAGTATAAAAGCTTAGCTTTTTCAGTTTTAGTGCAGAAATATACAAAAAACATATATA
Organism: Arvicola amphibius; assembly: GCF_903992535.2. Classification (NCBI taxonomy): domain Eukaryota; kingdom Metazoa; phylum Chordata; class Mammalia; order Rodentia; family Cricetidae; genus Arvicola; species Arvicola amphibius. The sequence goes on along the minus strand of NC_052055.2, from coordinate 17,762,025 downwards.
TATATCTAGGCAGCAAATTCCCTATGGCTTTACCTGAGGCACTTGCACAAACAAGTGTAAAACGGTTGTCCACAAATAATATCTCTGCTGTGATATTTGCATAACACCTTGATAAATCATTTTCACATGCATATATATATATATATATATATATATATTCTTCAGTGCCCATTTACACCTGCAAAGTGAGACAAGAAGGATGTATATTAAGAACAGATGCAGATATCAGTGCTTTTTAATGGGTCATCTATTTTTGACGCTGCTGCTGTTGATCAATGGCTTGATCTTGGGAAAGTTATCTACTCAAGTTCCACTTCCCAAGTTTACAAAGCAGACAAAAGTTTCTAAAGGTCAGTGCCTACACACATGAAATGAACGTTAACATGGACATTATTACTTTCTCATGTATTTATTTTGGCTTATCTCCACAAAATATTTGTAACTACAGTGCTGCTCACTATGGTCAGTGCTAGAATAATAGTGATATGGAAGATCAAAAAGAATTTGAACTTCGAAAATCAAACGATAAGCGGAGAAACAAGCAAATGAGTAATCACAAATTGAGATGTGTGAAGTCTATGAGCTAAGCAAAAATATTACCGACCAGGAAGAATGAAGGGATAGTCAAAGCAATGTGTCCAGGATCAAAAAGAAAAGAAAAACGTTATCTGTGTATTAAGTGAATTCACTAGGAAGTTAAGGCCTGAAGTGCATTGAATCAGTCAGTGAAAGACAGGATGTAAGGGCTTTCTAGGCAACAAGAGCACACACTGCTAAGAGCTGAGCTATGAATGTGTGACCATAACTCTCTTCCTGGACATGAAGCTGGGACAAAGGGTAATTAAGTTATGTGCTCATTGTTAAATTCTGAGATCCATCAGATTACTCTGTGTGTGTGTGTGTGTGTGTGTGTGTGTGTGTGTGTTATAAAAGAGAATTTACTAGAATGACTGACAACCCTAGGATCTAGGTAGTCCAACAACTGCCATCAGTATATTGCAGAGGATAAGAACAGGTTAAGGACTTAATGCCTGAAACTCTATAAACAGCGCCAATCTGAAGACCGGTGCAACTCATGGGAAATCTCTGGACTTCGGTCCACATTCGGAAGCTAAAGATGCTGGATTTTGGTGTCAGTTAAGGACTGTGGTGGCAGCAGCATCTGTAGCAGCAGCAGCGGCATCTGTAGCAGCAGCAGCAGCAGCAGCAGCAGCAGCACAATAGATACACTCACCCACTAAAAGCAATACAGACAGAAAAGCCAAGCTGACTTTCCTTCATTCATTCTTATATCCAGGTAACCTACTGGATGCTCCTGCTTTCTCTTCTCAAATAGTCTTCCTAGAAATGTCATCGGAGACCTATCTGTATATGCCTTTTAGTGGATTTGAGATCTGTGCACTGACAATCAAGTTTGGCCATCACACTGCTGAAATTTCTTTTTTGGACAAACCTACCCAAGAAATACTAGCATTATCTTAATCTATTTGAATGCGTGTTTCTAAAAATCATCAGCCAATTTTTATGGTTGTGCTAAAGTACCACATTACTCTGAAATCACAATTTTTGACAACCAAATGCTTTTATTTAAAAAATTCAAATTCAATGGACAATAATGGATGATCTTTGAATATACAAGAAAATGAATGTTTATTTATTAATTATATTCATTTATTTTATATCCCAATCACAGTTTTCTCTCCCATCCCCTCCCTATACTTCCCTTCTGCAACCTCTCCATTCACTCCTCTGTTTCTGTTAAGAAAGCAGAAGGCTTCCCATAGCCATCAAAAAAGCATGGTATATCTAGTTGAGGTAGGACTAAGCTCCTCCCCTCATATTAAGGCTGGGCAAGGCAAGTCAGTATGAGGAATAGGTTCCTAAAACTCAGTCGAATTTTTAGGAACAGTACCTGCTCCCACTGCTACCAAGAGTCCCACAAGCAGGTCAGGCTACACAAATATCACACATATGCAGAGGGCCTAGGTTGGTCCCATGCAGGTTCCCTGACTGGGGGCCCAGATTCTGTGAGCTCCTAGGAGTCATGGTTAGTTGTTTCTGTGGTTTCCATTGTGATGTCCTTGACCACCCTGGCTTGTACAATCCTTCCCCTCTCATCAGCATGATTTTCTGAACTCAGACAACTGCTGTTCTCCTGTCAGAGTGGAGAAGATCAAAAATACAAATGACAGCATATGCTGTGGAGCAAGGGAAACACCCCTTCAATGCTGGTGAGATTGCAAACTTGTCCAGCCACTTTAGAAATCAATATGGCAGTTTCTCAAAAACTTGGGAACTGATCTACCTCAAGGATTCATCTAAACCCACTTTGTGGCAAATACCCAAGGGATGCTTAATTATACCACAAGAACCCTTGCTCAACTGTGTTCATAGAATCTATATTTGTAATACACAGAACCTAAAAGCAACCTAGATGCCCCTCAACTGAAGAATGGATAAAGTGTGGTACATTTACACAATGGAGTATTACTCAACTGTTAAAAACAATGGCGTCATGAAATCTGAAAGTGAATAGATGGAATTAATAACAAAAACACATCTTGAGTAAGGTAACCCAGCTGCAGAACGACACACATGGAATATACTCACTTTTAAGTGGATATTAGCTGTAAAGTAAAAGATAACCGCACTGCAATCCAAAGACCCAGAGAGGCTAGGTAACAAGGAGGGCTCAAGGGGGAATGCATGGGTCTCCTAGAGAAGTGGAAATAGAAAAGATCTCGTGAGTGGACTGGTGGAGATGGGAACATGGGTGATCTTTTGGGGAGGGAGGAGCTTTGGAGGGGGAGAATACTGAAAGAGATGCCTGGAAAAGAGATAATTTCAGGGTCAGGTAGAAACCTGGTGCAAGGGAAACTCGGGGGAATCTACAAGGATGACCCCAGGAAAGACTCCTATCAATGGTGGATGTATAGCCGGAACTGACCAGGTGGCACTTCCAATGGAAGGATTGGTATTCCAGCCCAGCCGCAAAAACTTTGACCTACTGTCTGCCCTGCCTATGGGAACTACTGAAGGGTAACGATGGCATGGAAATTATGGGAGTGGCCAACTAATGACTCATCCAGTCTCAGACCCATTGTATGAGTTTGAAGTCACCCCTGATGCTGACTGGAGATCCAGGACCCAGAGGCTGGATGGCCCAAAGACCTAAGATAGAACCAAATATTGAGATCAGGGAGCCTTCATCCAGTAACTGATAAAATCATGGGGTTTTTGCTATTGTTGTTGTTGTTGTTGTTGGGTTTTCTTTTTGAGACAGGGTTTCTCTGTGGCTTTGGAACCTGTCCTGTAACTAGCTGTTGTAGACCACGCTGGCCTTGAACTCACAGAGATCCTCCTGCCTCTGCCTCCCAAGTGCTGGGATAATGTTTTTTTAAAGAAGTTTTGTTTTTTTCCTGATGTAAATGTAAATGATGTAAAATGTAAATTTTAGTTACTGCCTCATTCTATGGTCCAAAACCAACCCATAGCTTGGTCTGATGTCAGAATGATAGAGAATGGTAGAATGCACAATCATCTTCAGAGGCTCAGCGAATAATCAGAATAATTATATATACCTTATGAAAGATCTTAAACCTACTCTGATTTAAATTTGAGTAGTTTAATAACTCTCAAAATAATGAGATAAGTGGGTGCTCATCTTACCTTGGAGGATTTTTGCTCTTTGATTTATATGTGTATTGAACAATTGTTGAGTATGTTATGGACAAGATCCTGAGCATGTATTTTCAGTTTGCCTTTAAACCTATATGTTTATATGTGAGGAGAAAACATATGTCAAGGAGGATCTTACAAGGCCAAGAAATTTTGCTTACAACATATATGAAAAGGAAAGCAAAGAAATCATATCTCTTGTCTTAGTGATAAACTATAAGGATGTAAAGTTAAATGTGAAAAATTTCAACACAACTCTGGTTAACGATCTATAGTTCTTTCTTTATATTTTCTTTCAAAATCCCTGTCCAGATTTTACTCAGTAACAGGACTCACAAGCCACCTCATAGGAACCAAGGACTAGAAACCATAACCAATAAACACTGTAAAAATGGGGAAAACAGTAAACACATAGCTCAGAAAGCCTATATATTTTTCAATAGTACAAATACAGAAATATACTAAAATATTTGTAGGCTGGTTTCTCAAAGCCACATATGATAACAGCAACATGTATATATCTTATAATAAGGACTAAGCCTGCTGAAAAGAAAAAAATTCAAGTTTTATTGACATTTATTCATTATAGAAAGTGAAAAGTTTTTTATATTTTCATAAAAGCATAACATATGAATTGACCATATGCTGTTTTCTCTCCTGTTCTACCATCCCCTCTCTTTTCTTAGGCTTCTCCAAGCTATCAAGTAGTTCTTCTCTTCTATGTGTGTGTGTGTGTGTGTGTGTGTGTGTGTGTGTGTGTGTGTATACGAGAGAGAGGAAGAGAGAGAATGTACTCATGCGTGCGTATGTGCATGTGTGTGAATGTGTATGTATATGTGTATATGTATATATGTGTGTGTACATATGTATATATGTGTGTACATGTGCATGCCTGTATGAGTGTGGATATGTGTATGTTTGCAGATGTACATATATGTGTGTGTATATGTGTGTATGTATCTGTGTTTGTGAGAGTGTCAATATGTATGTGTGTATGTATGTATGTGTGTGCATGTAGGTATATGTATAAGTATGTCTGTCTGTGTGTATGTATATAAATAAAGGATCCATATTATGACAGAAAACTTGTGATAGCTGTCTTCTTGAGACTGGCTTATTTATCTTATGATACTCAATATCCAGTTCCATGTACTTTCCTGAAAATTGCATGGTTTCAGTGTGTATGTTTATGAATAAAACTCCAATGTAAATATATACTGTATTTGTGTTCCTCCATCTGTCTGTGGAGAGACACCTCAGCTGATTTCACAGCTTGGCTGCTAAGAATTGTGTGGAAATAAACACGTGTGTGCAATTATCCCTGCAGAATGCTTTGGGCATATTCCTGAGTGCTTGGTATGGTTGGATCATATGGCTGTTTTATTTTTAGATATTTGAGAGAAAATACTTTTCCTACTAACAGGGCATAAAGCTTCATCTTTCACCACATCTTCACCAGAATTTGTTGTTTGTTTTCATAATGAAAGCCATTCTGAACTGGCTAAAATAGAATATCAATATAGTTTTGACTTGGATTTTCCTGATGGCTAAAAATGCTGGATGTTTTTCAAATATTGACGATTTGTACTTCATCGTTTACTGACTAGTCTTTTCATGTGGACATTTACTGAGTAGGTTGATTTGGGGTTTTAATTTTTAGAGTTCCATATATGTCTTGCATAGTAATATACCTCTAGTAATTGATATTCTGTCAGATATGTCTTCACTCTGATGCAGATTTTTCTGAGTCTATAGCCCATCACTTCACTCAGCTTCTTTTTCCTTTTCTATGACAGAACTTTCTGCATCATGTGACCTCTTTAATCAATTCTGGTATATTTTCTGAGCTGTTAGAATATACCTCCAGAAAATCTTTGCTATACTGAGATCATAAACTATTTTTATCTTTGCTATTTTTTTTGAGACAGGGTTTCCCTATAGTTTCTAGAGCCTGTCCTGGAACTAGCTCTTGTAGACCAGGCTGGCCTCGAACTCAGAGATCCACCTGCCTCTGCCTCCTGAGTGCTGGGATTAAAGGCGTGCGCCACCACCGCCCGGCTCATCTTTGCTATTTTTAAAAGTACTTCCAAAGTTTCATATCTTGCATTAAAGTCTTTAATTCAAATTTATTTTTGCCAAAGATGAGAGATACATACACATCTGATTTCATTCCTCTGTGGATGTGTATCTAATATTTCCCATATCATTTGTTGAAGAAACTCTTTTTTCTAATGGTATTTTTGTACCTTTGTATAAAATGAATAACAGTTTTAGAGGTTTAGATTTATTTCTGGAACTTTCTTTCAACTTTATTGGTAAATGTGTCTGTTTACACTACAGTACTGTATTGACTTTTTATTGCATGTCAGTAGAAGAATTTGAAATTGTGTATTTTGAGACAACCAATGTTGTTCTTTTGGCTTTGGATTGCTTTGGCTATTTGGACCTATCTTTATTCTAAATAGAGTATAGGTTTTTTATTGTTTTTGTTTTCTGGTTTTTTAGCTTCTGGAATTAGTGTTTTGTAATTTTGAAAGAAATTGCACTGTCTCTATAGATTGAGTTTGGTAATGTAGCCATTTTTATAATATAAAACCTGCTCTTACATTAACATTAGAGCTCTTTCATTTTCCAGTATTTCAATGAAAGAAAATAAAATCTTTTGGGTTTTGGTTGTTTTGCTGTTTTTATTGCTATTGTATATTTTCAACTTTCCAATGGCACATAACAATTTAAGATTGGTTTATTGGGATTACACAATTAATCTTCTGTTCTTGAAGATATTAACCACACATGGTACAAGCAAGAATATTAATTAGTCGACCATAATATTTTAGCTACTATGGCCCAGTGGCTTAAATCATGACCTATTTCCATATCTGTTAGTGAATGCCATGCCTGAATATTTTCTTTGAGAATATAAATTTCGACTAGCTCTAGTTGAAGCGTTGGTGGTTGTGGTCAGTGTGGAAGTGTAGATGGAGAAATGATCTGCACCTGAAGGAGAGAAGACTGAGCCTACCATGACCATACATTGATGAAGCGCTGCCTCACTCAAAAGAGCATTGGCTTTTCTCCATTTCTTTACTTTTAAAAGTTTAAAATATCAATAGCAAGTTTCCAGTACTACTTCCTAGGCTCAATATGGCAATTATGTTTCCTTATGAAAGAGCCTTTATGTTAAACATAACTAGAAACAACATGTAAAGACATATTATGTACCCAAAGTCCTAAGTATTTCACATCTTTTCCCACTTCTCCCCAGCTTACAATCATTTGGAAGATGTTACTAATGTTACCACCTTAAATGCAGAAAAAATGTGAGGTTGTAGAACTTTGCATAAATATGTTTATTCCTGGGATAAGATTTGGTAAACTCATCTGCTTAGGTATATGAAGGGGTAAGATATCACTTAAGCTGCACTTTGATGGCTTTCTGACTCAGCTGTTATTTTTTGTTTGTTTGTTTGAGGGGGGGCATGAGTGGGGATTAGTCATTGTCATAGAAGCCTTCTATTTCCCTCTGTCTCAACTATGAGTCTACAGTCATCAGTATCTTGGCAAAAGTAACTTCCTTGCCCATTACAGTCAGCAGGAGCCTAGATCCCAGATTTACTCGTGACAACACAGCCCAAAGACATACACATGGTCTCCAGGGTCCACATATGCCAGGGACCTCAGTATGATCTCCCATGGCAGTTCAGATCACAAACATCAACACGGACTTCGTCCACTGCACTCTCAACAAACATTGGATAGCAAAGCTGGGGACTGATTAGATAATTATCATCTTCCACCATAATCCAAAAGAAACATGTTAGATTATTTGTTTGTATTATAGTAGAGACCATATTCTAAACACACACGCTAAAAAAGTAATAGGCATACAAAACAAATGTCGCTAAAGTTGACCACATAAAGGTTCCAAGAGGAAGTTAACCAAAATTACAAAGCTTAATGCTTTACCTTGTCTCCTCTCTCCCTCCCAAGTTAGAGAGCACAATATGTGTGCCACCTGCTGGAGCTCGTCCACTCGCAGGGCTCCCATCTGAGCCCCATTCAGCTTGATAGCACCTTGGTTCCAAATGCTACACCTGTTGCCCTGCTCCGTCTTTTATTTTGACATTTAAGACTTTGTTCCACTTTCTAATGAATTCCACTTTTGCTTTGCACGGTATAAAGGCCTCTGTTTCCAATAGATTTCCTTTTGTCAATCATCCATTTCCAACTTTTCTCTTCGACTTTCTCTTTATTTGCTTTCATCTTCTTACTCATATGTCTCAAAGGCTGTTTCCTATTAGTTGTTTCTAAGGTATAATCCAGTCCACTTCCTTTGTCAATGTATTTGCAGAGTATCCAACAGCTGACTCCACCCTCTTTTAAAAAGGCTTTTATCCTAATACAAATATATAAATAAATACACTTGGAAAGGTTTCTAAGGATTCCCCTGAACTCCAAGATACTTAAGAAAAATCAGGATACCGTGTGACTTGATTTAAAAACAAAGAAAAATGTAATGTGCTCAAATTAGATCAAATTACAGTTATTCTTTTTCTTACTGGGTACATTTTATTGTAGGCGGAGGCCGCTTGTTTGTTCCTGGCTGCTCAGACCCAAAATAATTACACAAATCTGTATTAATTAAAACACTGCTTGGCCAATAGTTTAAGCGTTATGTTTTTAGATACCTCTTATATCCTAAACTAACCCATCTCCATTAATCTGTGCATCACCATGAGGTTGTGGCCTACTGGCAAAGTTTCGGCGGGCTCTGGCAGAGGTGTCTGTCTCCTGCAGAGCCAGAACCTACATGGCTTCTCATTGACTCTGCCTAATCTTTCTATCTCTGTCTGGATTTCCCGCCTGGCTTTATTCTGCTAAGCCATTGGCTAAGAGCAGCTTTAATCATTAACCAATAAAAGCAACACACATACAGAAGGACTTTCCACACCATTTTATCAATTCATATTAATGAAAAACCTCCATAAGCTGTCCACCATGATAGTGAACAGTTGTTGTGTGTAGCACAGTACAAAATATTCGGCCATAAGCACTTATAACCCAATGTCAGAGGAACAGAGCAGGAAACAAGCAAAGGAGTGATCAACAGTGGGAAGTGAATAGATGAAATGTTTTATTCCTTTTAGGTGTCTTGACTTTAATGCTGAGTCACCAAGAAAGAAGCTCATTTAAATTAAAGTGATAATTGTCACTCACACTGGAGAGCCATAGTGAGCTGTCCATAGATTAGCTCCTCTTAGGCCCTCTTTTGTATTCAGGAAAACAGAGGGGCCAATAAGATATGTGTTTCTGGTTTCTATAGTAAAGAGAAGAAAGCACAGCGATTCATATTCTGGTCCTGACACTCCAACCACTGACATAGGTTCAGCTCACACCTACTGTGAGCCATGCAAGTCATGTAGTCATCTCAAACCAATGAAAGGTCACCCAATCACATCCCAGAAGAATGAACTCCAAAGGAAATTTCATAAGTACCTACATTTAATGATCACAGTGCTTTGACTGAAATGAAAAACAAACATCAAACTGCCTAACATAAGAAGTTCATGCCTGCCACACCTTTTGGAGTGCATGTCTTCAAAACTGCTTATAATTAGTATTGGTTTTCAGGCATCTGTACTGGCCTGCCCTTGGGGTCCTGACAGGTTACTTCCTCAGCTTCTCCCATTAAGAGCATCACCCAGCCGGGTGGTGGTGGCGCACACCTTTAATCCCAGCACTCGGGAGGCAGAGGCAGGCAGATCTCTGTGAGTTCGAGGCCAGCCTGGTCTACAAGAGCTAGTTCCAGGACAGGCTCTAAAAAAGCTGCAGAGAAACCCTGTCTCGAAAAACAAAAAACAAAAACCAAAACAAAACAAAACAAAACAAAAAAAAAAGAGCATCACCCCCTGTGCATTTGCTAAGTTCCTTTTTAAAAGGTGGGCCTTGCCCCCTCCCATCTCTCCTTCCTCTCTCCCTCCCTCCCTCCCTCTTGTCTTTCTCTCTCCCTCCCAACATTCTTGTCCCCCAGGATCTGTAAGCCCCCTTCTCTGTCCCCCTCTACCCCTTTCTTTGCCTCTTCTCTCTCTTCTTCCAATAAACCTCATATGTGAGCCTTGCTGCACAGCATGATTTTTCTTCGTGGCATTTTTAAAATAAATTACAACAATTAGACATAAGGGAAAGCTGAGTAAGACTCAATGACATCTTCTGCACTACCTTCCATGCTTAGCATTACCTAATATCAGTTAAAACCATCAGCGTTTACAGTCTCACACTTCTGGAGATATAAGCCCATAATCAATCTCCTCTCTCTCTCTCTCTCTCTCTCTCTCTCTCTCTCTCTCTCTCTCTCTCTCTCTCTCTCTCTCTCCTCTCTTTCTCTCTCTCTCTAGGTGGAGGAATGTTTATGTGTTATTTTCATTGGTTAATAAAGAAACTGCCTTTTCCCTTTGATAGGACAGAAAATTAGGTAGGCGGAGTAAACAGAATAAAATGCTAGGAAGAAGGCAATAAGGAGACACTTCAGGGAGTCGCCATAGGCAGTCACCATGCTTCTCCTCTCCGAGACAGACGCAGGTTAAGATCTCTCCTGGTAAGTCACCCCTCGTGGTGCTACACAGATTACTAAATATGGGTTAAAGCAAGATGTGATAATTAGCCAATAAGAGGCTGAAATTAATGGGCCAGGCAGTGTTTAAAAGAATACAGTTTCCATGAAATTATTTTGGGTAAAGCTAGCCGGTGGCCGGGAGCTGGGAAGCGGCCTGCAGCTCCATCTACTCTCTCTCTCTCTCTCTCTCTCTCTCTCTCTCTCTCTCTCTCTCTCTTTCTCTGAAGGTGACTTCACTTGACTCAGGGATTTACTACTAGTTGATGATGATAGTTGCATAAAGCCGCTGACTGGTCTACTTGAGACTCTTCTTTCCTTTTCAAATGCAAGGAAGTCACTACAGCTGAAACATTGGTGACTGGCACACTCTTTCAGGAGCTCTGGGGCAGACCCCTTTTGTTTGTTAGTGCACAGTATAGCAGGAATTGTGAGTCCCAGATTGTTTGCACCCTTGGATCTGATCCTTCGTCACCAAAGTCAGATATCAGCTTGTCTCTAAATGTGTGCCCTCGTGTTATTGCCTGAACCATCACTGACTTGCATCCTCATTTACTATTATAGAGAAGATACAATGTAGGGCAGATGCAGTGCCTAAATACCCATCCACATGTGAGTATCAGGGAGTGTTAATCTGTCCAAGAGGTGACTTTACTTTGTTGGCATCCCTTAGCCTTTGAGGTCTGAAGCACTGTAAATGAACAGAAAGATGTCTAATACAGAAAACACAACTGTCTAAAAAAAAGTTACATTTCACTTTAAGACCAAAACGGGAAGTCTTAATTTGCTGACAGATATTTAGGGCTTGAACTCTCTTTAAAGTGAATTAGAACAGAACATCTGGCTATTACAAATAATGCTGCTATGAACATAGCTGGCCTGGGACTGAAAAAGCATGAGATAAAACCGGTCTCCCTGAACATGGCAGACAATGAGGGCTGCTGAGAAGCCAAGGACAATGACATGGGATTTAGACCCTACTATACATACTGGCTTTGGTGGGGGGGCCTGGCCTGTTTGGATGCTCACCTTCCTAGACCTGGATCGAGGGGGGAGGAACTTGGAGTTCCCACAGGGCAGGGAACCCTTACTGCTCTCTGGACAGAAGAGGGAGGGGGAGTGGAGGAGGGAGGGGGTAAATGGGAGGCAGGGAGGAGGCGGAAATTTTTAATAAATAAATTTAAAAAAACAGAACATCTATCCTGGATGGATAAAAAGCTATAGATGTGTACCTTGTGCAATGGAATAATGCCTTATTTTTCCAGTAAGGGTTTATTACAAAAAGCAGATAATTGAAAGCAACTGTTATCTCCCAGTGCCTTGTTATTTTGTATTAAAAATAGTTGATAGTTCAACTTTAGTTCATTGACACTCCTGTAGTTTTAATTCTTGTTTCCTGCTCTTAGTCTCTATGACTCAGTTGTTTCAGGATGAAGCACAGAGCTAAGGATTATGATACTCAGACGTCAGGAACTGACTGGGAAGGAGAGCTTCAGTGAACTTCTTTGACCTGTTTGTGTAAACAGTTATTGTCCTTCACACAGGTTTTAATAATAATAGTTCCGTTGAGTGTTTACTATTTCCCAATGAGACTGAGCATAGCTTTTCCACATTTAATCTGCAGCTGTTCTTCATATGGTCATGTCCCAGAAAGGCTCAGCAGTCTGCCGGTCCTGTGAGAAAGTGGGCAGAGTATGAGAAAATTCTGTCTTCCATCATTTCCTGCCTCATCTCGGAACAAGCCAAACAGAATGGTAAGAAGTTTCATCCCTAAGAAACTGTTTTCCTCCATCGTTTTCCTCGTTGTCAGCAAGTGCAGCATCAGTGTTCCAGGTTCTTATGGCTGAGGGGAATATGAGGACAAAGTAATATTTCCAACATAGGCTGGACTTTACTGTGATAGTGTGCCATAGGCAACGGCAGAAGTCATGCTCTTCTCAACGACCAGTCATTAATTTGCTTAATGGCTATTTGTCTGATATCCATCATGGGCCGATCAGCTATCGGCAAGGAAATGGAAAATTCCAGATTTCTTTACTTGCTAAATTTATGATTTTGTTGATACAATAGATAAATAATTTATATTTTTTAAAACAATGGTACTAATTACTTCAAACAATTGCAGGTGTCTTGGGCAAGAAGTCAGCATGACCAAGTTGTGGCTTTTAATCAAGAACTTGAGCCTAGGATTCTCGGATTGGGACTTCATCTAGTATTATTTCATTGTGCCTTTCCATTAGAAAAATGATCACATTGGTTAAGAAATAAAGTTTGTTAGCCAAGCAAAGACTTACCTTTGTATATTTCTATGTCTTCTTATGATTCCTTTTCCCAGTCTGGGAAAAAAAGGATAAGACCATAGACCATAAATTTTTAAACATCGATTTTGAAACAGCATACGGAGAAAAAATATTAATATTAAAATGTTAGAGACTTGGATCTCACTCAGAAAGTGAAGTCTTTTCTAGGAAGCATGACACTCCACATTTGGATTTCTAATACCCATGTAAGTGCCAGGCAGAGCACACATGACTTTAACTCAGGGACTTGCTGACCAGCTAACTTGAAATAGTGAAATTCAAGTTCGAAGTGGGGGAAGCCTCTCAAACAGAGCAAGGTAGAGAATGACTGAGGAAAATGTTCCAACATCAATGTCTGATCTCCATAATTTCCTACACAGGCAGGTACACCTACATGCATGTACACACATACACTACATACAATACCCATGCAAAAGTTAAATAGACATATTGCCACAAAGTACACCATAATATCTAAAATATTATATAAAATATATGCATATATGCATACAAAATAAATGAAATATCATAAGCAATGGCTTGAAAATTCATTTGACTATAGCTGAAACCAATTGCAAATTCCCTTCTCTATTTTAGTATATGTATTCTCTAAATGGTAGCTTCTACTGCCATTTAATTATTGCCAAATTTAAAATTGGTAGAGAGGTCCTTACCTATCTAATTTCACTAAGCTAAAATTGTTCAGTGAATGGGGCATTGGCGTTGACTTCAGTATCAAAGTCCAGGTAGAAAAGAACAGAAATTCATTTGAAACAAAACAAAAATACAAAGACAAAATTGAAGCATTGTATTCTAGGCACCTAATGAAGTTTGTTACCAGGATTTTACAAGCTCTGAATGTCAAAGTGGTAGCACATATGCTAGGATGAGAAACAGGACCTGCCAGAAAAGAGACTGATTGGGCCTTTGTGTGACATGATAAGGAGTTTGGGTTCTCAAACTGAAGATGGTTTAGAAACAGTAAAATATTACTTGAAATTAAACAATTTCCATATTTGTAAAAGAAAAAGAATTTACATGTTTCATTTTCCTAATGAAGATGCTTTTCAGAGTTATGTATTTCCAAGGTTTTCAATAGTCCAGAAACTCAATGCAAACTGATGTTGTCCAGTTCTAGTGGGCTTGACAAGTCAAGTCATTAAGTCCTTTTTTTCTCAGAGTTCATCTAGTTCGTGACAACATATAAAACAGAACAAAAGTTATTTCTTTGGGCTCTGGGATGGTCAAGACATTGGGTCTCTTTTATTAACAGAATTTTACTGATTTATCTGATCTTCCCAAACACAGCTTGCTTCTTGTATTGTCTTACATAGAACTTCATATCTAAAATGTCTCTTCCTCCCTTATTCACGATTTCTTGATGCTTATCTAAAATATAAAACCAGGGGGCATGTGATAGCCACTCTTAGCTGTCAACTTGACTACATCTGGAATTAACTAAAACCCCCAAATGGGGCCCACCAGTGGGATATTTTTGCTTAATTTTAGTCGGGAAGATCCACTTGTAATCCAGATCTTTGAGGTAGGAAGATACACCTTTAATCCAGATCTTTTGAGGTGGGAAGATACATGTCTAATGTGGGCAATGCCTTCTGCTGCAAGTGTTTATGAGAAAATGGAAGAAAGAAGATTCTGTTCTTTTCCTGTTTGCCCTTGCCTCACTAAGAAGTCCACTTCTTCACTGGTATGAGAGTCTACTTCTTTGGGATTCTGGTATACACTGGAGACCAATTTAGACATCCAACATTTGGGACTGAAAAAAAATTAGACTCTTCAACCTTCTCTTCATGGCCAGCCATCATTGGATTAACTGGACTACAGCCTGCAAGTCTTTCTTATAAATCCCATATATATGGAGAGGGGGGGGGGTCATTCTATTTTATTCTATAAGTTCTGTTACTTTGGAGAGTCTCGAATAACGTAGGCCAGCAAGATGCTTTTGTGAGTCAAGGTACTTTCTTCCAAGCCTGATTACTTGTTTGGCCCTCAGGACCCACGAAATGGAAGGGGAGAACCAACTGATTCCAGCAAGTTTTCCTCCGTCATGCATGCCTGTGCTGTTGGCACACACAAGCGTGTACACATACACCTACACACATAAAATTAAAATCAAAACTTGTGATCAATGAAAAAAATCATCTAATGAAAGTACAGACTGAGGCCAACAATGAAAGTGCATTAAAAATCACTTTCAAATTACTTTGGGAAGAATCGTACGTGTTTGTGTGTGCATGTCACTATGTAGCAACAATCAATTAAAAAAGAAACTTGAGAGAGCACAAGGAAGAATGTGTAGGAGGTTTTGGAGGGAGAAAGGGGAAGGGGGAAATTTGATTATATTATAATCACAAACATAAAATAAATCGTTTTAAAGACAAAAATTAACACTGGAAATGGAGTAAGAAAATGTAGGCAGATAATTCATTCCTCAAGACCACATCTGTGCTCCGGTGGCTGATAGATGCTGTGGCTGTGTCAGAGGGCAGATGCTGCTTTGTCACGTGGTGTCAATGTGTTCTCAGTGCCCAGCTCCTAATCTGTTAATTCAGGGATGACCCTTTTGCTACCTAGCAGGTAAAGTCAAATAAAAGATGCTCTCCTACAGTCTAGTACAGAGTAACTGTCAACCACTCTTTCTACTCATCAGTAAATTATCCAAAAACATAAGTCCTCAGTGCCGGTAGGACCAATACCAATGTGAACATCATCCTGCGAGTTTAGCGCTTCTTTGAAATTTGCCCAGATTCCCTACTTCATTCGCAAAAACAAAAAGATTTTGAAATCGCTATTCCCAAGAGCTGAGGTGAAAGATATGTACAATATAACTACAGTTCTGGGCATGAAGAGAGCAGGAAAATGAAGAGACACAATAAGATTTTAAGTTCTAAATTATGTGTGGCTCTTAAAGTTTTCACATATTTCTGTCTTTACCATCAACTAAATTATGAAATCATTTACTGGACTCATTTTGTAAGAATACTTGTGAAAAGATCATTTACAGAAAATAGATATGCAAAATGCTCCAAAAAATTCTTAGGAGGAAATTTTTTTTCAAATCCACTTAAGCAGTAAGAGTGTCACATTTTATATTTAGGATGCCTGTCTACTTGCAACCCACTTTTAACATTTCCCTTCTTAATTATTGATGTAAGCTGGTTTGGGTACATATTACTATCACATTTTATGATACTAGAATTGTTACAACTTTTAAAGACATTCCCAGACATTCATATCCACATCATCTACTCGGACAAGAGTACAGCAAGGAGAATTAGGAAGTAGTAAGGAAAGACTGCTGGGATATGAGAGAGTGTCTGCTCAGACTGTTGCTCAAGTGTCTGCTGGTCTGCGACAGGATGACATTCTGAAGGGAGTTTCCTCAGCGAGAGGTGTCTCACTGTTCTTCCCAATGTACTCTCTTTCTTTTGACTATGCTCACAGGCAGGCTATGTTCTGCCCAATGCTCTCTTTTTACACTCTTGGTATTTGTATCAAAGTCAATATGGTATGACTTTAACACTTTGCTGTCCTTTGAGAGCAGTGGTTCTTAGTAAGAAAGCTTCCAGCAGTAGGGACAGGAGATTTTGATCTCACAGGTAAAAGCTAAGGTGCCCTTAAATGTACTATACTCAGTAAAGACTATGTACTCTCTCCACCCCCAACCACAAGGGCCAGATCAAAACTACTAAGGTAATAAGGTATTGCATTTTCTTTTTTAATTTTTGACATTGTCCAATCTATTTTTAATTGACAGTATTATTTTGTTGACACCATCTTATTTCCAGCATGTAGTACTCTATAAACTTGCACTAACTGGACAATTTAATAATAAGTACCAAATCCTAACAACAAATACCCTTCAGGACAATACCGACACAACTCATTGAACATGGAGAGATTGAGCTGGCACCTACAAGAAACTTCATTTCCATCTTCTAGTGCCTTTGATATGGAAAGTTTCTACGAAGACTATCAAAATAGGAAATATAAAAACACTAACACAGCTGCAAAGTTTTTGATCTACAATCTGTGCTGCCTGCAAAGTATGGTAGAGCAACAAAGGTGCAAAGCTTGAAGAAGTAACCAACTAATAACTGATTTGACGTAAGGCCCACTCCACAAGATTCAACCCTTACCTGACCAAGTATCAGAGACTAGAGAGCCTAGAGACCTAGGGTAAAACCACGTAATAGTGGACTAAAAAAAGTAATAATAAAATAAAATGACTCCTTATGATATTTTGATGTACTCATAAATCTGTGCGGTAGGCAGTCATCATTGTAGAGGCCCGCTGCTGCAGTAGATGGGAAGAAATACAGACACCCATAGCTAAACATGATGCACAAAGAGAGGTGTTGGAAAACACATGTCTGAAATAAGTTGTCTTCCAATCAGATCTCAGGGATCTCATGGAAGGAGAGACAGGCATGTGGGAACTAGAAGGGATGGAGGACACCATGAGAACAAAGACCTCAAAATTAGCTGAGCAAAACTCATGTCAACTGAAGCAGCAGGCATTGGGCCCACACCGTCTGTCCCAGGTCCTCTGCATTTGTATTATAACTTTCGGTTTAGAATTTTTATGGGACTACTGAGTGTGTAAATGAGTAGACCTCTGATTCTTACCTTGGGGTTCTTTCCCAGCTGTTGGTTTGCCTTGTCTAACTTCTAAGTGATGGTTATTCTTTTGTATTATTATATTTTATTTTCTCAATAAAATGAATGCCCTTCAGATTTCCTCAAAGATATTTTTTTAATCTTGGACTTAACTCCTATTTATTTTTTTCCTTTTTGCTACATCTAAGTATTTCTAGGAAAAGCAATAGATAATGTCTCAAATGCTTGATCATGTACATGTAGTCATTAGTACAGCAGAAACTATATTTAAAAAGTATGTGCTTTGTGGCTTTCTTGATACCAGAAAAATGAAGCCTGATTCTAAACCCTCTACCCTATTTTCTTCAAATAGTTTAGTAAACGAAATTGTCAATTACAAGTGGTATGATAGGCACACCTTTAATTTCAGCAGGGGCAGGTGGATCTCTGTGAATCTGAGACCAGTCTGCCCTACATAACAAGTTCGAGGCCAGCTGAGTCAACACAGTCAGAACTAATCTCAATAAATAAATAAATAAATACTAAGATTTTTTTAAAAAAATATTATAAAGTAGCTAATTACTTTTTCTTTAAAAAAAAGCATTTTCTTGTCCATGGTAACACTATAGAAAGATTTTATATACTAACAACTATACAGTCTTGCAAAAGTTATACACCTATGGAGTATATATGCCTTCATAGAATGCCCTTATCTTCCAATAAGTTTAAATTGACCTTCTTTTTTTCTTTCATACACACACACACACACACACACACACACACACACACACACACACACAGGGTTACTTTATGTAACAGTCCTGACTGTCCTGGAACTCAGTCTGTAGCCCAAGCTGGCCTCAAACTCAGAGATCTGCCTGCCTCTGACTCCTTAGTGCTGGGATTAAAGGTAAGTGCCAGCACCACCCCGCTAAATTGAACTTCTTAGGCATCTTTATACAAGGAAAGGAAGGTTATCGTTTCTGTGACGACTGGGCTTCCCCGAGGAAAAAGACTGAAATAAATTCTTTGGAACAGAAGGAAATAAGACAGAAGACCTTAAGGTTAAAAACACATAGGTCCACACTGACAGAATAAAAGCCTATCTGGGTCCACACTTAGAGGGATATTGTTCTGATTACGGATTTACACAATACCATATGGACAGAAGACAGTTGCTCAGATGAGAACGTTCACTCTGGCATTGGCGTGGCTTCCCATGATTATGTACACATCGAATTCTAAAGGAATTTGTCCAGTAAGATACCTTTCGTTGTGCCTTCCAGTAAAACTTTCTGCAGTGGTAAGGTGCATAAGTGGTAGAAGGATCTGGAAGGGTGCCTGGGACAGGGCAATTTCTGATGTTCAGGTTACAAATTTAGCCAGTGGGGTCACTGCTAGCGAAGTGTATTGAGTTCTGGAAATGACTAATACTGAGGAATGACATGTTTTATTTCATTTGTAGGAATCTGAATTTAGAGACCAATAGCTAACGATCCTGGTGCTAGTTAACACGTATCTGTCCTCTTGGTCATGTGTGTTCTTGAGTATTCATGTCCAACAGAAATGGAACTAGCACCACACATTGTTATATTTATTAAAGAGACAAAATAAAAATTATTTTAGTATGTGATTTCACCGAACATATATAGAACACTTTGAATTTTTATTCAACCAGTACAAGTTATAGAGAACATTTATAACACTTTATGAAACCAATTTTTTAAAAATCGGTTGCATATTTTAAAATTAACGGTATTTCTTTAGTTTTAATAGTTTGCTGTAGTGGTTGCTAAAAGCCATGGCCTTACGAAAAATTTACAAAAAGTTGTCCAACCAATAAATATGTAGTATTTTTTATTACATAAATGAACATAGTCTACAAATAAAATATAAAGGCATTTTGCTCTGCTCCCCTTTGAATTTCAATAAGCATCAATCAAAGTAAAATAGCGTAACAATCCATTTCCTGGTCACAGTAAACCACATTTAAGTCATTCAGTTGTAAAAATTAATAAAACTTATTTGAGCCACAAAACCAGTTAAGCCCCTTGCAAGTGAGACCGAGGCTGGGGGCGATGAAAGGCAGACAGTCTCCCTATTAGGATGCTCGGCTTTCCTTGTGGGAGAAAATGAAACAACTGCGGGGTGGAATTTCCCATTTCCGGTGCCTTTCCTCATTGTCCAGCTTGGTCTTTGAGAAGCTTCATTGTTTCCATCGCGTAAATCTGGCCTGGACTTTTCCCATATGTTCCTTCAACCTGGCTAAGGAAAAATCTCCCCATAAAGGCGGAGCTTTGGGGATTTCAGCATAGCGCGTGTGAGCTCCTGACACTTCATTCTGTTTGAGCACTCTGTCCTCGGGAAAATGGCCCTGTGCCTCTAAGGGGCTGTAGAGCTTTTCTGGCTCTTCTTACCAACATCTCCTTCCCTCTGGGTACAACCACGGAAGCAGATGTTAAGATGGACTGGAGAGCACTATACAGTCCAGATTCACCGTCGGCTCCCCAAGCGCTGCCTTAGACTCTGTTCAAAGAGCAACAAGGAAGAAAGCGATTGAGAGACCCCTCCCCCCCCCCCCCCCCCCCCCAGATCCCATCTTCTTCCCATCTTACTCCCCTGCGCATTTAAGGAGGAACTGTTTGAAATGTTGTCAGAGAAGACTGGATGGGTCCTCGACAAATGCACCCAATCCCTCAGAGTTTGAAGAAATCAAGGACTTTCTCAGGACCCAGATCCCACAGCATGTGCAGGCCATCTCTATCCAGATGCAAGGAAGACTCAGGATGTGGGAACTTCAACTGCCTTATGACTGCCAAGTGTCCTTTGGAATCGTTTTCTCCGGAAAAGAGAGACTAGTCCCCGGACAATTCCTATTAGTCGTCCAACTGGCACATTCCAAATTCCTCTTCTTATTTACAGACAGCATGATCTTGTCATATATATTGCAAGGGATTGCTGTAATGAACTTCAGTTGCAAATGGTCAA
The DNA here is from genome assembly GCF_903992535.2 of Arvicola amphibius. Lineage (NCBI taxonomy): Eukaryota > Metazoa > Chordata > Mammalia > Rodentia > Cricetidae > Arvicola > Arvicola amphibius. The sequence goes on along the minus strand of NC_052055.2, from coordinate 17,741,832 downwards.
ACTCACCATTTTCCCCAGGTGACAATAAGCTTTTACCATTGGTTCAGGAAAACCCATTCTTGGTTTGTTTTCAGTATATTTTCTTCATTAGTTTATTTGCTTATTTTGTCTTTCATCCCCACTTATCACCCCGATTTCCCTCCCCCAAAAAACCACTGTGTTTAACAGGTGCTCTTTGTTGTGTATTTCTACAAGACATTATCATTTTAGCGCACATATAGTTTTAATATATAATTCATGTGGCTGATTTATACTGTATTTCACAGATTTTAATTAAGGAACATACACTGAGCATCCTTCCATGTAAATGTGTATCTGACTGATCAGTTACTGACATTGCATAATATACACAGTATACATCCACCACACTGTACCAATCCAGTCTTTGCAAAAGAGAGCAAAATTGTGTCTAATCCCCATTATCATATCCATGCCTTCAGTTTATTTCTTTATAAATTTTCCTTTATGTAACTATGTGTGTAGCAGGAATAATAAAAAACACAGAGTCAGATATTGGGGTTCAACCCGAAAACCAGAAAAGCAAAGTAGCCAAGCCACTAGAGAAGTCTTACTTCAACCAAGGCTGAGTGACTGCAGATTAAGCAGACTAAGCCTCTCTCTCCTTTTGTTTTATATTCTCTCTAGTGCTGGGATTAAAAATTTATGACTCCCTAGTCCTGGGATTAAAAGTGTGAGGCACCACTAGCTGGATTTGTTTCTGCATTGATCTTACATATTCTAGAGTGGCCTTGAACTCACAAAGATCCATCTGCCTCTGTCTCCCAAATCCTGGGATTAAAAGTTTATGCCACCACTGCCTGACCGCTAGTGACTTAGCTTTGCCCGTCTGATCTTTAAGCAAGCTTTATTTATTGAAATATAAATAAAATATCGCTATATATGTGAGATCTTGAGATTTTCTTTGAGGGATTAACAGGGGCTTTAGATGTTAAATTCAGGGTTTTTTTTTTTTTTACTTCAGATTTCTAGACTCAGTAATAACATAGTCTATAAACTAGCAAACATATACCGGGACATATTCAGACAAGTACAAGACTGAGCCCAGGCACAAACTGGTCTTGCCGGGAGATGGGCCTTTTTCCAGCACTTATTTGTCTTTGGCTGCCGTGTGTCTCCTGCAAGTAAGAAGGTCCACTACAGTATCCTGGAGTCCCTGGTGGCTGCTTCACTTTAGAAACGGCAATCAGATGGCAACTCAAAAGTTCTAGGCACTTCCTGTCCCTCCCCAAGCAGATTTACACGAATGAAGGGAGGCTTGGCAGAATGTAGAGCTTATAAACTTTGCAGTGACATTTCCTTGGAAGCAACGGATTAAGCTTGGGAACTTGTACCAAATCACATTTTCCACTGTAGTGACTATCACCATGCTGTTGCCTGTTTGCTCTGGAATTTCTGCTTTACAAATTGATCACTGACATGTCTTTGTGAATTCTGTAATTTATCTGCCATTGTGGGTCGTTACCTTTTTTTCACAGTAAGTACTGACACCTAAGGCTCCATTTTCTTGTAGGTTGTATAATCTACATTTGTCATAGGGAGGACAACCCAAGATCAACCATCTCTGGAGCTAAACCAGGTTGTGAGAGAATGTACATTCTCTGTGATGATCAAGTCTCAGGTTACTGCTTTCCTTTAATAAATCCATTCAAATACTCAAGATCTAATGGCATAGAAACACCAATGTTTCTAACTAATTTCCTTGAATATCTAGATGGCTATCATGTCCAGTCTTTAGAAAGATAACCTAGCAAGTGGTAGAGCCAGGTCTAAACATGCAAAAGCTGTCCATTAATAAGGCCAGTCTTCAGCAGAACTAAACCATTTTACAGCTGGTAGCTTTCCCAGCTGAAAATACCATCAAACTACAGTCAAATAGAAAGACAATTTTGATGGATAGATCAGCACCATTGGTTATAGCTTTTAATCAGGTTCATTCCCGGCGCCACATGAAAACAAGCCACTCACATCAATAAACCATGGTTTTTTTTCTTTATCACGATTCATAAGTGATGTTAAGAATGGTTTTTATGGGACCTGGAGAGATGCTTCAGTGCTTGCTGCTCTTGTAGAGAATATGAATTGAATTCCAAGCACCCACATTAGGTGATTCTCAACCTCCTGTAACTCCAGCCCCAAGAGATCCAGCACTCTCCTCTGTCCTCCATGGATGCTGCTCACACACATGCATGTAAACAACAACCACACGCACTGATAAAAAAAATCTTAAATGACTTTTAAAGATGAATATTTATAATGAGCTTGTAAGAAGGAATGTTAATTTGGATCTTAAATTGAGGAATTGTTAAATTTCTCTCAAAGTAATTCTACTATTCTTATTAGTAGGCTCCTAAACCGGACTCTCTGAATGTGGCTGACAATGGGGACTGACTGAAAAGCCAATGATAATGGCACTGGGATTTGATTCTACTGCATGTACTGGCTTTTTGGGATCCTAGTCTGTTTGGATACATATCTTCCTAGGCCTGGATGGAGGGGGTCCTTGGACTTCCCACAGGGCAGGGTACCCTGCCCTTTCTTAGGACCGGAAGGGGAGGGTGGAGGGGAATGCGGGAGTGGGAGGAAAATGGGAGGAGAGGAGGATGTGGAAATTTTGAATGGTATTATTTATAAAGCAAAAAATATAAATAAAATGTTTGAATTACAAAAAATAAAAATAAATTACAAAACAAAAAAACAAAAATAATTTGCTGTTAGTTATTATTGATGTTATACTTTGACTTCATAACTGTATTTTGTAGAAGCCTTTTCTTATTCAATAGCTCAAATCTTATGTGTTGTCCTCACTTTATCCATCACTAAACCTAACATACCCTCTATAACTTAAATTTTTATTATGTAATTCCTTCCCTACAGGCTACTCAGATAGTCAGTGACTGAAGAATTCTACTAATGGCTATACAACTTATGAAAATGAGTGCACTCTATGCAGGTTGTAATGTCCCGGATCGGTGAGGGAAAGTTACTGTGAGGGTTCATAACAAAGCTGCATGGCTCCAGCGCACGGCAACACATTTGCAGCGGATGTGGTCAATTTATTCCCTTCCTGACCAGATGGAGACTATAAAGTCGGAAACAAGACAACCTTCTTTGTACCAGTTCTTTACACTGTCACCACATAAACTCTGGGAAAAAAAAAAGGAAAGTCTAAAAATGAAAGAAAAAGCTAACTTGCTTTCTTCAGGCTCAACCACTTCCACTGAGTTTTTATTGGGCTAATTCTCACCCACATGCTTAGCAAACCCACAAGACAATGTTGTTATGATCCTGCCACCTACACAGTAGCAGAAGATGTTTAGGGAAGAAGCAGTGGGACACGGAGAAACTTTCCTGGAAGAAAAGAGAAAGCTCTGGTCTTCTCCTACTAGTTTGACAGCTAAGGAGCCCAGTCTGTAGCAAGTTGCTCACCCTAGCATTTTACCCACTGTTTTTCTCTCCACAAACGGCAATTGTAAGGTATAGCTGCTTATAAGCCTACAGCTCTGAGCATTTAATAACTTATGTAATGTAAGCACCAATGAATCAGAAAGTTGCTGACCATGAAGAGCAAGTAGAGTGTAGACAGTTTCCTGTCCTACCCAGTCCACAAATAAGACTTATTCGTGAGTAAGGTGGGGTCTGAATTACCAATGGCATGTCACATGCTCAGCACTGTGCTTCAGACATAAGGTTCATAATTTCTGTGACCATTACAATGACACAAGCCTTCTCTTCTTTCTTAAGTCAACCCCTACTTTATCTAATAAACTCTCTGAATGCCCCATGCCGTGTTTCACGTAGTGCAAAATCTTCTAATTTATTTTTAAATAACATCATACAATAAAGATCTATCAGTAGTAAATAAATGTTTGGAAAGTAACCCTCAGAGTTAGCATATCCAAGGAACTATACTATTTTTTTCTCACAGCAAGAACCATAACTAATCAGTCTAGTTAATAGAAGCAAATTAAATTTTAGACTTAAGGGGATTTCCAAGAAGGAGTTGTGGGGGATTTAACAAACTTTACTCACGCTGAACCCACATTAATAAAATCTTCAAGAAGAATGCTTGTGTTGCTACCCCCAATGTATGTGATCAAATTCTAAATTTCAATATATCGGAGTTAGGGTGTAGGGCCTTGAAAGGAAGCTATTCAGGTAATGCAGATATGGTACTATGAAAATGATGGATGCCCTTCAAAATGAATCTCACAGAACCGTACAGAAAGCTTACCTGGCTGCTCTGTACCATGCGACTAATAACAATAAATTGTCAGTCTGAACCCTAAAAGATAAGCTTTTCAGAGCTATATATCCTGACCCAGGTCTCAGACCTTCAGCCTCCAGAACAATAAGAAACACATTTGGGTTCCACACAAACCTTATGTTGTTATAGCTGTCAGGGCTTATAGTGAGGAGCTGCGGGCTGCATTCCTGCTGCCTGAATCCTGGCTGCCTGGCTAGCTTATGCCCCAAAATAACAACACAAAAACTGTATTCATTTAAAAACCGCCTGGCTCATTAGTTTCAGCCTCTTATTAGCTAATTCTCACATTTTGCTTTAACCCATATTTAGTAATGTATGTAGCACCACAAGGGGTGGCTTATCGGGAAGATTCTAGCCTGCATCCATCTCAGAGAGGAGAGTCATGGTGACTGACTAACTTCCCAGCATTCTGTTCTGTCTGCTCCACCCATCTAAATCCTGCGCTATCAAAAAGCCAAGGCAGTTTCTTTATTAACCAATGAGACTCCTCCATCAAGGGCTAATTAAAAAATTTACAAAATCACTTAATGTCCATTACTGGGAGATAAATCAAAGAGGGCCAAGGTCATTTTACATCTTAATTCATTCTGCTATGTTATATAACAGAAATGATATATTGGCTTTGTCTGGCATATGCCGCTCACTATTCTAAAAGCTTTACACTTGTTAATGTAGTTAATGTAGGAACTCCTTACAAAATTTCTATTAAGTAATGTATTGCAATTCTCTCAATCCCCACTTTCTATTCCTTTGATCTTCCCTGTGCAGTATCACACCACAACCACAACCAACAGCTTGGCACAAATTCCTACCAGCTTCACATTGGCAGCAGTGAATTTCTAGTTCCCCACATCATTGCTTTTAGTCTTTGTTTTCAGGACTTGAGATCCTCCAGAGCAGGAGAGTAAACAGCCTGCTCAGTGTCTACATATGTGAATCCAGACATGGGGCAGAATCAATCCTAAGGCAAGGTTTTACCATCAATAGCTGACAAAGTGATGGCAACCTGCTGTTCCCCTAAGAAAGGCTTCAAGTGCTTTTCAGATGACTTTGTGATACAGTACTGCAGAGTTTAGACAGTAGTATGTAGCAAAAGAAGCAGCGATCTATCTTCATATAGGCATGCCCCTTTCATTGCTTTGCTCCTCTGCCACTTCTTCCCAGATATCTATGTGTGCATCTCACACATTAACTTTTGACTCCTAATCGACTTTCTGGAAAACTTAGTGCTAACCCAGTTATTACCAATGGTAATAACTTTACTGTACTGTGGGCTGTCAATATGGGATTTTTGGAGTTTGAAAAATAACTAAGTAGTCAAGTCGAAATTGGATATCTATCTCTGCTAGTAACTGGTGTGAGGATTACCATTTCTCTCTCTGCCATTCTGTCTTGTAAAGAGAATGGAAAATGCTATGTGGCAATAAAGAGTGTATAAAGTATTAGTTTCATGTTCCTCCCTGTGTAAACTATTTCCTCATGATACTATTCAATTTCTTAGGCCACTGAGGTTATGTTAGCCATCTCAGCTTCATTCATTAGAAACATCCTCCCCTCTTTCTCTTTCTTGCTCTGAGCTGCTATTTTCCCAGACTTGCATTTCTGCCATGTAGCAGAATTTCTGAATTTTCATGACCTCTACTGCAGAGAGATGTGAGACCAAACTAGAACCTCTCATTTCCAAATATGATGCAAGCTTTTGCTTTCCTGTATTTGGAAAAGCATCCAAGTAGTCAGGATGACTGAAAGAATGGTTCCAAGAGAAACTGAAAATATGGGAGATATCTTAGGGTTTCTACTGCTGTGATAAAACACCATGACCAAAAGCAACTTGGTAAGGAAAGAGTTCATTTCAGCTTATAATTCTCTGTTCAAAATTCGTAACTTAGAGCAGTTGAAGCAGGAAATCAGGGTATGATCCTAGGACAAGAGTTGAAGAAGAAGCCATGAAGGCATGCTGCTTATTGGCTTTCTCCTTACGGTTTGCTCAGCCTGCTTTCTCATTCCATCAGTATGGGGTGGCACCATACCAATCATTAATCAAGGCAATGACCTACACACTTGCCTAGAGGCCAGTCTTATGAAGGTATTTGCTCAGTTAGAGTCCCTCTTCCCAGATATGTCGAGGTTGACAGAAACCAACAGTACTTGATTGCAGACAGTGAAAGAAGGTTGACAGAGGAATCCTATAGGAGCATGGAAGGTGCTGACCAAAGCAAGGGAGAAAGAAAAGGAATCCTATAGGAGCATGGAAGGTGCTAACCAAAGCAAGGGAGAAAGAAAAGGAATCCTATAGGAGCATGGAAGGTGCTGACCAAAGCAAGGGAGAAAAGAAAATATTTTGATCAAGACATGGGTTTAGTGTCTGACTAAAAGAGAAAAAGGTAGTTAGTATATGTAAAAAATCACAAAATAACAAACTGTTCCATTCTATAAAGCACCAACAACAAATGAGCTTTGAAAGTTTCATGAGATTAGTAGTACAAACTCTACCATGAGTTAAACTCTAACAAAGACATGACTTTTGAGGCTCTGACAGAACCCAAAGATTGACAATTAGCTTCAATTTTGACTCTGTAGTATCCGTGTGCATATTTATACAGAGTTTATTTTTATGTACTTCGAAATGTTTTGCGTTGTTTTACCATGAAAGACAAGCCCAAAATCATTTAACAGAATAAAAGGAAAGCATTGTTTAAAGGAGAGTAGTTGATCAGAAATATATGAGATAGCTGTGAAAACTCAGCTTCAAACCTGCCTTTAATCTTGCCCCCCCCCCCAACACAGTACACAATTCACACACTAGGCCATTTCTTCTAGCCACATTTCTTTCTTTTAGTTAGTTATGTAACCACTGAATATTATTTGAAGTGACAGTATATAATAGCTCAATGTTTTACCTGGTTTTTGTAAACGAGAATGTGTTAAAAGGTGTAGAGCTACCTATTTGACAGGTTAATTAATGATACTAAATGTTTCTTTTTTATAGATTTACTTTATATTTAATTATGTATGTGTGATTGTGCGCAAGAAGGTGTCTTTGGAGGCCAAAAAATTTATATCCCCCGGAGCTGTAATACAGGCAGTTGAGAGCCACCCAACCTGAGTTCTAGGAAACAAAGCTTAGGTCCTTTGTAAGAGCAGTGTGCTCTTAACTGCTGAGTCATCTCTCTAGCTCCAAGAGGGATAGTTTTTTGTTGATATATATTATATATATTAATATATATTCTAAAGCAAAAACTTTCCTTTACATAAAAAATATCAAGTAATGAGAAGAAAGAAGAAAATAAAAAGAAAGGAGGGAAGAAAGGTGAGGAGGAGTAGTGGCGAGAATGAAAAAGAGAGAGGAAAGGAGAAGACAGAAATCATATTTAGATGTAAATAATGACTACCATGGAACAAAATGAGTTAATCTATCCTGTGTGGCAAACAAATTTCATTCCCCTACTATGAACATATATATGTATATATGACATATATATGATTAATTTACAGATGTACTATAAATACATAATATATATATATATATAAATCAAATATGGCTACAAAATGGATCACATTCTTTTTCAAGTGTTTTATATTTTGAGATGATTCATCTACTTCCACATGCTAAGAGTCTCATGAACTCTCATTTGGTAAGATTCTCTCTCCATTAGCAGCTCATTGAAAATCGGAAGTTCTGGAAGAAACACTAAGAAACTGTAGCGCTACCCCTTCTTCCCGAAATTTATTGTAATCCATTTACTGTTTTGTGACAATCCATTCATTCTTTTCCTTTAAAATGGAAGACTAATATCTGGCCCAAACTTACAGATTTAGAAGGAAATTTCTTGGCCAGTATTAGTTATAAAGGGATCTTCAAATAAAAGGATCCAGTGAGCTACAGTAATGCTGTCCTTGTCTCAGGAATTCTCCTACACTTCATGTTTCTATGGAGACCTAGGCCACTGTTGCTATGACATGGCTGTCAGTGAAGGCTGCAGACAAGGCCATCAGAATAATAATAATAGTAATAGTAATAATAATAATAATAATAATAATAATAATTTCTGCCTCAGAATGTTTAAGCCATTACATGTTGCCTGCCAGTATATCTCTGCTTTGTATGTGTCTATTAGTGTGTGTGAGTGTGTGTGTGCGTGTGTGTGTGTGTGTGTGTGTTTAGCTCCTAGCATTCTTATCACATTTATTTCACTGGTCTTTTATGGTTTCAAAAACAGGATGTTCAAATTAAGCACCACGTATGTTGTAAAGGCTGTTTTTATGGATTACTTAAAGGTATTCATGAGTATGAATGTGTTTATCCTTTGATCTATGGCTTTATTCCAAGGCCTCACTGCTTAGATTCCCCAAGGCTTCTCCAGACAGGGAGGCCCAGTTCTGTGGTCATGAATAATGTGAGGAGTTCTGTTTCTAATTCAGCCTCCTTACCTGCCAGGGAGCTTTCAGAATGCGTAAGAGACCTCAGCAGCCAATGAGATTTCCCTCCCTAAGGAAGGAGGTGACATATGGGCATGGCTCAACGCCGGCATTGTTTTTCTCTCAATTCATTCACCAGAGTAATACCATTCCAGTTCCTATTTCCACTTGACAGGACTGTAAAAATGATGAGAAAGAGACCAATCAGAGATGAAGGTGAATTTATTCTAAACGGGACTGGGTTGAGTTCTTTGGGGTGTATCACTCTTGCTCTGGTGAAAATGTTATTAGGTTTCTATCGTAACTTACTCAGGTGTTTCTCCTAGTGCTTGTCTCTATAATAATAAAAATAATAATAATAGGAATGTTCCTATGCCTGGCTCTGTAATACATGGTGTTTGATATCCATTCGTGTGCAAGTGATGTGGAGGTATAAATGAACCTCTGTGACCTTCCAGATGATCCAGAATTCAAAGCTGGTGGGATAATGTAATTGTTTTTCATATTTCATAGCTTTTTTTTGTTTTGTTTTTCAAGACAGGGTTTCTCTGTGGTTTTGGAGCCTGTCCTGGAACTAGCTCTTGTAGACCAGGCTGGTCTCAAACTCACAGAAATCCGCCTGCCTCTGCCTCCCGAGTGCTGGGATTAAAGGCGTGCGCCACCACCGCCCGGCTATATTTCATAGCTTTAACAATGATCATCTCTACATCACCACTTCTAAATGTCAACTAGCAGAAGGAGGCAAGTTTGAAATAAATGGGTACTTTTTAAAGAGTATCAGTGGAAGGATACAAGAAAAGAGATAATAAGCCATCTGGCAATGCTGTGCCAGCATTTTTATTATTGTATATAGTCTAGGGCAAGAATATTTAATTTACAGCTAATCAAACAGGTTTAACCACTAAGCCAAGTTGGGGGTCACAATTTTTAAAAAAGTTTTAAGTGCAAAACATAACATAAAATATTAAGAATAGCTGGAAAATTGTCCAAAACACAACAACAAAAGCAGTTTAGCATAGCATCTCCTGAAATTCCAGCTTGCCCATTAGGGGTAAGCTTTCTGAGCTCATCTCTAGGGAATGAAATTACACATTTATAAGCTTGGTATTTTATAATTTCAAGAATGGAATTTAAAATATAGTCTATTAATTTACAAAGCTGCTGGCATTCCTGTTGTTGAACAGCACAACATTCATCTGTGATCCTTTTGTAGCTCAGGTGTCTAGAAAGAGTGTAACTGGAATCTCACCAGGCTGAAATTGAGGTATCTGCCAGGCTGTGCTTTTATCTGGAACTGAGTCCCCATCAGTGCGCATTCTGCTTGGTGACAGAATCCAGTTACTTATTGCTAGGGTCTGAGATCTCTTCCTTCTTACTCTCCATCAACCACAGGAAAGACCTTTAGCTGGAATTGTATGATCCTATCTCAGAAGAACATTTACTAACCAGAGCTAACTGGAAAACTCTGATCGTTTCTAGCCTTTTTTAAAGGTTTACCTGTTTAAGTGAAGTCATCCCAAGGAGGGGGGATTCTCTCTTTGATTAATTCCATGTCGACTCATTAGGACGCTTTATTTTTTTTATTTAGTTTTTTTGTTTGTTTTTGGTTTTTTTTTTTTTTTTTTTTTTTTCGAGACAGGGTTTCTCTGTAGCTTTGGAGCCTGTCCTGGAACTAGCTCTTGTAGACCAGGCTGGTCTCGAACTCACAGAGATCCGCCTGCCTCTGCCTCCCGAGTGCTAGGACGCTTTATTTTTCCCTGCAAAACTCTTTACCTTTGCTATGCTGCAAAGCCTCATCATGGGTCCTGCCAACTCTCCAGGAAAGGGCATGAGACAGGCTCACCAGAAGCAGGAGTTTTGATAGTCATCTTTAATTCATCCTGACAAAGGCAGATACTTTCCCAAATATCCTGCAGGAAGATGATAGAAATAGGCCACTTTTGATCTACCCATAAAAGTAAACTGTTTATTCACACAATCATGGCAAAAGTCTAACATTTAAGGTGTGTTCTGTGTAAGCTATAAAAATATAAAAGGAGATTATTTCCTGAGATGCCCTGATTTCACCTCAAGGAACTGAGACTAATTGGGAAAATATGGATATTATAACCAGTAGAATAATGTACATTGGAAGGCCCTGAGTTTGATAATAAAAGGCTTGGGAAAAAGCAAGATTGAAAACTCAGATTAATAAGAATGCACTAAATAAAAGATTGATGTGAAAGTAAACTAACATTCCCTGACACAAGGTTGTTACCATTTTGGGATCCCTAGTCTGTAAGCACATAACTGGAAGTGCCTGTAGTAACATTGAGCGACTCTCAAGGGAAGACATACAGATCCTAGTGTGTGTTGAAGGAAAGGGGAAGTCTCAAAAAATAGTTAGTCCCACTGTCAATCACAGGGGAAGAAAGAAAGAAGTCAGGGAGGAGAGAGGCAGGCAGGGAGCAGAGATAGTAATATAGAGAGAGGCCATTCCAGAAAAACAAAATACTATAGCCATATAGTTATAGTACAGTATTTAGGAGTATATATCATATTTACACAGCCCAACATTAGAGCTAAATGTGGGCTTATTAAAAATGTAAAATAAGTATAATAGGACAAGAAGCAGTGGGCCATTATGTATATTAAGTTTAAAGAATACAAAGAGGCACAGAATTTTAAACTCTCCCTTGCTTTCTGCTTCTTTGGGTTTTGTTTGAGTCCCAGCAGGATGTGTAGAGAAGCTCTTCTCCCACAACACCTTGCAAAGACCATCATCACCTCTTTCTCACAGCAAGTGTTAGTGACCAATTTATGTTTTGTCCTCTCACCTAGAAATTAACACTTAAGAAACCACAGCAAAACGCAAGCTGTGTCCAGTACAAAGACAAATACTCCTTATCTTCCGGATACTCACTGTAATGCTTGGGTTGCTGCCCAGCGGTAGAGCACTTAGTTAGCACACACTGGCTCCTGGATTCTATCTGAAGCACTTCACAAATCCGTATGGATTTCCAGAATGATTCTGCCTGCTTTCTTGAATCAAGGATTGGCTTTTGAACTCTTTAAAGAAACAGGCATGTTGCAAACATAGTAAAAAGTAGAGCAGAAGTATGCTGTAGTTTGGATAACTTTCTCCTAAAGGCCCCAGTGTGCTGCTGTTGAAAAGTGGAGGAAGGTTCATAGGTGGAGCTCAGGGGGAAGGGTGATATACTGAGCATACCATGGAGGAAGGATGAGAACCCTCCCTTTCCTCTTGTTCCTTTCTGCTTCCTCTCTGGCTGCCATGGGAAGAGGCGCTGTGCTCCATCACTCTTCCCAAAATGATACTTCTTAACCAAATGCCCAATTCATCACGAGCTGAAATCTCTAATTATCTTAGAAATTGTGTTACAGTAACGGGAAACTGACCAGCATAAGCTATCAACATTTTTTTTCAGTACCCAGTTAGGGAGTTTGTGGAAAACTCAATGCTAAGATGGCACTGGGTTTTGATCCTACTGCATGTACTGGCTTTGAGGGAGCCTAGTCTGTTTAGATGCGCACCTTCCTGGACCTGGATGGAGGGGGGAGGACCTTGGACTTCCCACAGGGCAGGGAACCCTGACTGCTCTTTGGACTGGAGAGGGATGGGAAGGAGGGTGGCGGAGTGGGCGGGAAATGGGAGGTGGGGAGGAGGTGGAAATTTTTAATAATAAAAATTTTTTTAAAAAATTTAAAAAAAGATCTTTACTCTCTCTCCTTCCAAACTCAGGAGCACAGAGTCATCAAACTTCTCTCCTGTGCAAACTCACTTAGAGGTTCCTAAATCACTATTATCACTGCTCAGATGGGACTTACTCCTCTGCCAGTGGCCTCCACTGGATGATCACTGCCCACTGCAGCAGCAGATGGAGAAGAGAAACTCTACAACAAACTGAGTCATGGATCATCCTGAGGCTGAAATGGCTTCAGGTTTCATGGGCAGTGAACCTCCATCCCACAGAATCCCCGTGTAGGAAGATGAGCAATAACAGCAATCAAATCCAGTGTGCAAAGAATGCTTATTGCTATTTTCAGGTTTCTTTTTTCCTTACGTAATCTGAAGCTTCTCTGGTATCTGTCTCTTATATCATCAGTTCTTAACTAAGATGTTTCCATACAGAGGTTTCCATACAGTGGACCCAACAAAATAAATCCTTTCAAAGCAAAAACTGCAATTAAAGGTATTGAAAGAAAAAAAATATCTCTGATGGTGATATCTGTGGAGTATTTTGACTGAGCATTTCTAAGTTGGGAGTTATTCCTAGACCTGGATGAAGGCGTAGTCTAAATGTATAACAGGCCAAAAACATAGAAAGGTAAGCAAGAGAAAATGGAGAAAAACCTAATAAATTAATTAAACTGAAATAAAAAAATGTGTGGTAAATTACGAAGAGATGGTATCAGGAGACGGAAAAATGGTTTAGCAGCTAAGAGTGTCTGCTGCATTTGCAGGGGACCAGAGTTAGATTCACAGCACCCAGGTCCAGAGGTTCGCAGCCTTCCGTAACTCCAGCTCCAGCTTTTTATGGACACGCACATGTACACACACATGCGCACGTGTGCATGCATGTTCACAGAGAGGGGGATAAACTTAAAACATCTTTTATAGAAAGAAAAACTTAGGGTTCGGTTTGGAGGGATCTAACAAATCCTTGAAAATAATCTAATACAAAACATAATCGTTTATAATGATAGTATAATGACATTCTTCAGCCTATTTCCTGATTTCATTGTTTCTTGAAATTAATCACGCACTTGTGTCTGAGAACGTCTCTCACAAGACGGTAATAGTTGTACTTCTAAAAGCCAACAACTATCACCTTAGTTAGGCTTTCTATTGCTGTGATAAAATGCCATGCCCAGAAGCAGCTTGGAGAGGAAGGGTTGATTTCAGCTCAGTTATTTGTCCCAGTCCCAGTCTCCCATGAAGGGAAGTGAGGGCAGGAAACGAAGCAGGAGCCAACAACCATGGAGCAATATTGTCTACTGGTTTGCGCCCCAGAGCTTGCTCACCCTGATGAGAATCCAGGCCCTCTTGATGTTGACTCTTTTCTTGTAGCACAATGCTCATGGGAAGTGGTCAGGCCATTTAGTGAATCCAAAGCTCATCCCTTTGTTATGCAGAGTAACTTTTCCTAGTGTGGTTGTACCACACTTTATTCATTTGTCCAGCCACCATTTGATTGTTCCCAAACTGAGGCTTTTATACTGAAAGCTGCTATGAACAATGGCATATTGGTTATTTTTTAAAGAAAAAAACACCTTCTAATTTAACTTAGAAAAATGCTCACCAGTACATTTGCTGAGACTTGAGGCATTCACCAGTTTTTTTCTATGAAACAGCTGTATTTATTTCTAGAACATTGTATCATCTTACATTCTCACAAGCAACATATGAGAAATCCGTTTTTCTACATTCAAGCACACATTTGGTATGGTCATTATTTACGTAACTATGTGGTGCTTGTGATCAAAGCCAGGATCTCACATGTGGAAAGCAAGCACTCTGCCACCAGGAAGAAATACTCCTAGTATGTATCTTTTATGACAGGCTCATGGTAATATCTCAACATGGTGTTAATTTCTCTAATGGTTAATGATATTCAACATCTTTGCATGGGCTTATTTTCCATCTATATTTCTTCTTTGGTAAAGGTCTCTCAATATCTTTTATCTACTTTTTAATTAGAATACTTTTTACCTATTGGGTTATAAGAGTTCTATATCTATTTGAGACAGAAATGCTATGCCAAATGTATTTGCATATAGTTTCTGAAGCTCTGTACTTTGTGTTTTTATCTTAAGAATTTTTCTTGGATACTTCGCTGATGTAGGCAATTTGTTGTGGTTTTAAAATTATTCTGTTGGCTATGCTTGATTTCTCTTATAAATGCTTTACTGATCATTAGACGCTAAATATCCCTATGATATCATCCAAAAGTTTCAAAATTTTACACATTACATTTGATTTCTTTGCTTTAAACTTTCATGCATTTGTTTTATTTCTTTATAATTCTACAAGCACCAACACACATGTATATTTTACATATTTTGCATATATGCATGTTATTTTGTAGGAATTATCCCAATTTGCAAAATCAAATTCTCCAACATACATTTTCTTAGTTTTTATTCAACCACTGACGTTTTATCATCTCTTTTATGGAATTAAGGAAATGACAACTCAATTAGGCTAATGAAATAGTTATTTTAGGGGGAACCTACTATGTAACTGTCCCCCAAATTATATAACATAGATAACTGACCTATAATAGAAACCCTTTAATATTACTGCCTTCAAAATGTTCTTGGCTTTCAAAATACGGCCTTTAAAATAGGCAACCTAGCCGGGCGGTGGTGACGCACACCTTTAATCCGAGCACTCGGGAGGCAGAGGCAGGCGGATCTCTGAGTTCGAGGCCAGCCTGGTCTACAAGAGCTAGTTCCAGGACAGGCTCTAGAAACTACAGGGAAACCCTGTCTCGAAAAACCAAAATAAATAAATAAATAAATAAATAAATTAATAAATAAATAAAATAGGCAACCTAATATGCAATTTTACAACTCAATATTTCTTTAAATATTTTCTGCATACTAATTTTACTCTAAACAAACCATATTTAAAAGAAACAAAGCAAACCAAGCCTCCTCCATTACTTTAAGATTCTGTGTGACAATCACTTTGAGAAGTTGTATAAGACAGGAAGATTTAAATTTTGTCTCATATTGCTTTGTTGGATCATTTTTTAATCTTATCTTTTGCATGTGTATTATAGTTATAAATTTTGTGTTTTATGGGTTTCATTTTCTTTGTGTGTTTCTTGTGCTTTCTTTTATTTTTATATTCTAGTTTCTTTGTTAATTTAAAATATTTTTTCTTTCAAGACTTTAAGGTAAGTACCTATGCTATTGTTTAATTCCCATGGCACCTTGTTTTGAGGAAAATAATGTGTCTATTTTATAAGACAGGAGTTTAAGTTATTGTTCAGTGCTCACACATGAAGATAGGCTAGCCTGTTGGATAGACACATGGACTTCATAAGGTCTATACTAATCTCAAATATGTCTTTGATCTCTGTGAAACTTTGGGCTTATTAAACCCATTTATTCATATTGAAAAAATAATAAGGCTGATGTTTTAGCTCATCATAAGCAGTTTTAGGAAAACTGGCTCATGATTACAACATGTAGATGAAATGTCATGAATATTATTAATCAAATTCCCATCATAGTTGATCTTCAATAAAAAGAAGTTTAAAAATACTTAGAAACCATGGTAGGGTTGATACTGAGATTGAGTAATAACAACACAATAGATAACACTTCATTTTTGATACTTTGTGGGGGAAGGGGGTGTTTGTGTGTCATGTATGTGTTTGTGTGAATACATGCATATGCATATTTGCATGCAGGTAAGCCTGCCCATGTTTGCACATGTACACGTGTGCACGCAGATGCCAGAGATCTACGTTAAGTGTTTGCCTTCAATCAGTCATCAGCGTTTTTAAAGATTTACTTTATTTTCACCTGTATTTTTCTGCATGTGGGTGTCCTGGCTGGTTTATGACAGCTTGACAAACGCTGAAGCCATTTGAGGGAAGGGAGCCTCAATCAAGAAACGGCCCCTAGAACCCCAGTAAGAGCACATTATCGATGGTGTAGAAACCAGAGACCTCGAGCCAGACCAGCGACTCAAGGCAATGAACACTCCCAAGTAAAGGCGAATGGAAAGGTGATAAACTGTGTGACTCAATGGTTCACACTACAGCTTCCATGAGGGAATTCTTCTCCTTTTAGTTGTGGTTGTTGTTTGTTTGTTTGTTTGTTTGTTTTGGTTCTTGGTTTTTCTTTTAAAATTGGTTTTGATTAAGGGGGTTGCAAGAACAAGGGCAGATGAAAGGGGACCTGAGTTTAAGTGGGAATAGAACTCCTGGTGTGAAATACACAAGGAATCAATAAACGTGAAGGAGGAGGCAGCAGTGGAGGAGGAGGCGACAGCTGAGGAGGAGGGAAGGGAAGGGAAGGGAAAGAAGAGAGAGAGAGAGAGAGAGAGAGAGAGAGAGAGAGAGAGAGAGAGAGAGAGAGAGAGAGAGAGATCTCAATACAATCAGGCTGTAGGGAAGCCTATAGGGCATTGTTATAGCTAGAGATTGATGGGGGAGCGCCTAGCCCATTTTAAATGGAGCCATCCTGCCATCATCCTTGGGCTGGTAGTCCTGGGTTCTATAAGAAAGCAGACTGAGCAAGCCATGGGAAGCAGACCAGTAAGCAACGCCTCTCCATGGCCTCTGTATCAGCTCCTGCCTCCAGGTTCCATCGCTGTTTGAGTTTCTGTCTTAATTTCCTTCAATAATAAGCAGTGATATGGAGGTGAAAGCCAAATAAACCCTTTCCTTCCCAACTTGCTATTGGGTCATTGATTTAAAGCGCTATTTAAAGTACTTTGCATTTATAAGCTCTCTTTAGTTACTATAGCATCAGAAGTTTGCAAAATGCTTTCCACTTTACAGATTGTGAAACAAAGGCAGAGATCAACTCTATATTTGGCTGAAAATGTGTGCCTAGGGTGAAGAGACCTGTGATCAAAACAAGCAGTATTCAGAGAAGAAGCATTTCCAACACAACCTCATATATGACCACACTAATGTGAGATACGCAGAAAAACAGAGTGAAGGACTCTAAATGCAGGCTATGCTCAGCACATTCTTCAGTAGTCCATACTTGAGTTGAAGAGGACTGTCATTAATTATAGTATTAAACTGAAAGCAACGTTTATAGCAGCTTTATTTAATAATAATACAAAAAGGCAACCTACTTAATGGGAGAATATCTTCACTAACCCCACATCAGACAAAGGTCGGACCTCCAAAATATATAAAGAACTCAAGAAAATAGACATTAAAATTCTAAATAACCCAATTAAAAAATCAGGTACTGAACTGAACAGAGAATTCTCAACAGAAGAAGTTCAAATGGTCAAAAAGATACTTAAGGACATGTTCAAATTTCTTAGCAATCAGGGAAATGCAAATCAAAACAACTTTGAGATACCATCTTACACATGTCAGAATGGCTAACATCAAAAACACCAATGGTAGCTTATGCTGGAGAGGATGTGGAGTAAGGGGAACACTCATCCATTGCTGGTGGGAATGCAAACTTGTGCAACCATTTTGGAAATCAGTGTAGCGGTTTCTCAGTAAATTAGGAGTCAACCTACCTCAGGATCCAGCAATACCATTCTTGGGAATAGGATTCTTATTTAAAGAATGCAAAATTGAGCCAGGCAGTGGTGGCTTACGCCTTTTATCCCAGCACTCAGGTGGCAGAGGTAGGCAGATCTCTCTGAGTTCTAGGCCAGCATGGTATACAAGAACTAGTTCCAGGACAGGCTCCAAAGCTACAGAGAAACCCTGTCTCAGAAAACCAAAACAAAAAGAATGCAAAACTGAGAGAAATTATCTCCCAATTTACAGATAGAGAGAATCATATGGGCTGGAAGACATTTTAATTTTATATTATCTTAACATATTAAAAAGCCTTAGGATCCCTGAGATGTGACATTTCTTTGGTACTTCCTGAGATATTCCACTCACTCCCTTATATAATGGTCAACTATGTATCTTCAGGACAACAGGATCTATGACGCCATTGCTTTTCTTCAGGGACAGAGGAAACCCCCTCTTAGTAGAGCCAGCAAGCCCCTGGCAGGACATTTTATGTTTCATAAAGTAATTATTTGGAAAGTTCTCTGAAAACTTCTAACAACTGAAGACACATAGACTTTGAAATGATTAATGACTTGTATTGGCACCAAAATCATCTGACGTATAATAAAAAAAATTAGGAGAAGATTTCTTTTGTGATTATTCAGCAAATACAGGTTTGAAGTTCGTGGTTTAAAGAGGTCAAACAGAATTTAAATATTGGTTAATTGTACTAGTTGAAAATGCATAAATATAATGAGACTTTAACCAAGGGTAGAAATTGAATATATCAATTCACATTTTTTCTGCTCCAAAATTCCATTAAAGCAATAAGAAAAGATTTTTTTTCAGGCATAAATCTGCAACTACTTGAAGGAATAAGAGAAAAGAAAATGAAGACAAAATAATCAAACATGCAGAGTAGACAGTTCGCTGGTAAATGCCTCAGAGAATCCCTGAAGACTGAATCTTAAGAGAATTTGGAAAGCACATGATGCAACTTTTGCCCTAGATTCTCCAAACGCTGGAAATTCATAATGATATGGAAAGATGGAGGAAAGGGACTGGCACAGCCCATACAGAACTCAAGAGAGGGTTGTTATAATATAATTATTCACTGTCTTCCTCGGAGACTTCCAATTGCAGGCCTTGAAACAAAGCAAAGGTCCTGCTTTCTACGCAGATAACCCACATGTGGGACTGCTGGGGCCAAAATCTAAAATCGCAGAAAGATTTCTCACAGTCGTTGTCTTATAACTCATGTGAGTTAATTGATAAAAATTTAGAAAGTACACAAAGGCTTCATGAAGCTTCCTGAAGAAGAAAGGAACCGACTTCCTCCTGAAATTAAAAGTGAACAAACTCCAGAGTAGAAGGAGTCTTTGATAAACCTTCTCAAGATTGCGTGAGGCTCTCAGTTCTGAGTTCCTCTGTGATACGTGGGTGCATGGAGAAGACCCACCCTTAGGAACATTCTTATGTCACCCTTCCCCTCATTAGCTTCCTTAAACGCCCAACATCCTTTACTAATCACTGATCACTGATTTCTAAGTAAAAATGCAAACTAGTATTTTTTTAAATAGTGGATTGTGTGGTTGGCATAGTAAGGAGAGCTGACAGAAAATTTTTTCTGGGGCAAATATATCCAAAGCTATTTCTAAATGGTCAAGACTGAGGACTGACAAAATTTTGAAGGTTTAGTCTCAAGGGAGGTTTCATTAGTTTCATTCTATAGATGAGAAATGGACAGGCAAATCTGTGGGTAAGCATTAGCGTTCTCTAAAGAGAAGGTGGTACTGACTGCATGAGCTCATCATCAAGCAAGACTCAAGGAGAGCAGAGATACACAAATCAACAAGCAGGCTTTTGTAATTACAGAGCCAACTCAGCAACCTAGCCAGAGTATTGATTGGTTCAGAAGCATACTCTGGGGAGTCCTGAATATAGGAACAAAGAAGCAGCCAAGAAGATTACTACAGGTGAAAGGAAGACCATCAGAGAGGAAATAACGTGAATCTTTTGAACAACAGTATAAACTGAAAAATACATGAGCCAACCAGGAGTACATGACTACATTAGAACATATTGTTGATGCTGAGAAACTGTACAGGGAGGAAAAGTTGGCAGAACACTTGATGTCTGAATGGGTTGTATTGTGGTGTGTACATATCAAACTAAATAGGAAAAATCACAAATGAGCAAATAAAAATATCTAGGAAACCAAATACTTTCTAAGCTAAAAAGAGTTAGTATAGAATACTTTGTAAAATAGCACTCAGGTTCTAGACACAGAGTTGAAGGATTTTGAACTTTCAGTGCTGACTTTTGGTTCTGCTTTAGACAATCTGCCTTTGCTACATCTCCATTCTTCTGTCTTTGAAGCAAGGTTATTCTGACTTTGTGTGTCTAATGGTTATACTTGATTTTTTATTTTATAGGAGCTTATAGAGATTGCCTGATTCACAGAAGAGATTTTTGTCTTTGTACTTATTAACATTACTACTTCTGGTAAGACTTTTAGGATACTTAAACATGAATTAATGTGTTATTTCATTATGAGATGAACATAGGACTTCAAGGCCAAGGCTTGCAGTGTTGTGTTTAAAGTAAGGTGTTGGAGATGTTCAACTAACCAAGGGCTGACTTTGTTAATTTGATTGTTGGGCTGATATGATTAAAAAGCACCTAAAGCATAGCCTTGGGTGTGTCTGTGAGGGCCTTTCCAGACAGAAAGAGCTAAATGACGAAGAGCTGTCTGGATATGGGCAACACCCACTTCTGTGTTGGGGTCCTAGAAAGAATAAGAAGGGGAAAGAAGAATCCTGCTGAGTGCCAGGATCTCCCTTTTCTGCCTCCCCTTCTTCTGAGATATGAGAAGTACTTCTCCCTCTCTGGAGCTGCCTGCCACCATGCTTTCTCTGTCATGAGCACAAATTAACCCTTCTCCCCTTATGTTGCTTCATTGGGTATTTAGCACAGAAAAATAAAGAGTAATATATGATAGATCATCACTTTAAAACATTTGAAGATGCTTGCCATGGAAGAAGACAAAAGGTCAGGGAAAACAGATCAGGCTGAGGAGCACATGAGCTTCTTTTTCCAACCACGTGGAAAAGAAATTCCATAATGACCACTGCAACAGCTCCATTTATAGAGTATTCCACCAGAATATGTGGGACCATATGTTTAATCCTCAGTACTATAGTTATTTACTATACTAGGTATAGTTATACATGCCAGTTTGCCCCACATTTGGGAGGTAGAGACAATGGGATCATCAGAATATCAAGATCACCATTGACTATACAATGAGTTCAAAGTCAGCCTGGACTACATGAGACCCCATCTCAGAGAAGGAATCAAAATATACTCCCTAACGGTAACACATCCTAGCCATTCACATATAAAAATTCCCCCTTAAATAAATAACCCTCTTATTTAATTCCAAATTAAATAATTTATATAATTCCAAACTGGTGTGGGATTGTTTTGTGACTTACGTCTACAGAGACAGGATTTCCTCTTGAAGTACTGGCTGTACTGGAACTCACTCTGTAGTCAAGGTTGACTTCGAACTCACAGAGATCCACCTGCCTCGCAAGTACTGGATTAAAACCGTGTACCACCACTGCCCATCTAAGCAAAGTCTTATTTGTTTTGTTTTAATCTGTGTGTGATTGTTTTCCATTCTCTTTTCTACTCAATTTTAGCCAGGTGATTTATGTTACTGCCATTCAAGAAATACAGTTCCTGGGTGTTTTCTAATCCCCAATCTGTTGTAATAAAGTACAATCTGAAGCGGGGTACAAAGATACCCTCAATCCTTTTCTTACAGAACCCCCTCACACTCCTGAGATTGACTACATACTTTACCCCGTAGGATTTAGTTAGCTCAAAAGAAATCCCACTAATTCATCTTTCCCAAGCTTAGGAAGAGTTCCAGCTTCCTACGCCTGGGACAACAGACCAATGATAAATCATAACTGAGCTGCTGCGTACATTTCAGCTGACTTAAGCAAAGCAGACAACTGTGCTGTGTTAGAAAGATTGTTTATTAGTGACTTGTTAACATGGCTTCCTAGCTCTTGAGTCCTATCCCAGCTCTTAGGAACAGATACCTTAGAAGAGCTCAGCATTTCCTGGAGGCATTTCTCGCTGTTTGAGGACAGATGTTCACTACGCAGAGTCCCCGTGATTCCATTTTTTCTGATGAATCACCTGAGTGCTCCAAGTTGTGAGACTGCATCTGTATTTAGAGAGACTCATTCAACACCTGCCAACTCTGGCTCTCTAAGGTTCAATCCGAACAAGGCAGGCGTCCCAGACTCACGACCATTGCCAAATACTCCATATGTGCATCTCCACAGCAGCATCAGATGGGACACAAGAGTGTAGCCATGGCTCTGAGTTTGTTCTAGTTTCTTTTAGCACCTCCCAGGAGAAGTATGAATTTTCATAAGCAGTTATTTGTAAGATGATGGTTTTAAAATATTGTCTGACGATTTATCACAATTTATACCTCTCTATTTTTATATACCCAGCTTACTAAGAGTGCTAGAAGACCATCTATTCACATAGACCCAACTGTCTCATTAGATAAAGTATACCCTGCCCAAATACAACCCATCATTGATCACTTACCATTATTTTCTCTTCTATTTGACATGCATCACAAAATAAAGTTACATCTATACAACTTCTATGTACTGACTTAATGGCCAAGAACCAGTCAAAACTAGAACTGACAACAAATCTTATTCACTATTTCCCATTGAAGGAGAAAACCAATGGTCAAAGTTCATTATTCTCATTTTAAAGCCAAGTGTTAAGATACAAATTCAGGCTAAAATCTAGAACAATAAGAACTCTTTTGAGATATTAGATATTAAATTTTTATTATTTATTACTCAATGTATTTTCTGTTTGCACAATACATTTTCCAATGATGTTTTGTTCCTCAAAATTATTTGCTATCACTTACTGACCAATCTTACAAGTTGTGAGAACCAGGTAATTATTTTGGGATATGTTTGAATACAGATATTTGATATACATTTCGTCAAGGAAATCAGTTTTCTTATCATGATTTATATTTTAGCAGTTACAAATTAGCATGCAAAAAACAACAAAAAATAAGTTGATGTTGAAAGGTTTATCCATGTGGTAGATTATATTCCTTTTCAGTTATTGTCATACTTTCAAAGGAGTTCTATGATTCTGCCTCTTATGCCCCATATGTTTTTGCCACCAGGCATGGTCATTTTATTTACTCTGGCAAAAGAACATTAGTCAGAAAATTTGAGTTATTCAAGAATTATATCATAGTTCTTTATTCCTCCTCTTCCAAAATAAATAGATGATAGATGAGAGAGAGAGAGGGAGGGAGGGAGGGAGGGAGGGAGGGAGAGAGAGAGAGAGAGAGAGAGAGAGAGAGAGAGAGAGAGAGAGAGAGAGAAAGAGAGAGAGAGAAAGAGAGAGGCCACTTCAAGCATCTTAATGGAAAAGTAACTTACCACATGATACAAAATTGATGACCCAAATTATGTAGTTTCTCAGAAGATAATGTATCAATGGATATAGGATTTTAAGAAAATAGATTGAGAGAAAGAATACTATTAGTTTGGCTAAATTGCTATCCATTGCACCTGACACAGCACTGACACACACACACACACACACACACACACACACACTTTTCATATTATGTAACCCATAATGGCCAAATGATGGGGTTTTTAAAGTCTGCAAGTATCAAAGAAATCAGCAACAAAATATGACAAGCATGATATTGTGGCATTTTTCAACCCACCACTGTGACTTTGAAGAAGTTTGGGGGATTATTTCTTCAGACAGGGCCAGCATCATCTGAGCGAGTCTGGAAAATGTTATTGCAGGCAAAGGCAGACTGAGACAGTTTTCAACCTCTGCCACTAATACACTGCCCTTTACATGTGAGTATCCTTTCCTAGTCATTTTATAATGACATTGGAACATTTAAATCATCTTTGACTGATGAAATCATATTGGTAAGGTTTTGTGAGCTATTACTGCTTCCACTGTGGTATCATTCCTCCCCTTTCCTCCTTCCCCCTCCTTTTATCTCTCTCTCTCTCCCCCTCTCTTTCTCTTGTTTCTCCCTCCTATTATCATCTCTCTCTCTTCCTTTCCTCTTCTCTATTCTTCTCTCCTCTCCTTTCCTCCCTCCTCTTCTTTCCTCCCCTGTCCTTGCCTCTCTTCTCCTTTCTCCACACTCGATAGAAATGTGTTCAAGATATTAAGTGTTCTTTGGCTAGTTATCAAGCAATATATGAAACAGAACCAAACCCACTAAAGCCAACAGTAATGGAATTTTAAGACCAACAAAGACTATGTGAAATAAATAAGAAAAAATTATTTGAAACCACTGAGGCATGCAAATTATTTTATATTGTCTAATATAATAGAAATGATTAGCAATACATGAGAGGTGTTTCATTTAATAATATGTACATAGAAAACCTATTTCAACTTTTACAAAATAAAATATAATATTGTTTAACAATAATCAAATCTAGTGTATATAGCGGATATTCAACTTGTAAAATTAGTAACATATAACAGCCTATCTATGGAATAGTAGTGCATAATAAATATCATTATATTTTGTAAAATATCCCTACATTGTAAACATTTTATACATTTTGAAACCTGCTTTATTGGGGGCAGAACTAAGAAACTGTTCTACCAAGACAAAGTCAAGCAGGCAGCCTATATCCAGTCAAATGAGCATGATTATATAGATGCATGCATTTGGAAGGACAGACACACTGATGTAGCAAAGGCTGCTCATACATTTCAGGAAGCATTCTCAGGCTCTGCAGAGAAATCCATCACTTCAAAATCTCCTTTCTCTCTTGGAGTATCTTTTTCTTTTTCCTTGCTCTGTTAGTTGGTCGCTTATCTCCACATGCATTTTTACACTGTACATCCTCCTGTAACCAAAACAGCAGTAATATATTCCCTCTGATGAGCACTCAAGACTGTATACATAGAGGAGAATATAGCTCTATGAAAAAGTAGAGAGGATGCCATGCAGTACCATTGTTCACGTCTTTAAGTTTTGGCACCTACATGAGCCACTAAAACAACAATATTCCCTGCATTCATGTAGCAGGGAAGCTATGGAAAACGTTAAGTAGAAGATGAGTAGTTGTGGTGCTCCAAGGGAGGCAAGACTATTAAGATGTTCATGTAAACAGTATAGACCCCTGCATGGTCTTTAATCTTTGCAACAGAAAAGACGCTTTATCTACCTCCTTTCTAAGTCATGTGTGCATCATGTTTTCTTGTGGGTTTAATTATTGGTATTGTTGTATAATCAAAGCCCCTATTAAGTATGTCAGTAACCTATAGAACTTCTTTCAAAGGGAGAGAAAATGACAAAGGATTCTTGTCACCTGGTGAATCTGGATCATACTACAATAATCCTAGGAGTCCCAGGGTAATGAAGTGGGTGAGTGTGATCCCATTGTTGGCAGAGTTACCATGAGAGACAAAATTTCCTTGCTATCTTTAAGCAAGATCAATTAGTATGAAATTAAAAATTTGCTTATGAGTCATTAATTTGATTTAAATATTATGAGATTCTAGTTATTGCAAAGAGTATGAAAAGCAGTAAGAATTCAATAAAGTTTTATTGAATTATATTAAAGTATAAGTGAATCGTATCCCACAACAAAGAAAATAATATTCTGCTGCTCTGGTTATTCTCCAAATTTAATAATCTCAAACTGTATTCTTATATCTCGAGTAAAACTTTCTCATGCCAACAATGTCTTATTTATTTTAGTTGGTCAAATTATATGAATATTCTCAAATATTAGCTAAGTAGAGTAATAATTTTTCTGACATTGTCAATATTCCCTTTTACTGATCTTTGAAAATAAGCCTTTAATTTGGTGTTCTTAATAAAGTAAGGAAATATACTTTGAATTCTGTCCTTTCTAGTCAGTCTTTCAGAACACAAGTCTTTGAAATCTGTAGTGTGTTGAAATAGTAATTTTAAACTACCCTTAAATTAAACTGAGAAACCTATTGTCTGAAGTCAAAAATAAAGTTAGAGGAAGCCATTACACCTACATCAGTCTCATGATACATTCTTTTTTTATATATTAGCATTCAATGCAATGAAGGAAAAAATCAGCAAATTCCCAGATAACCCTGGCAAGGGGACATATTCACTGGAATGTTTCAGTCTGAAAGGAAGTAATATTCTTTAAGAAGAAATGGATCTTTCCAGGACCCTCATTTGTAATTCTAGCTCAACCAAACAAAAACCTAGCAGAAAGGAATATTCCAAGAGAAGGTTATATGCATGTGGAAAACAAAACAAGATATTGAAAGAACCGTAATTAACATAAAGATGACTGGGAAGTTCATTACACAGCTGGTTGCTTTTTCCTACCCTGGAAAAAAAGTAGAAAAAATAGACTTCTAAAATATGAATTATTCTCCCTTTTCCTAGAGCAAGACAAAATCTTTTTATTCTGGTATTTATGCAAAAATTATAAGAAGGAACTCTTGTGCTATTGTTCACTTTTAGACCCTAAAAGATTAATTGTTACAAAAAATATTCATACCTTAGTAGTTACTCTAGTTAAAATAAAAAATATATCCAACGAGTTCTCATACATATTCATGAGTATTAATTTTCCATTCTGCATAAGATAGGATTCTACTTTAGCTAGCCTCAAGTGAGCTGTGGTGTTCCTGGTCACATGACACAAAGGAAATGGATTCAGTAAATTAACAACTAATGTATCACTGTACTCAAGTTCTCATCTCTTCACATAAATTATTGCATAATTATCAAGAAATATGTGTCTAATGAGGGCTTTTGTTAGAATTGCTTTATAAAAATAAAATGTCAGCCTATTTCTCTATTTAAAGAGAGTATCATGTTTATAAGTCCTTTGATATAGAATTTCTGTTCTTATTTAATATAGATCACATGTAGGAGACTATTCAAGAACCTACATCCATGTTCTCTGTGTCCTATATCCCTTCTGAGAACTTTTCTTTTTCTTAACCCCTTGCTTAAACTTATGCTAAAAGTATCTTTTAATAAAATAAAATAGATCTTATTTTAAAACCATTGTGTCCTCCCAACCCCGAGTGTGTAAACCTATGATGAACAGTTTACATGGGAAGTGTAACATGCACTAATTCCAGATTCTGTACAGTTGTAGCCACTGGTCTAAGCTGCCTCTCACACAAGTAAACCAGGAGTTATAATGGCAGCCCACTTCCATGAGGGTCCATTGTCTCTCACCACACTGAGATTTCTAATCAAATACCCACTTTCTCCCAATTCCAGTTTAAAAGCTACCCAAGGAAAACGATAAGATAAAAGAGAACATTGCTTAGTCTTGTACATTAAGAGGTCAAAACCAGCATAATCTGCCATGTGACACTTAGAAGCTCATCCTCAACTCCCTTTGGGGTCATGCCCACTAGACTGATGGGCTCTTTTCAGTGTTACATAGGAAACAACACTAAGCTTTGATTGGGAAAACTCAATACTATGTTCACTTATTCAACCTCCCAGAAATTATCCTTCATCTAAACCTGAAGGCTTTGAAATTAATTCCCAATCTATTCCATCATTTAGGGACCAAAATTCATAGATACATATAAAGCATAATCTTTCCCATCTGCCAGTATGCTGGATGTGGTTCTGGACAAAAGAGGTGTTCACTCAGACTGTATGTCCCTTGGTCATTTTGTTTCCCCTGGAACTTGTAATTATACCTGATACTTTATGGATATAAAATGAATACTTGTGTAAAAAAATGAGTTTGTTAGAAATGTGTTACTGAATCGTGAGGCAAGGGATGATCTTCACTATTTTATGAAATAACTTTGTTCCCAATTCTTTCATCAGTATATGAAAAGCAATGCCATTTTATTTGTGTGGGAAGGGACGGGAGGTGGGAGAAGGAAATTAACTTTTACACAATTTCTCTAGTGTCCTAGAAATTGTTTGACTCCTTTCATTTAATTTTTCTGTTGATCATATGGGGAAAAAAATCTTCTCATCTCCAAGTCACAGAGGACAGCACTCAGCAAACTCAACTACTGTATCAAGTGTTCAGCAGGTAGCAGAACAAATAACATTGCTAGCATTTCAGAATAGAGAAGGGCTTTAATTATAGAGTCCCAAAGCGCAAAGCCATATGGAACACCTCCCCGAGAAGACTCTTTCCTGATTTCTCACACTTCTCTTCTGTGCCTTTGAAACTACTTCTGCACTGAGCACGTAAAATGCAGAAGATGGGAAAGGAAGCCTCTGCTGCCAGATCTTGGGTTTGTGCCAAAGTCGCACCAGCACCTGTGACTTTGCCTGAGCAAGAGAACCTTGACAGGGCTCTGTATGGGGTTTCCGATGAGGCAGTCTGCACACTTGCAGGGATGCAGGCTGCAGTGTGCAAGGCTAGTGGATGAGCAAGCTGCTTGTGGCCTGCTAACCTGTGACTTAAAGCTGCAGTCGTCCTGGTGGCCCATGCTGTGAGCACTGAGGGAAAGATAACCAACTAGACTGGTGTCTTTCTTCCAGATTTGGTCCCAAGAGTCCTCTGGAAAAAAAAAGATGAAACTGTGAAGATTCGTGAAGAGCAAAGGACTGTGAAGAAGTCAGCTGAGCATCTGAGGGACTAGCAAGAACCAGCTAGCATTGCCCTCGGGAGGGAATGGAGAAGCTGCCAGAATCCTTCAGAAGTGGCTAATAAGAACCCACAAAAGTGGAAGGGGAGTCGGGGAGGAGGAAAAGGAAGAGAAAATAAACTTCAAAAATCTGTAAGGCAGATACCACAAAGTCATTTTCTGTCAACGCTGATTCAAAATGTGTTTCCTCTTCCATTCCTCCCTTGTGTCCACAAACAGATGAACAAGTAAGGGAGTGAAGGTCAAAGAGACAGAAGAGAGGAGAGGGGGAGGGAGGGAAAGGAGAGAACATCAGCATGCTGATTGAAGCTCACAAGTAGGTTTCAAATGGAAGAAGGCATTTTGATTAGTTCCTAGGCCTAAGATTTCATAGTTTAATATAAAACTGTATTTTGAATTTGAAGTGACAATAGAAAGCTCATAAGATGAGATTTTTAACCTTCACCTTCATTCCCTCTTAAAAGCTCTCTTTGGTCTGGTACATTTGTTCTGGATGACAATGCCCTACTGCAAAAAAAGCCATATACTGGAATCAAGTCTAGAATGCCTGTTAATTAAAGGCCAGAATGAACTGGAGAACCCCTTATGTAGAATATGTTTTTGTAGTTAAATTAATTTGTTCTGACATAGTCAAAACAAGAAATGCATTGATCTTATATTCTCTAATGTTGCTCAATTTATTACTTTGCTATTTCTGCCACTTTTCATCACAGTATAAATATATTAGCCACTCTAGGGAGTTTGTTTATTCGACTCTATTGCTCTATTGTTCCTGCTCTTGTTTCTCATAGTTCAAAGAGCAAAAGAGCATACTTAAAGTGGCTTTAAAAATTTTAAATCTCAGGTTCAAAACAAATGAGAATAAGAAAATACAAGCCCCACATCATTCTGGGAGATAAAATAACATAAGAAAGAGGAGAGAGAGAGAGAGAGAGAGAGAGAGAGAGAGAGAGAGAGAGAGAGAGAGAGAGAGAGAGAGAGAGAGAGAGAGAGAGAGAGAAGGTATGGGTATGGAAGGAAGGAAGGAAGGAAGGAAGGAAGGAAGGAAGGAAGGAAGGAAGGAAGGAAGGAAGGAAGGAAGGTCCAAAATCTTAATCAAACTTCACAAAGGTCAAGTTGTCAGAGTGTGCAGTATCTGTGAGCACAACCTTGCAGACGTACAACAGAGGGCGCACAGGAGCCAGCCACTGAAACATCAAACTGGCCTCCCAGCCTTCCAAGGGCTGCAGCCCTCCTTGGCTGAGCAGCCTGAACACCAAGGAAGATGCATTCCTGGGGTTAAGAACCTTGAAGTCCTTGGAGCAGGCATATTTTCCCTGGTACTGCTCACAAACCTCACTGCACTTCCTAAGAAATGTGACGATTCTTTTCTAAAAAATATTTATTTGTTCATTTGTTTGTTTATCTTACATCAGGACCTCACTTTCCCCTCCCTCCTATCCTCTAAGTCCCTCCTCCCACCTGCCCTCCCCACCCCTCCATCCCCTCTTCACCAGCCCCCATCTCCTTTCTCTTCAGAAAAGGGCACGCCTCCCATGGGTATCAACAAAATATGACATATCGTGTTGCAGTAAGGCTAACAAGGGAACCCAGTCAGTATGAAAAGTAGGGTTCCAAAAGCCAGTACTCTTAGGGGGTGCCCCCACTCTTAGGGGGTCCTTTTGGACCAAGCTGCACAACTGCCACAAACATACAGAGGTCCTAGCAGTATCGAGCTCTTACAAATAAAGGGAAATCACAAACAATATACAAAGGCTAACAAAGTCACTGACAACCAAATGGAGAAAAATGAAATTACATTTGCATTAATTAACTACCGAGTACCTCTCCACAATACACATTTCCTTATATATTTCAATCATTTTTCCTTAATCGTTTCTTTACTAAACAACAATTTTACAATAGTTTTGTGTGCAGAGAAAAGAATGTCAATTTGGTCTCTCCATATGATGGTGCAAGAGGATCTGATTTGTTGTTTACATGCTATAAAAATTCTCATTTTCTTTTATGACTCATTATAGTAGTGTTATGTAAGCATCTACCTCTCTGTTGTTAAATTTGAGAAATGGTCTACCCTATATCTTCACATATGATCTGTAAGATTTTTAAAATACATGACAACTTTGCATCTTCTCACTAAAATTGTGTGTGTTGTGGGGGAAAATCTTTAATTTCTGGAGTTGTCTGCCATGATAACTCTTAAGGAGCAGTAGAAGTTCTAACATCTTGTGACATGACTCCTCTGGAGTCAGAAAAAGAAACGGCTCTGGGTGGCTCATGAGAGAATTCCTAAAACTCAATCCAGTATGAGATAGCTGGCAATAAGTTGGTAATACCTGCCAAGAACTGCAAACCCCGTGAATATCCCCCATTGAGTCCAAAAATCTTTTAAATCATCTTCCTCTTTCAAGTTTTTTTTTTTTTTTTGGTTTTTCAAGTTTTATAAGATCAAGTAACTCAGCATGTCATCAAAAATTTTTTTCCTATTTTTTGTTTATTGAAAATAGATATTTTCATTCATTCTATTCTGATTACATCCCCCAAACTCCTCCAAGTCTTCCCCCATCTTCCCTTGCATCTGAATCCACACCCTTTCTGTATCTTCTTAGAAAACAAACAGGCATCTAAAGAAGAAAAATGAAATAAAATAAGATAAAACAAAAACAATCAAATGGGTATAGGACAAAACAAACATATGGAAGAAAAAGAGTCAAAGAAATGTCATGAGAAACATGTATAGATACAGAGACACACACATTTGCACACACAGGAATTCTATAAAAGTACAAAGTAAGAAGCCACAATATATGCATAAAGGACCTGTAAGGTTAAAAAAATAAAAATACCCTAGGAGAACACCATGACACAAGGAACCTCCAAAAATATCATTGAGTTCATTTTGTGTTAGCCATCTTCTGCTAGGCAAGCGGCCTGCCCTTATGAGTAGCTTGGATCTGCACTGAGACTCCATTGGAGAAAACTAGTTTTTCATTTGCAACTGGTTATCAATTAGAGACAGCTATAGTGTTTGGGATGGGGGCAAATGTCCACTTCTCTGCTCAGCACTGAGACCCCACCTGGGACAGATCCCTGCAGTTCCTGTGCATATGCCACAGCATCTGGGTTCATGTGTGTGTTGGTCCTGCTGGGTCACTGGTGTCCTCCACCCACCCTGGCTCTTACAATCTTTCTACCTCCTCCTCAGCAGAGGTCCCGGAGCCCTGAGGAAAGGAGTTTGATAGAGCTATCCCATTTAGGTTAGGACATAATGTCCCAATTCTCACTTTGTGTAATGTCTGGCTATGGATCTCTCCCTCTCTCTCTCTCTCTCTCTCTCTCTCTCTCTCTCTCTCTCTCTCTCTCTCTCTCTTTCTCTCCGTGTGTGTGTGTGTGTGTGTGTGTGTGTGTGTGTGTGTGTGCACGCACGTGTTCAAGACAGGGTTTCTCTGTAGGTTTGGAACCTGTTGGAGCCTGTCCTGGAACTAGCTCTTATAGATCAAGCTGGACTCAAACTCACAGGGATCCGCCGGCCTCTGCCTCCCAAGTGCTGGGATTAAAGGCATGCACCACTACTGCCTGGTGAATCTCTATATTTATTAGCATCTGCTGCAGGAAGAATCTTCTCTTGTGATGACTGAGCAAGAGCAGAATAACATTGGGAGTGATTCTATTGCTACACTTATTTAGCAGAACACTAGTATCTGAATTTCCCCCTCGGTTCCTGGAGTATCTAGTCTAAAGTTCCTGGATTCTTGAGCAGTGTCAGGGATGGGGTTTATCGGAGGGAATATGCCTAAAATTCAACAAGATATTGGTTATTTACTCTCAGAATATGCCCCTATTAGAGCTCAGCAACCCTACTTCTGTAGTCCCTGAGAAAATGCAGTATAGCTGAAACACAAGACAAGGATTTCAAAACAGCTACTATGACTATGCTCAAAATTCTTAAAGAGGATATGACTAAATCTATTAATAAAGTCTATGTAAATACAAATAAACAATGAAATGAAATGAAGACAACAGTTCAAGACCTGGAAGTGAAAATTGAATCACTACAGAAAACCCAAACTGAGCAAAAAAACAATACAAATTTAGGAACTATAACAGGAAACTCTGAGGTGAGCCCTGCCAACAGAATACAAGAAACAGAAATTCCAAGCAGTGAAGATAGAATACAGTAGAGGAAAAGGTACCTCCATCAAAGAAAATGTTAAATCGAAAGAAAAAAAGACAAAAAATATCCAGGAATATGGAACATTATGAAAGACAAGATGTATAAATTATGAACCATAAGATTAGAGGAAAAAAGAAGAAAGCCAGGTCCATGTCACAGAAAATATTTTCAACAAAATCATAGAAAAAGAATTCTTTAAACTAAAGAAGAAGATGCCTATCATGGTACAAGAAGCTACAAACTGGACAAGAAAAAAATCTCCTTGGAACATAATAATCAAAACACTAAGCATATAGAACAAAAAAAGAATATCAAAAGCTGCAAGGGAAAAAGACCAAGTAGCATATAAAAACAGATCTAATAGAATACACCTGCCTTCCCACTGGATGTTCTAAAACACAGATGGGGCTGGACAGATGGGCCACATACTTGCCAGAGACCTTAACCAGGATGTCTGACAGACCCTTTTCTTGAAAGTGCCAATGCTTGAGCTTCAGTGTTAACGGGGTAGATTCATCCCTACCAAAAACTTCCTGATTTCAAAACATGGTTATGAGAAATCAGATAGCTAAAAATCAATCCTATATGTGTATCAAAATAAAAGAGGATGTAGAAAAAGAAGAAAGAGAGAGCATGTGAGAGGAAATGGGAAAGAGAGAAATTGGACCTGTGGTTTTAATTACTCTAAGATTATTCATTGATTCCAGCCACTCACATCTAAGTACACACACACACACACACACACACACACACACACACACACACACTGAAGTCTCTTCTCTAACCATACTAGTTAAGGAGATGAACCATCCTATTACACTGAAGGACAAAGTTGTCTTTTCTCTTAATTAGCATATATAAGCAGTAAATAAGTATTATTTGTGGGAGCCACAACCTCAGTTATAAGTCAAGATAACATTAGTTATCTGTCCATTTCTTTTAGATTTTCCATTTTTGTGGAATACAGGTTTTCAAAGTATGACCTACTGATTCTCTGGATTTCCTCAGTGTCTGTTGTTATGGTTCCCTTTTCATTTCTGATTTTGTTAATTTGGATATTCTCTCTCTGCCTTTTGGTTAGTTTGGAGAAGGGTTTGTCTATCTTGTTGATTTTTTTCAAAGACCCAGCTCTCTGTTTCATCGATTCTTTGTATTATTTTCTTTGTCTCTCTTTTATTGATTTCAGCCCTCAATTTGATTATTTCTTATCCTCTACTCCTCCTTGGTGAGTCTTTTTCTTTTTGTTCTACAGCTCTCAGGTGTGCTGTTAAGTCACTAGTGTGAGATTTCTGCACATGCTTAAATATTAAATAATCCTGTTCAAACAGATGAATATTAAGATATCTAGGTCAAGTTGGCGATGTAGTTGCTATAGGAAAACAAAAGCAAGAGTCAAGAACTATCTCTGTTTCAACATTATAAGATGTGTAACTCTAAAATACATGCCTGTATAACCTTCCTATAAATCTAAAGTTTGAAAGGGAGGAGTGACTGGACCAGTGAATCTACAATGGGCAAAGGCATATGGCTTACAAACTTAACTCCCTGAGTTCTACCCTTGGTCCCTAAAGTGCAAAGAGAGAACTAATCTTCAAAAGTTGTCCTCTGACCTCCACATAGAAAGGTCCTAGAGTCTTTCTCCTTTGCCAGGAGCTAGTGGTAAACCTACCATAATTGCAACAAAATACTTTTGCTTCATCATGTGACTTGAATGCATTTCCAGAAAAGCTGGGCACTGTTAAGGAATATCTAGCATGTAAAAATGTGCTACAGTTGCTAATGCTGTGGAATATTACTTTTCCTGTATGGATGCGTGTTACATTTGTGTATGCTTCCTTTGGTTGAAGATGTAAGGATGTGTGTTTCGTTATGTCCTGCATTTGTTTCACTGTGCCTGCTAAAGTACCTGATTGGTCTAGTAAAGAGCTGAGTAGCCAATAGCTAGGCAGAGAAATAAGAGGAAGGGTTAGCAGGCAGAAAGAATAAATAGGAAGAGAAATCTAGGCTTGGGAGAGAAGCAAGAAGAAGGAAGAAGAGAGAATGAGGGCAAAAGAGAGGGTCACACCTGACCTGGGCAAAAAGCCAGGCAGCCAACAGACAGACAGACACACGAAGCAGTGAAAGTAAGATATACAGAAGGAAAGAAAGTAAAAAGCCCTGAAGTAAAAAAAAAAAAAATAGATAGAGAGAAATGGTTTAATTTAAAAGATCTAGTCAGAAACGAGCCTAAGCTAGGCCGAGCATTCATAACTAATATTAAGTCTCTGTGTCATGATTTGGGAGCTTGTTGATGTCCCTAAAAGCCTCATGCAGGGCATTACCGTTGAACTAATTCACTGCAAAAAGTCTACTACTGTTCTCTCCTGTGAGATCAGCTTCCACCATTCAGCCAATCTACAGACATCAGGCTCACATTTCAATTTATTAATTTACATTTCCCTGATATTCAACTCACATCTAACCTTTATTTCTAAATAAATAGCAGTATCATGTCACGTGGCACACCTTTTCTTTTATACCAAAGAAACTCCCACACACAAGCAATCATTTTTTGGCAAAAGCTGGACACACCACAGATTAGGAAAAGCTCACAGACAGCAGGGATGTGAGCCCTCAGGAAGAAGACCTCATGCGGAAAGCAAGAAAGCAAGAAAAGGGCAATAGAGAAAGTCAAGGAGAAGTCTTGGGAGAAGCCAAGCTTGCCAGCACCTTGTTTTTGAACTGTTAGTCTTCAAATGTTAAAATCAAGGGAAGGGAACTGCTCTATCTCTTTAGAGCCCCTTCTTTGTCAAGGTCCCAGGTAGGCCACAGCAGTTAACCTGCTGTTACAAATGTGTAACAAAGGAGCAAATGCTTGTTGTCGCAAGCCACATGGCCACTGTGCAAGCATGTGGAGTGTAGTTTTGGCTGTGTGGGGCAGTGAGGAAAGTTTACAACCTTGTCGTTACAGCCTAGCAACAATGAGGTCTCAGTCTGTCAGCTGCCAGGTTTTGCCTGTGGTTACCAAATTGCACTTTAACAATGCAAAAGAAAATCTTGTTCCCACAGCCTTGCATGGGGGATCAATTTGGCTGACTCTGGACAATAAACTACATTAACGTTATTAAATGTTTCTTCCACTCCAACATAGCCAAAAGAAAAGTCTCCACTGACCCAAAACAGCTAGATTTTTCTAAGATTTTTTTTTGTAAAACCCATGTTTTGAAATTTGACTTGAATAAACTAAATATGACCTTGTGTAATTTCTTCCCTTCTCTATTTAACACTTGCTGTTTTGATTTCCTAATAATGTATAGACATCTATAATTTTTATTGACCATTAGAATTTAAACATGCAAAAAAGAGACTCCCATCACTAAAAGTATTGATCATGTCTGAACCAAAGCTATGTATCCTAGATGTTTTAAGTGTGAGTTTCAACTCTTAAAATGTTAAGATAACAAAGTCGATATTCATGTTTTAATGTGTAAATAAATACCTTCACATTTGTTTAAAGGCTCATATGTAAGCCAGATGTAATGGGACTGAAGCTAGACAATTGCAAGTTCGAGATTAGCCTGAGCTTGTTAGTAGACCCATCTACAAATTTTAAAACATAATAAAAATGTAGTTCAAGCAAGAACAGTTGCCTACCATGTGTGATGGCCTGGACGCAATCTCCGGTTCTTCTAAAAAAAACAAAAACATATAAACTTTTAAATGAAGTAATCAGAGCACTCAATTATCTTTTAGAACACTAATGTGTCAGCTAATTTACAAATTTGGGGAGCAAGATAAAATCTCCATTATCAGGTTATTTAAGTGTTATATATTATTTGGCTCAAAATGCATTTTTCAAAAATTTTTATCTCCAAAGTAGACTCAACTGTCATATTTTATAACAATTTTTCCTATTGTAAAATTGTTTGAAGTTCTGAATTTTTATGAATATATATTAACGTGTTTGAAATCATTATTGCTTATGTGCAGCAAATTTTCTTCTTTTTTCAGGAACAAATATTCATGTGTATTCATATTTTCACTAGGTAGAACACTGAAGGCGATTTTTATGCACGATTCATCCAGCTTGATTATTTATTACTTAATATTCAACACTAGTTATCTCAACAATAGGAATCTATAGATTATGACTGACTCCAAATGGGAAAGCTGGTAACACACAGAGGTGCCATTATCACCTGTATTCCAAGGAAAACTGATGAGAATTCTTTCAAAAGGACCCCTGGGACACATGTTCCAATTATAGGTGCCCATTCTGTGTGTGTATAGGTAGACAAGTGTAGGGGTACTAGGATGCCCTCTGGCCTAGAAAAAAACCTCCATTCCCCATGTTAGTGCTAAAATTTATAAGCCTGTATCAGTGTTTGTTGCTTCATAAGAAACCATCTAAACTTAATGACAATATCACCATATTGCTTATGCGTGGGGTTGTGGTCATTGGCTGTGCAGTTCTCCTCATTTCATTTGGCTCACTCCTGTGGCATTTCATTCTGCCCACAGAAGGCAGTTGACTTGAGGTTCCAAGTTGGTCTCCCTCACTTACAGCAACTCTTGGTTGTGAGTAGCTGAAGGAAGTCACCTAAGTTTTCCCCATTTGGCCTCTCACTGTGCAGGGTACAAAACTCTTTGTACCTAATATGGAAGTTCCAGTACAGAATTTCAAAAGGGCAAAAGAACACCATGAGTAGCCACTTGAAAACCACAGCTGAAACATTAGGCACAACAGTGGCTTCTCTGTAGCCGTTATCACAGGGGATGGACTGTAGTGAGAGCTGCGGGCAGGCCTGCTTTTCGTCCTGCCCGGCTCTCGGCTGCCTGGCTAGTTTATGCCCTGAAAGAACAACACACAAACTGTATTCATTTAAACACTGTCTAGCCCATTAGTTTCAGCCTCTTACTCACATCTTGACTAACCCATATCTAATAATCTGTGTAGCACCATGAAGTGGTGCCTTACCGGAAAGATTCTAGTGTACATCCATCTTGGGCCGGAGCTTCATCGAGTCTGGCTCAGAGAGGAGAGGCATGGCATCTTATTAACTTCCCTTCCCAGCATTCTGTTCTGTCTACTCCGCCTACCTAAGGGCCAGCCAATCAAATGGGCCAGGCAGTTTCTTTATTAACCAATGAAATCAACTCAAACAGAAGACCCTCCCACATCAGTGAACAATATGGGTTGTACAAAGAGCAAAATGTCCTGGGTGTTATAGTCTATGACCCACCCAACATCAGTGAGAAGGCAGCTAAGGTGTTGCAGGGAGCCAGGAACAAGTGGAGAAAGGAGGCCTTGAAAGATGACCAAGAAGAGCCGAAAGCAAGCACTACAAGTAATCATTAGAGTTTATGAGATCCACCACGAGTAAAGAGCCGTGGATCCTGGTGGCCAAGGAACGGTAAGGCTCACTGCTGGGTCTTTGGCTGCTGGGATTCGAAACCCAAAGCAATAAGTCTCGGACTCTACGACTTTTAGAGCCTGGAGTCACGTACCTCAGCGTAGCAGAAATGCTAACTACAAGCCTTAAGATGTGGAGGACCAGCCTCTCAGCCTCTGGTACTCAACAATGTGGGGCTGACATCACAGAGGGAGTGTGTTCTTTGCTAATTTACAACTTGTATGTGCGCAGAACAAATAAAAACTTCTCGAATAGCCATTTGTGATGATAATAGCCCAGCTGTTTCGCTCTGTCTCTCATCTCACCCTTGCATGTGCTTATGGGGATATTGGAGAATTTCACTCTTCAAAGGCCTGGGTGGGTTTTTTAAGGTGATAATTTTTCATTAGGTTTCCAGTTGAGACAGCGCAGCAGTGTGATAAGGGATCAAATGAGTCGCTGAGAAATCCTTATCTACTCTAGCATAAAAACTCCTCCGAATGCTTTAAAGATATAAACCTGCCTCTTTTCATATCTGGCAACAATGCTGATGAAGAGAAAACCTGCCCAGACTAGCCTGAGCTGGCCAAGATTTATTTATTTTTCCATAATCCTTCTGTTTATGTGTTCTCAAATGACTAATGAGGCCAATCTGGAGTTGGCAGATTTTGCCACAATTTAGACAGATGGTTTCAGTATATGTACATAAAGAAAGCAATGCTGAAGATATGAAAATAAAGATATGCTGTGTGCCATCTGAGTGTGCTTCCCAGAGAGAACAAAGATATGGGGAAGGGGCATGGAAAGATCTCGGTGGTACAGGTCCACACAGTACAGTCCTCTTATCTTCCATGCCTCTGCAGCCCTTTCAGCGATAACCACCTTCACATATACACGGTCTCTTAGCCCAAACACTTTGAGAAGTCTAAACATGAACTCCAGTTGTTAATTTTAGAAAGGCTGCAGAAGCAGGCTTGAGGTTCAGTTCCTGAAAAAGCCGAGCCTCATGCCGAACTTGAGCTTGTCCTAGAACTGAAACAAAACAAAATAATTCTGGGGAAATTTTAATATAAACAGGACTGACCCCTTTTCAGTCTCTGCCTAGGTAACACATTTCTGAACCCTCTGCTCTTATCCAGTTATCCAAATATTAGTGTGAGCTCCCAGATGGGAACCACTTGACAACTTGATACATTTCAAATTTATTACACACAGCCTAACACAATGCAAGTATCGTTTCTCATTCATTTATTCATATATATTCTTAATGAATATTCATCAAACACTTTCTTTTTCTATCAAACATATCCTTTGTGTAAGAGAGGCAATTGCTATGAAACACATGTATGAATCTACACATTGGCTCTATTTCCAAGAGACTTACATAGTCCACAAACATGTCAACAAATTTTGATACAATACGTTAAAGGAATGGCTTTTTAGAGAAAGTTTTTCGCTGTAAATTGCTATGGTGGTAACAATAACCTTAAAGAAATATAATGTAGATAAAGAAGATATGTTCAAGTGTACTACACTATCTGGAGACACGGTGTCCAGAGATCTGTATTACATAAGTACCATATATGGTAATTAGAATTCCGGCTGTTTGAGATGGTTGAAGAGGCTGGTTTGTGTGAGAGCCCTAGATGCAGATGTAAAGCATAGAGATTCTATGTATCAAGGACATGTATCAAGGTCCTTAGGAACTGGGTAGAAATAAGTCTGGGAATAGAACCAAGTCTGGGGGCAGAAGGGCAATGGGCAAAAAGCCACAAAATAAATGTTCATATACTACTACAAGGAAATTCCAAGTATGTGGCAAATTCTAAACTGTAACTTTGTCATCCACATTGTTCTCAGAGTGGGTCTGATGTCTAAACTTAATGTTTGGAAGCTTAACAAGCTCATATAATGCTTAGCTGATAAAATGTTTCCTCCTGGTTGTGTTTGTGGGAGCATTTCCAGCAGAGATCAGCAGCTAAGGGTGGAAACTGAGTGAATAAGAGCTACCTTCCGTAGTGTGGTAGGTATCATGTGGTCCATGGAGGGCTTGAACAGAATAGAAAACAGTGACAAGTAGACTCTTTACTTAAGCTGTAATGTTGATTCTATCTTTTTCTTAGTTTGTCAGGACTCAAGGTCCCCAGGGCTGTGGCGTCTCTCTGGAACTATGTCTTTGGTTTTCAAGCTTGTTAGTTAAGATCACAAGTGCTTGCAGGCCCCAAAGTCACGCAAACAAATCTCTCGTTAAAAAGTTTATTCTCTCTCATATATATGATGTATATGTATAGATAGATAAGAGATATATATGTATATAAATAGACATAGATATATATAGATAGACGATAGATATGTGTATATATACACTATGAGTATATGTACAAGCACATTTACTTGAGTAGGTATGTAATTTAAGAGATATATGCCTTAAGAAATAAATATAAATAGACACAGATAAAATATATTTCTCTCTCAGATAATCCTGAAAAATATAGCATATTTTTCAGAGTAGAAAAATAGAACACAGTATTTAATATTTTTCTTGGTAGATTTCTTGTATAATTTCTGAATTTCATGTGTTTGTAAGACTTCTGTTTCTGTTAGCCTACCCCCTAAAACACACACACACACACACACACACACACACACACACACACTATAAATGTTAGGGGTTTAGAATTTAAATAGCTCTAGGTTTTAGACCAAACTTCTTGTTTCTGTAGAAGTCATTTGCCTTCAAATCTTCCTTGGCATCTGTCCCATCTGCTTCCAGTTTGGTTACTATGTGGGTGACCATAGCCCAGAGTTTCCTCCCCATCCATATCTCTCAATTTTATTGTATTACCTTTAAGACTGTTTTAAGTAACCAAGTTCAGAAAGATGAATACACTAGATGAGCCTAGACTGTGAACTGGGTTTAGCTCATTTTCTAAATAATCACATGTACTGGGAGGAATCGATCAAGACTAAAGGCCCCATGTTTGTTCATGTCCTCCCTCCAGCACTAATTCTAGTAATAGATATTTTTATAAATACAGAAAAAAAACCTCAAACCATCATGACAGTGTTAACTTTTCCATGGTAGTTTTTCTAGAGATAATCTATGTTAGCTCACAGGCTGTCTTCCAAAATCACATGGCTGATTTTAATCACGTATCAACTGTTTTTACAAAGGCATAGCAAGGGTGCCTTTAGGCTAAATCCAATACAATTTGAGTTACATATCTGTTAAGCTATGTAAGAAAATAATAATAATGTGGCCCTGAGTATTAAAAAAAATTGCTAATTCTTAATAATAAATTCCAAACATTAAACCCAAAATATCGTTCTGAAGCAAGGAAAAGCTTTGTTTTTTTTCTTACACTGTCTAAGAATTGAAGTGCAACTTTGCCAATTTCAGTATCCAACTTTGATATTAGTTGTGAAGGTGATTGTCCTTCCTCGTATCATAATGTGTGTAGTACAATAACGAAATAAGCAAAGGAATTGCAATTGTACTCATTTCGTGACAAAAATATGAAATAAACCCTGTATGTCTAGCTGACTAAACAGCATTTACTTGCCCAATGTAAGTATAGAGAATAGCTGCGAAATGCCACTCTAACCAGGTAGGATGCACATAGCTATAATCTGAGCAGCCTAAAGACAAGGAACTTGGTGTTGGTGGAGAATCATTGATCT
This sequence comes from Arvicola amphibius, assembly GCF_903992535.2. Classification (NCBI taxonomy): domain Eukaryota; kingdom Metazoa; phylum Chordata; class Mammalia; order Rodentia; family Cricetidae; genus Arvicola; species Arvicola amphibius. The sequence goes on along the minus strand of NC_052055.2, from coordinate 17,699,985 downwards.
CCGTTGTACGTATCGATCTGGTCAGGAAAGGACATGTAGAGATGGGGAGCAGAAAGAAAGAACTCAGAAAGAGAAGCAGTGTAAAAAGTTAAAAGGAGATATTCTCCTGAGCTGATATCAAGTCTGAAGTCCTGAAGATGGGAGCTTTTCAGAAAAACTCGTTGAGTCTGCTATAGACACTTCTTTATGAAAATTCTACAGAAACCTATCAGCCACTTAAACATTTCTGATAGCCCTGTTCTCTATTTTTCCCACATTCACTATTATTAAGGATGTTTTTCAATTTTTAAGCTAGAATAAATAAACTCAGAGTATAACTGGCAGGTGGGGGCATGCCAGAATCTGAAATAAACTGACAAAAGGAATAGGCGTGGGAGTAAATACGGAGCAAATAAAGAAAAGCAGGGGAAGGGAGCCAAGCTTCTGGGAGGTGTGATCAACAACACTGGCTCTAGTCCCCAGGCACTGAAGGTCCCCACAATGCTGAGAAAGTGGGGTGAACTCAAATGAATTAAATAGACTAGTGTCAAAAAAAGAACACTTCCGGTTGGACTTAAAGAAGTGACCCCGTGCCTCTCTGTCTCTGGTTCCTAAACTACAAAATGTAGATAAAAGCTCGTTGCAATAGTTGGATAATTTCAATTACAGAATTTGCAGTCACCCCTAAAAAATGAATGGAATGTTACTTTCAAGACCCTCCCAGGTATCAAAATCCATAGGTTCTCAAGTCCCTTATATAGAGATAATAAAACATCTATATGTGGTATAAGTACATCCTCCCTCATCTTTGAAACCAACTTTCATTACTTATTAGCCCCAATATGATATAAAGGTTGTATAAATTATGCTACATATATAGATAACACTATTATCTATATATGCATGGTATGCATAATATTAAAAATAAAGATACATACATATTCATCACAGACTCAGATTGTTCACTTTTCCCAAGGTTTGTTGAAGCTTTAGATGCACAACTTCTTCCTGATATACACATGGTGACTCTGAATAGCATGCTAAGTCTCTGTGCCTTGTGCAGAATGTAGGAATTATTAATAATTGTCCACACACATGTCTTTCAGTGCTCTTGTTAGAGATGCATCTTAGGATAAGACTTTCATTCATAGTAAATTTGTCTTCCTTGACACACAGAGTACTGCTCTTGAAACAAAGTAGTCATTCATTAACTGAGTGAGTAAGGACATTTCAGGTATCCCTCAACATAATGAAACTACAGAACTTTTCAAGGGACACTCAAGTTTCTGAGGGCTTCTTAAATAGTGGTTCAAAATTAACTGTTTGTCTTACAAGTGTGATCCAAATTATATGAAACCAACCAAACAAAAAAAGTAAAAAAGTGTTAATTAATCGATGTGAACCCAATACCTCGGTCTGGGAAGTCCTAATGTACAGGAAAACAACAACAACAACAACAACAACAAAAACATCTTCCAGGAAATACCTAAGTTCTTAACTTTCCTTAGGAAAATGGAGCCATCTATGGGCCATATCATATCAATCATAAAACCCCACTTGAATTAGTCCTCTTGAGACAGGAAGGCTTGTGCTTTGATTTCTTTTTCATTTCCTTTTCATTTCTTGCTGACCCGTTTCTTCTTCTAAAGCACAGCCCCTGGTACAAAGAAGAACTGGAGACGAAACTGAGCCAGCTTACACCATCATCATATCTCCCCTGGACGGATGCAATTAACTTATCTATTCCTTCACATTTGACCCTCTACGGTCAGTGCTCAACAACGGAGCCAGAAAAGGCAGCCAATTGTGAGTTACATGAGTATACAGCCATTAACTTTTTTTTTAAAGTTAGTGAATCATACACACATCCAAGAACTGTTGATAAAGTTAGCAAAGACGTGCCTGTGTATAAAGAAACCAGCAAAGTTTATGGAGTAACTAATATATTCGCTAAAGTAAAAGAAGGAAGGATAAACTACAGAGAATGATGAAATAAAGCCCTTTGAAACTGATTACAGTCTTTATGTTGAATCTTGGAGGATGAGTGGATAAACATTGTCTCCTGTCTTCCTAGTCACATGGAATAAAAGTACTCGGGATGATGTATAATCAGCCTTTTGTTGAGGAATGGCTCTCTAGTGGGCTCAGTATTAAACTCTTAAATGCATTGACTCATTTATTCCTTACAACTGTTCATGTTGGGAGGCATTTTATCCTCATCTGGAGCGATAACATTGACTCTTACAGAAGCTGGGTAATTTGCTAGGGATACAAACCTCATCAAGAGAGGGTCTGATAGCCTAACCCAACCTGTCTGTTATGAGATCCTGACCTCTTCAGGTCTGGGTGATGCTCCAAGGATGGAAGACTGGGACAGACACTATGTCAAAGCATCCACAACAAAAAGAAGTCTTTAATCTGTGGTCCTCTTACTGGTCAGGGCCCTGGAGATTTAAAAGGGTAGCAATCATTTAAGTGAGTGTCCTGCCAATGTTCACTTCACCATAATATTTCAACGTCAAAAGGAGGGAGGAAAAGAAAGTGAGAGAGAGGTGAGGAGAAAACAGAAGACCAAAGTTAAAAGGCTACAACAAGAATATCAGTCCCGTGTGGTCAGCATTCTGTTTTTCCAGCTTGCCTCTGGTACAGCAGTAATCATGGCTTAACAAATGACCAAATGACCTGTGACTTTGCCTCTTTAATATTCAGTTAAAATGAAAACGGAAAAGATCCCTCTGGAGAACCGATTGTGCAACAGACTGTTCATAATGCCAAGCAACTTGCTGCTTTTGTTTCCAGTCATTTGATTTCAATACAGGCAGCTGAGCAAAGATTCAGAATTGAGTACAACAAATTGCATCCTGGGTCTTCTTGTTAAATTTAAATAAGAATATACCTACCGCTGGGTCTAGCCAAAGGCATGCATAGTTAATCAGTACAAACATTTTCAAAAATTATTCAGATAATAGACATATGTGCAGGACATAGTGGCTTTAGCAGACACTATATTCCTAAACTTCATATCAAAGAGCACAAATGCCTGAAATAGAGCCATAATTTAAAGAGCAGTGTACTGTCCAAGTGTTATCAGACTCTTCAATTTCAAGTAATAGAAATGTTCAGAAAGTTGAATTATTGTTTTTTTCCTGCGACTGGTTTATTCAGCAGATGTGCTAGAATCACTAGATCCAGACCTTCAAAACACTATCATTGGAACATTGCCTATTAATCTAATTCTTGCTTCACTCTTTAGTGCTAATGAAAACACATTTGTAATAAGCAAAAATCAGCATTTTCAAGTTTATGGGCTGTTATTGGCTAACCAAGACTGGTGGTGGCCAAAGAGGCAGGCCTCTTTCCAACAACTCTAGCTAATAAATGTTTGTGTTTCTTCTGATTGGCTGCATTTGTTTGTAACTTTTCCATCTCTGAGCCAACCACTATGCCAAGATAATGCTGCTCTCTGATTGGTCAGAAGTGAAACTCATTCTTAATAGCTGGAGTCTAAGTACAGGCCTGTCTCTGCCCAAATGATACAGATATCAGAAAGGGCTGACAGATGATCAATAATAGTATCCACAAAAGAAATTTCAGCCCTCTTCATTACATGAAGGAAATGTGAGGGCAACAAGCATTGAGAGAAAAGAGGACGGGAACAACAGAAGCTAATGACACAGAAAAACTCAATGCCACCAGAGACTTCACTTTACTTGGGATGGAAAATAGAAGCAAAAGGGAGGGGCCAGCAAACCACAGAGCATTCAGTCACTATTGTGCTATGTTGAAACTCAGAGTTGCAGCTTGACGTTTCACCGAGCGATTTGAGAAAGGGTATCACTTGTTAGTTACTCACTGCAGGAAACTGAACATATACATACATGAAAGAATGAGTAAATCACCAGGCTGGGGAGGTAGCTCTGTAAGCACACAAGTGTGAGGACCTCAGTTCAAGCCCCAAAACCCATGCATAAGAACGAGGCATGGTGATTCAGGATTATAATACTAGAGATGGGGGGGGCAGAAATAGTCAGGTCCCTAGGGATCACCCCTTAGCCTACATAGGAGGCTCCAGGCTAATGAGAGACCCTGTCTCAAAATGGAAGTGGATGGCTGGGGTGTGGAGTGACACCCGAGGTTGTCCTCTAGCCTACACACACACACACACACACACACACAAATACACATACACATATACACACAACACACACACACATATACACACAACACACACACACATATACACATGCACACACAAACACACAGAGTGGGAGATAATATATATGTATATTATATAGAGAGCAATATAGATATATACCATATATAACAAAAATAAATGAAGTTTTAAAGAAATACAGAAGCACTTTTTAAGTTATGCATTGCTTATCCCATTTTACAATTAAGAAAGATGGGGTTTAGGGGCTAAGTAGCTTATGTTCTCATAAAAACAACCCAAGGATTTTTATCTCTTGATCACAATTTCCATAAACAGGGAATTTTAAATGGAAGCTTGTTTTTGTGAGCCTTGTAGAATTCATAATTCAAATTTGTTGTAAGAAGTTTTTATAAGGAAAACATAAATTAACTCTGAACTCCATCTTTTATTAGCCATATGACCTTGATCAAGTAGATTTCTCTGTATTAGCCACCATCTCCCTATGTATAAGAAAGCAACAACACATTTTTTTGTTGTGGGGATTAAACGGAAAGCCATCCATGAAAGAGCATAGACAACCCTTAATGGTAAGTAAACCACATAGCATTAATTAAGGGGATGTGGAATTTAAAAGAATAAGATGGAAATCATGGTCCATGTTTTAGCGCAAAATAATAATAAAAAGAAACTTGGCATTCACCCAAGAACAATTCTAAACTATCTCCATGCTGTTACTTGATATAATTATGTACCAGAAAAGCAAGAGGCATTTGATAAGCATATAATACATAAAAACATGGACTCAGCTTGTCTGGAGATCCTGAGAACAATTTAGATTTGTTTTTTACACCATCTGCAAGCTCTCAGACTTCAGAAGCTTGCTGAATCAGCACTACCACCTTGCCATAGATTGAGCATAAATATACACAGAAAACGAAAAGTCAAACCAGAGCTCTGGACTCTGTCCAGGGTTTTGCCTTGAGGTTAAAGATTTTAGAAAACAGTTCTCATGTGAGATTAAAAAAAAAAAAAGGAATATCCTTACATGTATTGAATCTCTCTGGTCCCTTCGATACTTCAATGTTTGCTTGTTTTACTGCAAGCTCCGTGATAAAAAGTCATGAACCCTCTGGCCAGGTTGGAGACAAGGCCACCCTGGTTCTGACAGTACATATTTGCTTCCTTTAATGTAATCCATTGCATCCCTTGCCTTTATACCTACTATCAATCAGTAGTCACAGAACCTCTGAAGTACCTGCTATGCATTGTACAGGCAAAAAAAAAAAAAAAAGCTAAATTTGCCATTAGTCAAATTAAGAACTTCCTTCAAAGTTTACCATGAAGTGAGTGAGGGGTATGAGAATGTGGCAATGTTTTAATTTCATTTCTGCTGCTGACTTTTAAAAATGATAACAAAATGTAATGTAGGGAGAAAGGATTTGTTTAGTTCACAAATCAAGTTTACTGTACATCACAGCAGGGAAGTCATGTGACTTAGAGGTTTCTGTTGCTGTGAAAAGCTACCACAATTTTGCCAACTCTTACAAAGGGAAGCATTTCATTGGGGCTGGCTTACAGTTCAGAGGTTTCATCCATTATTATCATGGCAGGAAATACAGCAGCATGCAGGAAGATACGGTGCCAGAGAAGAAGCCAAGAGTTCTACATCTGGATCCCCAGGCAGCAGGAAGACAGAGATATTGGACCTGGTTTGAGCTTCTGAAACTTCAAAGTCCATCCCCTGTGACACACTTCATCCAGCAAAGCCACACCTACTCCAACAAGACCTTGTGTCTCAAACATTTTGCCACTCCCTGTCAACTATGGGAGCCATTTTCATTCAAACTACGACATCAGGGCGGCATGTATCTAAGACAAGTAGTTCCATCACATCTACAGTCATGTATCTAAGACAAGTAGTTCCATCACATCTACCATCAGAAGCAGAGAAAGACGAATGCCTCCGTGCTTAGTGCTCTGCTCTCTTTCTTTACTCTTGCGCAGTCCAAGGCTCAGAATCAGAGAATGAGGTCACCGACTTTCAGACTGGCTCTTCTTACTTCCTTTAAGGCAGTCAACCAATTCCCCACAGAAATACCCACAGGACATCTAATCTAAACAATCCTTCATCTAGACTCTCCCCTCTGGACCCGAGGTAAGTCTAGGTCATACCAAAATGACAATTAAAACAGCTTATTGCAGTCAACAAATAAATAAGTTTAACAATTTTACCAACATGGAGAGGAAAGGTGGACACAAAGTCCCACCCATAGCCAAAAAGGTATTGACAATTGATAACTGCTAGAGAGAGAGAGAGAGAGAGAGAGAGAGAGAGAGAGAGAGAGAGAGAGAGAGAGAGAGAAAGCAATTTTGCTGTAGAGCTTTAGAGGTGTACATGCTGGCAAGTTGATCATGCCCCCACAGAAGGTCATACATCCATGGCAGCATAAATTAGACAAAGTGTTACACATAAAATTGGGTGTAGGGATGGATCTGGAAAGAGTTAGTAGAGAGGGGGAAATATAAACAAAACATACAAAACTCTCAAAGAACTAGTGAGGTAAACTGTGATGGTGTGCAATTGAGTGTAATGGAGCACTAGGAAGGAGAAAACTGCCTCTGTAGGCAATGCTAAGATGAATATTAAAAGTGCGACGCTCAGCAAAAATATGCGTTCTTAAGTTTCTTTTATATGAGATACAGAGAGTGGAAAACTAACTTCTGGTAACTGACAGCAGTGTAGGCTTGCCTTTGATAGGAGCAGAGAAGGGGGGAGACCATAACTATCCTTTCTGACATGTTTTCTAATCATATGTCTCCTCTAATCCTTCCAGGAGGGAGATTCGCTTAAGCATCATGCAGGTTTGAGGTTTAACTTCCTCATCCCATGATCACTGTATGAAATTGAGTCAGTTTCTTTCTGTGTTCCTTACTAATTGTCTGGGTCCATATAATTCTGGAAAGCACCCACTAAGATTAAAGCTCATACTGCCATGCAAATGTCTGCCATCCTTCTGGATCTCAGCTTCATACTCCTCACCAAGTCAGAGTCCAACTATCATAGCAACGCTAAGTAGGAAGTCCAAAGCCATGGTATTTGGTGACCTCTAGAACAGCCTCTACACTGAGTACCAGACTCTGTAAATTAAACATAAGGACTGAGCTTCCCTAGAGAAATGTTTCCATCTATATCTTACACCTATTTTTCATCATGACCTGTATATCCCTGATAGCATTACCATCTGTCAAAGTTCTTTCTTCAAATTGCTTTTTCTCCTCTTCTCAACCCTTTCTGCCTGGCAATTTCCTACATATCCTTCTAAATGTAATTTCCTGGAAGGAAGTTTTAATGTCCCTGCTTCTGGGAAGCAACTGGTTAACTTCTGCTCTGATTCCTCACAGCGCTCAGACACTTAATTAATTGAATTTGGTTATTTGTTTCCTAATGCCGTCTATTTCTCAGAAATAAAGCTTGTGTTGTCTTTACCTTTGTATTCTTATGCTCTGTATTACGCCTGGCACACAAAACTGTTGTGGAGATTAGAAAGGATGTTAGAAAAAAAAATACAAAGAAAATCAATGAATAAAGGGAGGCTTTAAAAATTCAAGACAAAGCATCCAACTTGCAGGCACATTACATCATAAAAATACGAAACCTTCCAAGAGGAATGAGATTCTAACTTGGAGAAAGAACATTGAGATGACAGTCTATAAAACTGGGATATTATCCTATCTGTATTACTAAGTAGTCAGTGGGTTAAAAGGGTGTAGTTTTACCCCTCAGATCTCTAAGGGTTAGTTATGTGTGAAAAAACCTTATAGCCGTAATTGCTATAAGGTTTGAAAGAAAATAGACAGCCAACCCATGACCTGGGTCTTTCTCTGTGGACTGGAGGCATTAAATCTGATGCTAATGAGGTTCTCTCATACACATACCCTTTCCTGAGGGCAGCAGGAAATGGTCTCACCATTGCTAAGCCACAATTTTAAAGATATAAGAAGAAAAGAATATTAATTCAGAATCATAACACAAAGGACACTATCTCAGTGTGGGACAAACCACATGAAGTAAGAAGAAAGGTATTTTTATTATATGATTTGAGATAATATCCCCCACAGCAAAATATTAATAATTATACTCATTATAGCTCAACAAATTAAAAATCCATTCCAATCAAAGTGATTTCATTCAGGAAAAGTCAGTTCCTAGAAAGGTCTTACTGAATTAGACCCAGAGGTTCCCTATGAAAAAACACAGATAAGTTTAACAACTCTTGTGGCTTTGCTATTGTCAAATATCAGTTTGTATCTGTCATAGTTTGTGCTTCCCAGTCTCTATTGGGAGGCTTGGGGCTATCTTCTTTTCCCTTTTGGTGTTAAGAGCAGTGTTTTTTACAGGATATAATTTAGAACAGGCGACCAAACCGGACTCTCTGAATGTGGCTGATGGTGGAGAAGGACTGAGAAACCAAGGACAACGGCGATGGGCTTGGACTCTTCAGCATGGACAGGCTCACTGTGAGCCTTGTCAGTTTGGTTGCTCACCTTCCTGGACTTAGGGGGAGTTGGGAGGACCTTGGACTTAACATAGTGAAGGGAACCCTGATGGCTCTTTGGCCTGGAGAGGGAGGGAGTGGGGGTATGGATGGAAGGGAGGGGAGGGAAGGGGGAGGAGGAGGGGAGGAGATGGAAATCTTTAATAAAAAATGAGAAAAAAGATGTTGAACTATCAAGTACTCTCATATGTGTGTGTATGTATATGTATGTATACATATGAACCTCAGAATATAGACCTCATCCTTTTCATTGTAGACTTTATGTAAAAATTTTCACATATCACATAATGTATTTTTATCATTAAAAAACTAGTTTAAAACCCATTCAAATTCCCAACCAATCACTTTATTGAGAAATTTCTAACAGGTGAATAAGATTTGACCTCCAAAAAAATGACAATTTACCAAAATACTGATTTGTTCTCCTAGATGAGTATCTTAGTTAGGATCTCTATTGCTACAATAAAGTGCCATGACCAAAGAGCAGACTGGGGAGAAAAGGGTTTACATTTCCTTATCTCTGTTCATCATCTAAGGAAGTTAGGACAGGCACTCAAACAGGTCTGGATGCTGGATGCAGGAGCTGATGCAACGGTCATGGAGGATTTCTGCTTACTTGCTTGCTCCCTCTGACTTGTTCAGTCTGCTTTCTTACAGAACCTAGGACCATTAGCCCAGTGATGGTACCACCCACCATGTGCTGTGCTCTTCCCCATCAATCACTAGTTAAGAAATGCCTTACAGCTGGGTCTTGTGCAGGCATTTTCTCAATTGAAGCTTCCTTCTTTCAGATAAATCTAGCTGGTGCCAAGCTGACACAAGAGGAGCCAGCACAATTGTATTCTTAATATCTGCAGCATAGTATTAGAGCAATGGCGTAGAGAGAGTCATAGCTGTGAAGCCGGCAGTTGTATCTGATCTAAAGAAAAGAGGCACCGATTCTCTGGGAATCCTTTCCTGACCTTGAACAGACATATACCGTTACTTGCTTTGCAAACTTCCCACAATCATTATACTGAGAAAAATATTAACAGACCTAAAAACAAGTTTGGGGGGATCTGAAAGACTCTAAAAGTCTGCATCGCTATTAATGGAGCTTTAGAGCTTGGTGTCTGTACTTTTGTATTTTACAGCTGTAATTCACTTCCTTATAGCAAACATACTTCCAAGAAGATATGGAGAAGCATTTTATATTGTGTATGGTGTGTTAAGGTTGTTGTTATTGTTGTTTAATAGGGGAGGGGATAAATTTACACCAAATATTAACAGTCCATGGTAACAAGAGACTAAAAAATACTGGGAGTAAATAGGAAGTCAGCCAGAGCATCTCGTGTGTAATCAAAAATATATATTTCATGTATTGTCTTCTGAGCATCTGGGGAATATTAAAATAAGTGAACTCAACAAATACTTGTAAATCATGTTTATTTTGCTTACTGCCCTCCACATCAAAAATAGTCATAAATTACCCATTCTATGTGTAAGCATAATTGTTACTTGCTGCTTGTTAATTATGACTGTGCATACTGGTCATGTTAAGTCCAAATCTTCCCAGCATAAAGAATTTAGCTCTGACACATTGCAAGTCCACAAAGTTCATGTGCCTCCCTCTCTCATTAGAAAAAAAGGAAACAAGACAGAAAAGACAGCCTCCCATTTATATCTCTAGATCCTAGTTCAAATCTGACATACACTCGGGTCTCATCGATAGCAAAGGTACACATGAGGATGAATATGCTTTTAACATGTGTAGCCTAAATCAAATGTGGTTGTACGTGTTCATATTCCAAGCACAAGGCTAAGGCTGGAAAGTCCAAAGTTCAAGACCACATTGACCATATAAAAAGTCCTTATTACAAATAAACAAAGCAGAGATATATGGCCTATTTTTCCTCTTTATTGGATCATTCATATCTCATAGAGAGATGTTTTTTCTCTGATGGATATTTTTTCTAAAGGTAGCAAAGATTTATAGCATTTTTTTGTGTGTGCTTTGGAACCAAATTTCCACTTGAGAACATTTTCAAATTTTTTTAATTTTTGAGAATATAGTCATAACAAATATTAGGTGTATTTACCTGTTAAGAGTTTAGCATATGTGTAATGAAATCTTAATGAGCTAAAAGATATTCCTATTGAGAAGGGGGTGTGGCTAGATGATAAATTGTCTTTGGTTTGATCCTCAGCACCACACACAAAGCCGCTAGACACCATGCTTCCCTCACTCTGAGAGTCCAGACTGTGCTTATGACAACTTGGACACCCAGGACCCGGTAATGCTTCATCGCCTCATTTTCTTTATGGTAAGGGAAATGGTACTAATTTCCTCATCACATTAGGGTGACGCCCTCGTGTGGAATTGTGTGGAATGGATAGTGCAAGGGATTGAGTATTAGAAAATAAAACTCAAGAATAGCTTTAACTGTTTGCTGTGTCCAAGCCACCAAGATAACTGCTCTGAAGAAGGCATGATCCAGGAACATACCTCCTGGAGTCTCGTCCAATCATAAAGGAACTCAATGAAAATTTGTCAGGGGGCAAACTGGTAATAAGGACAGATAATTTCTCCCTCATTGGAGAACAATTCTGAACCAACACATAAAGGAAAGAACGGGATTTAAACAGCAGCCACCTAAAAAGGTTACCAAATGTCTCCTAATGCTTTTGCTGTAGGATCTTAGTTGGACATACAATGAAAAGAATCCTATACCTGTGGAAAACAAAAATAGCCATACATCTTTAATAATCTCTAGACAAAAATCAAGCACCAAAGCTTTGCAATAAACCCAGGCCTAACTGACCCCAAAGCCCATGCTTCTAACACTACTGCTCCCACAGCAGAACTGCCCATGGTTACTGGATGGCTAATGAGTACTATGTGTCTTCAGAAACAGTCACCCTCCAAAGAAACATGCTACCCTCCAAACGAATCCAGGAAGTTGTAGACAAAGAAGGCATGACTCAGAAAGCTAAAACAGTCAGGAACCTCCCTTCGTGGTTCATGCTCACTTCTTGCTCATGCTAGAGCAAGGAGTTCATCAAGGCCTGCAGCACTCATTCATTGAGGTTAGCCTCCCCACTGGACCAGGGTAGTCCCAACACTACCTTAAAGCCAAGCACTGAGACCAGCCTTGAATTAGTGACTTACTTCTTGACTGCATCAAAACGCTGCTCAGAAACAACTTAAGAGGGGAAAGACTTGTTTGAGCTCATGTAGCCTTTTATGTCAGGGAAGGCATGGTAGAACAAGCTTGAGGCAGATGATCATATTTTTTCCTCAGTCTGGAAGCAGAAAGGTAAAACTGCTGGCTGTGGTGGCTATTCTGGGTTGTCAACTTGGCTACATTTGAAATTAACTAAAATCAGAAAGTGGAAAGTACATTGTGAAGGATTTTTACTAAATTTGATGTGTTGGAGGAGGCCACTATTAGTTCCCAGCCGCTTAGCCCCACAATAATTACACTGAAACTGTATTATTTAAATCACTGCTGGGCCCATTAGCTCTAGCTTCTTTTGGTAACTCTTACATCTCAATTTAACCCATTTCTATTAATCTATGTATCACCATGTGGCTGCGGCTTACCAGCTAAAGTTCTGGCATCCATCTCTGTCAGGGTTGCATGGTGCCTCTCTCAGTCCACCCTTCTTTCTCCCAGCATTCAACCTAGCTTTCCCTGTTTACCTAAGTTCTGCCTTGCTATAGGCTCAAAGCAGTTCTTTATTCATTAACCAATAAAAGCAACACAGAGACAGAAGGACCTCCCACACCATTGTTGTAGGAAGATCCAGTTCTAATCCAAATCTTGAGATAGAAATACATACCACATACCTTCTGCTTGAAGCCTATATAAGGACATGGAAGAAGGAAGCTTTTTCTCATTGCCTGCTTTCTCTTGCCTTGCTAGAAAATCCATTCCTTCACTAGCATTAGAGACTATTTCTTTGGGATTTCAGATTATGCCAAAGGCATCCGGTCTCATGGACTGAGCCATTACTAGATTCTTGGACTTTCCGTTCACAGATAGCTGGTGTTAGATTAGCTGGACTGCAACCTGTAACTCATTCTAATAAATCCCCTTTCTCTATATAGAGAGATTCATTTCATAAGTTCTGTTACTACAGACAACCTTGACAAACACACTGGTTCTACTTACTTCCTTTTTACTGAGTTGGGAACCCCATCCTAGAAGGATTCTTCCATCTTTAGGGTAAGTATCAATTAAACCTCTTTGGAAAGGCCCTCACAGAAACACTCAGAGGATTTTCTACAAGGTTACTTAAATCCCATCAAGTTGACAAGGTCATCCATCAAAGCCTTAAAGAAAATCTTTAAAAGATTTTAGCTATCTCTCCAGGATGTAGGCAAAGGACCCAAGATACCCCATAGATTTATTTTGCCTGTGTGATACTACACTGGGTTGTATCACTTCCCAGACAGCCCTTCCTGTGTCTCATTCAAGAACCCTGCAATGAAAGACCATACTGATACCAAAAGGCTTTGACCCTATGTTCAAAGATTTCATGAATCTGCAGTGTTTGGAATATACTTTACTCCCAAAAGGTTGACCAAAGTGTGGAGCCTTTGTCGATACTAAGTAGTAATTCTATGCATGTTTGAAGTTGAAGACTAAAATTGTGTTTACTGGACAAAGATTCAAAAACCTTTGTTTTTCAAAGTAACCACAAACCATGTTTTTACAGCATAGATTTAGAGTAAATGTCCTAGCGGTTCATGCCTTTTGAAGAATTCTGTCGCATTGTGCAGATGAACCCTGTCCAGAGTGATATTTCGGTCCCAGCTCTGTCACTTTCCATAACTGTGTGGCCAGAAATAACCCCTCATAGTTCTGAAGGGCAGACTTCCTGGTTTGTAAAATGGGCACAGTTATAGCCCATCCCAGAGAAGCTACTGTGAAAACTGAGTACAACACACCAAACGTCATCACTCACCTCAATGACTGTTTGATGATAACACCAAATTTTGCACGTTAATAGATATTCTATTTCACTATATATTTCTGAGACTTAGGACCCTTTTCTATAGTTAAAACAGAAGCTTCTTCTTATGCTTATTCTTATGCTTCACATCTTGAACATTCAAGTCAGTACAGAACCAAGGATCAACTTCTGTGTAATTCACTATCTCATTCTGTCTCTGCAGGTATCTCAAAGCACCCCAGTTTGATTTATGCAGATTTCTTAGGACATAGATACTAGATGGGTTCATTTTCATCTCCCAAACTAAGAGGGAAAATAAGACCTCACTATGTAGATATTCTAAGCTCATCTTTGAAGTCAGATAAACACAAACTAAGAGTTTCAAATCTCCCTAAAGCTTTTAGTATACACTTGGGCAAAACCTTGAGCTTCTCTTCCTCTTGGCTTGCTTTTCTCTGGATGGGTCACACACACAGCCCTAACTGTAAGGAATAGTTGAGGCTCAAGGCTCACACTGTGCTAAGCATCTTATAAGCATGCTATTTTGAATAAACATAGACTCCTTTATAGCTTGCAGTGGATTCTCTCTTCCTTTTTTTAAACAAATTCATGGTAAATCGAAGTCTAAAATGATACAGTCAATATGGAGAGCGCTTGGCAGTTCCTCAAAAAGTTGAATGTGAAATTATTATAGGATCTAGGAATCTTCTACATATATATTCAAAAACTAAAAACATATGTTCCCCCAAAGAATTTGTAAATAAATGCTTTAGGCAGTTATATTCATAAAATCCAAAATGTAAAAACCACCCAAGTGGCCAACTACTGATGAATACATAAACATTAACACTCACTATTCAGCAACACAAAGAAATGATACCCATACAGTTTGATGACACAGATGAACCTCAAAAACTTTATACTAGTGAAAGACTTCAGGCAGAAATGATGATATGCTATACAATGCCATCTCTATGAAATACCCAGATACCTAGGAACCAAACAGATTAGTGATTGGCAATGAATGGCAGGGGAGACGATATGAGAAACTTATTTGAGACATAATGAAAATATTTAAAACTTGCATTTGTGGTGATGGCTACATATGCTCTAAATAAATTAAAAACATTGAACTATGCACTTAAAATAGTAAAATTATGGTATATAAGTTGCATCTTGACAAAACTCTTTAAAAGACCCCCCCAAAAAATATTTGTATCCAATACAAAAGGGTCCTCACTGAAAACTTATGTGTTTAGCAACACTAAATGGACTCAACAGGTCTCGTTTATTATTTGCATTATCCATTTGCATCTATGTGTAATAATAATGAAGAAAAGGAGGCCATGAATTTGAGGGGGAATAAGAGGGGGAAGGACATCTGAGAGGCCTGGAGGAGGGAAGGAAAACAATGATTGTAGTTCAACTCTAATCAGCTAAAAAGAGGAGAGGTACACATATGTGTATATGTGTATGTGCGTGTGCAACTTTCTGCTAGAAGGTACCAGCCATGATGTCCCAGAGCTACCCTATTGTTTTGCATATTATACACATTCAAGAAGAGCAGAATCCAGAACCTGAATCTACTTCTGAAATTTCTAACCACCTCCTCAGTCTTATTCTTCTACCCAGAAATCAAGTTAAAACAAGCATAAAAAAAAATAGCTTAAAGAAGCTGAGGCTGAAAGTAGGTATTAGCGTAGGAACTCGATTTGATTGAACCTAAAAGATCAGTAGTTCTCCATCCACACGAGCGTGGTCTTTTGGATAAGAACTGTTTAAGGAACGGAACTTTTCTCACATAGGGTCTTCAGCCACAACTATTTTTACCATTTGTTCTCTTTCATTATTGTTTATGTCAATTAAAATGTATAGAAAAAATTGACCTGATTTTTCTATACATTTTAATTAGCATTCATCAATCAATTACTCTGTAACAATTACTACTCCAGGTATTGAATCTAGTTAGTTCATTGTTAAGTTCTGGACATCACTCAATGAAAACATTCCCTTTGCTCAAGACAACTCAGATGTGTCCATGCAGATAAAATAGGGATATTGACTTAGTTGAATAATTTAAATGCCCAACCATCCAAACAAAACAATGGATTCTGGAGTGAGTGAACACAGGGTGAGACTGTCAACAATATATTGACAATATCTGACTGCAAACTCACTTCTTATCATTCAGGTCCCACGTCATGTCTGCAAAACAAAGCATAAACTATCCAGACAGACTGGAGAAAGGAACATATTTTTCAAATATTATATGAATTTCCTATGGATTTCCAAGAATATGGATGCAGCTTAAATCTTAAATTATAAAGAGCAGGATGGACAACATACTGAGCCACCACTAGGTCCCTGGGCTTCCTCTGTGCTCCAAGGTTTACCTTGCCCGTTTCCTTCCTTGTTCAACTGGCTTCAATTACTGCGAGCTTTAGCCTCAGCAAACAACAAAGCCCTGAAAACTTGGTTTTCCATTCTTCAAAGTGAGTTACTAGAAAAAGTGAAGCTCAAGGCAACAAAGAACATTTAATCATTGGGATCTCGCCCCTTGCTGTGGAGAAACCACACAGCTTGGCCTCTCTCCAAGGCTAGAATTAATGAATGAGCAAGATTCTCCCTGGAAAGCCTGTAACTACTGCCTGCTTAGCCCAGGGAGCCTGCCCCTTTATTGCTTTTGGCATGTCTGCCTGTTACTAATGGATCAGCTCCCCTTGAGAATACACACACACACACACACACACACACACACACACACACACAAAGGTAAGCCTTATGAATTCATGTTTCCTTCATTTTGGTAACAGACTTCAAGGGACTTCATTTTGCTCAGACAGAAAAGAGTAGGTGTTAACAGCAAGACAGCAACTGGTTACTTGTCCTCCTCTCTTGTCTCTGGAGAATTTCAAACTGCTTTTGCCATGGTCTTAGATACAGTGGCTCTGACAACAGCTCTTCCCCAAGTGTGAACCTCAGTAGGCCCTGTAGAAGAGCATTGTTGATCCCCCTACCCATTTCATGCATCTCAAAAAGGATGCTCACCGTTGCGTTCTGGGCTAGACTTCTAGTTGTGTTCTGGGCTAGACTTCTACGACCTGAGATTTGTTAAGGAAGAAATGTTAGAAGCCGTTTGGCTTTTATTTTAGGACTTCCTTCTTCATGACTACCCACCCCTCCACACACCATGGCTCCCATAATGCAAAACAGATCTGACCCTGCACTGTGGCTTGTCCTAGTCGCCCAATATCATGTCCTTCTTAGATAAGTGTCATCCCAGCTTCCTTGTGGAGAATTCCCTCTTCCCTGTCGAGACATGGTCTTCCAGCTTTGAGTCCTCCTGCGTACCTATAGCCAAAGGGCCAGCACATGACATACCAGGGGACCACAAATATTCTCTCCAAAATTTTGATCTGCAACAAAATGATGAAAAATATTAGGCACAGTTAGGTGTCATTCCTTGGTGTAGGTGAGTATTTAGACAAAGGTATTTTATCAGTTACTAATATAAGGAAATCACACTCTTTTCACAGCCCCCAACACACACATCTGTGCAGCCCGTGTTCTCACCCCTCCCCCTTTATAGCCCACAAACAACTCCATTCCTTCCAATAAATTACCTCTTTGCATAAGTTAACCGGAGTCCGTCCCTGTTACATGAAACCGAGCAGCTGCATAATAAGGGCAATTTTTTTTCTCAGTTTAATAATGCTAACTTGAGGATGTACTAACAATCCGGTCCCTGAAGATGGGCTATGTTCCCAATCCATCAAGAGCGCTTTAATAAATGCGTCCATGTGCCTTAAACTACTTTGCAAAGCTTTTTAGCTCCCTTTCGCTTACCTCCTTGTCTCTCTTCCTCCATCCTGCCTCCCTCCCCTCTACATATGTACATATATGCAGAGACAGAAACATGTTATCATATCACAAAACCAACACCCGACTCTATGATATCAGCAATTCTTGCTCATAACTGAAATACAGGGAGGAGGTGACATGGCATGCTTAACAAAAAGACAAATATAAAATGACCTAGGTCTTCTAGCTTCCACTCCAAAATGTTCTCAAGTTAAGATAACATAAGAATAAAACTAAACATTGAACACTTATTGGTTAATCCTTAAATATAATGAGAATGTCAGATATGCCATCCTGGTCCCCACCAAGTAACCATAAAAGTAAATTAACAAAGCCCAGGTGGTTCTGAAGGCAGTGTCTGGGACACTCACGCCACATCATTTTGACTGCCTGTCATAGAGAAAAACAAATCTTTAATGGATTTAAATCACAGAGATTTCCCCATCAAATGTTACTGATCATCAAAATTAACTCAGTATAGATTAAGTTCAATCTTTTAAAAAAAATAAAGCTATAAAGCTAACAGAACAAATTACAGGTAAAATTGCTCTGTTCTCAGAATCAGGAAAGCCTTTCTAAGATAGAAACACAAAGCAAGAATCCTAAAGGAAATTATCAGCATATATAACTACATTAAAAAGTAAATACACATTAACAATTTGAATTCCAAGACACTGTTTTCAAACTGCAGTATATAAGATGAATTATCTTAAGATATAACTATTTTTTCTAAAATAGAAAGAGTAAATATTTTTTAAAAGGCAATTTTCATGATCATCCAACTCATATATATGCGTGTGTGTGGACAGACAGTATTTAATAAACAGAAGATTCACTGACAGCAAAGGAAAGAGTAGCAATGAAACTGTAGCTCATATTCTCACTCTCTGCTTGGACACTGCTTTTATCAGTAATATAACTGTTAGTATCATGTCACAACATGCTGACAGTAAGGGACAGTGCAGTTCCTCAAAAAAGGAAGAGAGGAGAGGGGGGAGGAGGGAAGGAGGGAGGGAGGGAGGGAGGGAGGGAGGGAGGGAGGGAAAGAAAACCTTCCATAGAATGACATTTAATGAATTCCAGAGTCATCCCCTACAACAGCACAGAGAAAATATTCTTAAAAGCCATTGCATTCCGCAGTGGTGTGCTAAGAACTTCCTGTTCAGCAGGGTCATGTCTATCTGTATCGTACCTATCTATAGTTTCCCAAATTTTATGAGGACTGCATACGGGAAAGTGTATCTGTCTGTCCTTGCACACTGCTCACATAGGGTGTAAAAGAAAAGATAGACACCAAAGAATGATGTACGTGTGTTTCACACACTTGTGTACATATACATAGCATTTTAATTCACTCACATGTAAGTTTGAATGCATTCATGTGTTTGTGTGAGTGGGTATTTACTGAGAAGTTTGAAGTCAATGTGTGACAAACAAGACAGTTTTCTGTTTTCCTCACACTGGCAAATCTTGCTTCCCCTCCCAGATTAATGCCCTGGGCATATTTCACACTTTCTGGAGAGTTTGAGTTATTTGATACCTCAGTCATTTCCTTCCAAATCATGATTCCTCCTCTTGGGCTCAGATTTCCTGTGCCCTGGAGGGTTGTGCTCTGTGCTGCTCCTGCTTCAGAACCATCTGCTTTTCCTTGAGGACCAACAAGTGGACAAAAAAACCAGCACCAGGCCACAGGTTAGGGCAGGGCTTCTTATCCCCTTCAGCACTGAGAAATATTTAGGAAAAATTGGTGTCTGGACGTAGAAAAGAGGTGCACACATCTTAATTATAATAAACTATAAGCAAATTGATTTCAAAACGTTCTATTGAAGTGTAATTTTATGGTTTCTGGAGGACAAAATTAAAGTTGCATACTAATGAGATAGATGCTTTGCATTAAGAATTCTATTTTGCTGCGTATTTGACATTGCAGAGCATTTTCACTGTTTTTAATAGTTGATCAATAACTTATCATTAATTCTGAGAGTGCTACTTCACCTAAAAATGTGGTACAAACTGGCAAAAACCTATGCAGGGCCAATTCAGGAAAGGTTGGAAATCTTATCTTACTCCCAAGCCAAAAGCTATTTAACGATTTTGTAAAACTCAGATTAGTGACTCAAACATTGTAACGCTATCCAAACTGAGCTATGCTGATTCGGTACATGACTAAGGACAGGAAGAAAATATGAAAAGCCTTTGTTTTATGTAATTAAATCGTCACAGTACTATAGAGGCAGCAGATGTTGCACACATAACAAAACATCCGTAATTTATGGCATACAGCAGCAACTCTAAGCTGGCATGTTTCAGACAGCATTCGCCAGTATCCTGTGGCCTGGTGGCAGGCACAGTGCAAAGTGTGCCTGCCGTGTGTTCAGAGCCCAGCCTGTTGTGAAGTTATGGGTTTCAGCATGGGCGTGACGACTCTTCCCACATTTCAATCTAAATTAATTTTTGAATATTGCACATTTAGAAATCTTTCGCTGTTGTCAATGCTTATGCAACACCAATTACACAACCCTGTAGTCTAAAAGCATGGACCCCAGAGGACAATGGTGGCCTGTGTGCAGAGCCTCCCACACCCCGAATCCCTGTCTCACCAGCCCAAGGATTTCTTTGGGCCTCTGAAGAGAGAGCTGGGGAACTGGTCCAACAGAGCAGCTGAGGAAGTTGGAGGGAGCTCATGGTTCATCTGCTTCTCTCGATACCCAACCACTGTCACCGCTTGTACCTTTCCCCTGAACCCCTGGAAGAGCTGCCTTTTGTTTTCCCCAGATCCACTCTCCATGCTGAGGTCACATCGTCCTTTCCGAAACTCACCCTCCACACTGTGAAGACTCCTCAGTCACTTCCTTCCAGTCTTGGGTTGTATTCGAACCTGATTACCAAGGGATATGAAGTTGGCCTCTGGCCTATTCACACCATTGTCTACCTTGTTCTCTGTCTCTCCCATCTTAGTGCTGTTAAATGCTCGTTCACTTTTTCTTTAACTGTATATTTGTGTCAGTGGAGGGAGAAGGTTTGCTGAAGATTAGTCCAAGCCTGCTGCTATGGCTAGACAAAGGGATTCCCACTAATTCATGTGCCCAACACTTTCTAAGTCTTCCCTAACCACAGGTCTCCACATCCTTCTTCCCAAAATACCCCCAGAGTGCGATTACATCTCCATTTTATTAAGACACCAATCACTCTCCTGATCTAAACCCTCTCCCCAAATCCAGAGCCTCTCCCTAAAACCTCCAATCCTGATAGAAGTTTCATGTAACATAGTGGCACTCCTCATGCCCACACAACACTGTTTTGGATGCTAATCGAATCGACCTGTGTTCTGACAGTGATGCTGTCGCTGAGAACTAAATTATATCTCTGACATTACTGACATTCATGAGACTTGACCCATGGAAAGCACTGAACTACAATTAATACAATCAGGATGATAACGATGCCCTAAGAGCATGTGCTGGGGTCCTAGAGTATCAGACAGTTCAGGAGCTGAGCCATCACAGGGTTTCAGAAGAGGAACCGTCTCAAGAAGGAGCCTAGATGAAGGCAAATCACAGGATGAGGCAGCCTCCCGAAGCAGGGAACACCTGGGAACATTTACCGAGTCACAAGGCATAGAATAGGGAGTAGCCATCAATCAAGATGGACTTAATGACAGTCCAGATGTGTGGACATGGATGGGTGGACGAGCAAGTCTGGTGGGAGTCGTGCTTCTTTTTCCAAGGGATGAGCCAATCCCAAGTCAGTCAGCAAGGGCACAGGGTCATGTAGTTTACACAGACAAGACTTGTAGCGCTCAGGGCAGGGTGGAGGTGAGAAGAAACAGCACAGCAGTGCCCAGCAAACTGGGTTTCAATAAACAGTCGTGAGGATGGATAAATAAACAGAACTAAAGGAAGTCAAATCGACGATTGAGTCGTTTCCCTGCCAGGGGTTATCTTATCTTTGAGTTACAGACGTGGAGGCTACACCAGAGTTTCTGACACACTCACTCTGCGCCTCCTGGGTTTAGAGAACTTGGAAAGACCCAACTCCCTGTGTTCCGAGTAATTCCAGAGATGTCCCCAATTTGTGATGAGACATTATTTTTACTCGCCAGTGTTTTATCTTTAATTGCGGTACCCCTTTCCCTAAATTTGTAGGATACAAGTCAACCGAAGAAAGACTGTGTCTATTTGGTGATTCTAACTCAAAGGTCGAATTAATGAGGCCACTTGATACCCAGATATGAAAAGAAACAAAAGGCATGAATTTGCTATGAATTTGCTAGGGATAACACCACAAACTTAGCAGCAGAAACTGTGAGAGCCTCCAAATACTGACAGTGGTCTGTACTGGTAACTCGCCGCTTACAGCTGGTCCCAAGTACAAAATCCACTGGGACACTCCCAAAGGAGGTTTCCCAAAAGTGAGGCACGAGCACCCATTAGCAGGGCAGTTAACAAAGGACTGGCTGGAAAAGATTCATTCACAGAGAGCAAGGTGACAAAAAAAATGGATTTTTAAGATACAACCTGATGATTGGATTGTTCTTTGCTTAATCAGCTTCATGCCCCATTGTTTATTTATCTATTTTGCCTCGGCCCAATCTTAAAGACCTCTTGAGCCAGGAAATTAGACTTGCTCATCATGCAAACAGTGGAACAGAGGCCTCATTATGAGCTCAGTGTTGGAGATAGAGCTTGAATTGTCTGTTAGAGGAGGCCTTTCCCTTGTCAGGCTTTTGGCATAATATTTAAAATCATAATAGTTCTTTCAGCCAGAGTTAAAAATACCCCTAATAAATAAATAAATCCTGTTATAATAAGGGTGCTGGCTAGCTTTTGTCAACTTGACTCAAGTCTAGACATACCTGGAAAGAGGGAACCTCAACTGAGGAACTGTCTCCCTCCGATTGGCCGGTGGGCTCATCTGTGGGACTTTCCTTGATTGTTGATTGACAAGGAAGGTTCAGTTCACCGTGGGCTGTGCTGCCCCTGGGCTGTATGAGGCAGCAGGCTAAGCAAGCTATGAGGAGAAAACCAGTAGACAGTGTTCTTCTGTGGTCCCTCATCAATGCCAGGGTCCCACCTTGAGGTTCTGCCTTGGCCTCCCTCGATGACGGACTGTAACACAGAAGCCTAATAAACTTGGACTGTAACATAGAAAGCCTAGTAAACTCCTGCTCTCCCCAAGTTGGTTTTTACCAGTGCTTTGTCCCTGCAACAGAGAAGCAAACTAGCTAATGAGATGATGTGGTTCTGCATGAGCCGAAAAGATAACATAGTTTGGGGCTAGCGAAATGCCTGAACAGTGCACTTGCTGCCAAAGTTGACGATCTAGGCTTGAGCACCAGGACCCACATGATGGAAGAGAAGGAACAGACTCCTGAAAGTTATCTTCCTACCTCTACACATGCACACACACACACACACACACACACACACACACACACGCATGCATGCACAACCATGACATACACTCATAATAAATAAATGCAATACACTTTTTTAAAGAAAAAAATAGCATATCTTGCCGGGCAGTGGTGGCGCACGCCTTTAATCCCAGTACTCAGGAGGCAGAGGCAGGCAGATCTTTGTGAGTTTGAGGCCAGCCTGGTCTACAGGAGCTAGATGACAGACGCCAAAGCTAAAGAGAAACCCTGTCTCGAAAACCATAAAGAAAAAGAAAAATAGCATATCTTGATGTCAATGTTCTGTTTCTAGGATGACAAACAAGACAGGAATCCACACAGATCAATATTTGGCACAGTCCTTTATAAAATGTGCTGCTCTGATCAGCTGAGCCAACTATGGAAACAAGTCTCTTCCACGATTTGCTATTCTTGAACCTCACCTGCTTCCAGCAGAGAAGGGGTTTGGGGGTTTATCCAAACAGTACAAAGTGAGATGAGCCTGTATAACCAGCAGGGAGACTCCTGGAGCCAGAAGAGTAGATTTCGTATTAGCTAAAACTATTTAAAATCATTAGCTTCCTAAGAAGCACCAAGGCAGGTATTAGAACAAAGACAAAATGCAACAAGCAACATTAGGGACAGTCACGGAAGACATTCTTGGTGTGAAGACTCATGGAAAGCCTCTGGTAAACAGAGGCACCCTGTGGATCTTCACTTCTTACAGCGTTTGACCACCTGACACAACAGAAAACAACTTAAAAAAAGATTAAAACCGCATTGGCCATGTGAGACTCTCCCTCTCTTTCTCTCTCCCCTACACTCCCCTTACTGATGTGACATTCTGGAGAAGAGAGACAAGAAGGGCAGTGATAAGGCCCCAGCAGCATGGTCATGACCTCTACCATGATTCCAAGTGTGAGGAGGGAGATAGCCCTGATTAGGATACAAGATTGAACTTGGGCTCAGATTAGGTGTTTTGAAAAGGAAAGGACACCTTTCTCTTTTCCTAGGAGACACAAGAGCCATGACATTGTCCTCTTGAAAGTGACTTGGAAGTCATGGGAAGCATGTCATAAAAATAAGGTCATCATAAGCCCTTTGTGGCCAGTTACTATACTGAAAGGAATGGCTGTGCATGGCACTGGGTTTACAATGCCAGCAGCCAGCAGCCGTATCATCTATAGAGCTACGCAAGGGTGCATGGCCTCGGGGCCAATCTGTCCAACACAGAGGATTTCTCCCTCTGTGTTTGAGGATGAAAGGTCTCCATAATCTCAACATTTGTCCCTCATTTGGTGGCACTGTCTTGGGAGGTTGTTAAACCCTTGGACGGAGGGGGGGTCAAGGTGACATAGGACCATGGGGTGAAACTCTAGCTTAACTGCTTTCTATTTCCTGATAGGGAATGTAAACAAGATGCCCATTGCTGAGGTCTACAGACATTTTCTCCATCACAATGAACTGTGTCTGTCAATTGTGACCCAAAATGAACCCCCTTTCCTCTAAGTTGCCTCTCTCTTGTCAGGACACAGGGATGGAGACTCAGCTAATGCAATCAGTCTGTTTCTTCCCATTCACAAATGAAGGCCCAAGCCACCAGCTGGATGATGCTACTGTTGATCCAAGACTATTAATCAGATGGGGCAGACCTTCCCTAGCTGAGGGTATGCTGAAGAAGACAAGGGAAAGGCTGCACAGGGCAGTACCAGTGTGAAATATTGCACACCAGCCAGGCTTGTATTCTGGGTTTTGCTCTGTGGTCGGTAATCGTCTCTTCCACATTTCTAATTGATACCCTAAGTGACACTTTTCTTCCAGTGCATTTTCAATTTAGGGGATCAGGCAGCAGACACCAAGGAGGCAAAGTGGAAGCGGGTGGATGTCAGCTCAGCTGACCCCACTTCTGTTCTACTAACGCCTGTCTTCGGGCAAATCCACAATTCCAATCTTTAAAATACCCAAAAACCTTACAAGACTAAGTTATCACTGTGTAAAACTAGAGAAACACAGCCCATAAACAATCTCAAAACAACCTAACACTTCCAAATCTCACAACTCCTAAAAATCTTTATTTCGCCTCTCCTCAGAGCCTTGTACCCACTAGACAAACACACCACGCTTACCTAGGAACATGGGTGACCTCAACAACTGAGTGTCTGCCTTTTATTATTTGTATTTACTTAGAGGAAATGTATATAATAAATATTATCCTGCTTTCACTGGATTTTGAAGATACTCAAAATTTCTTTGCAAAACAAAAAATAAACGGTATTGTATAATACATACCCCAGATTAAGCAAAAAATTAAAAGGGGCAATATATACAAAAAATAGAACTCCCAAAAGACGACAAAGGTAGAGGTAATCTTCCAAAATTAAAGACAAAACAACAAACAAAAACAGAGAAGTACAACGGAGTGGCTAGGAGTGTGGATGATTGGCTTCTGTAGACTAGGAGTGCCATCTAGTGGATAGTACAGATACTGCAACTCGACGCTTCTGATGCCTTGTATCCCTTTCCTCGTTTAATCAATAAAGGCAAAGAGCAGCATGCTTTTCAGGTACTTTTCCAATGACCCAAGGGAAATTAAGTAAAAAAAAAAAAAACTTGGTCCAGCCTGTGAGGAACTTCAGTTCCTCAGTTCTCAGGAAACACAATGCCTCAAAGAAAAACTCGAAAGACAATGAAATTTTATAAAGTTGCATTGATATGGTCTCCAGTGGCTTTTTTCTGCTTCATCTGCCTCTTAATTTATTTATTCATTCAGCTGTGTTCAATGGGCATATTTTATATACTGCACGGTACCTGCCTGTGTGATGGAGACACAGCCATGAGCAATGCAAAGGCCTTGCCCTTCTGGGGCTTTTGTCCCAGTAGGAGAAAGATTATCAATAATAAATAAATGTAAACATTACATATTGATCTAAGGAAAGCAAAGCAAGACATAAGGGCAGGCGCTTTTGTATTACACAGGTGGATCATGGGAAAGCAGTACTGATGTGGAGTTGGGGAAGGAGGAAGTTGGGTGTGTGTAATCAGGAGTAGGTGCTGAGGACCTAAGGCTGGCACACTGAGCTGAAATCCCAGTTCCACGCTTTCCTGGCTCTTCTACTTGAACTTTCTAAGCTTCATTTGCTTCAACCACAAACTGGGAAAGGTAATGATTTTTGTAGTGACGGGACCCAGGGTCAGACGCAGGCTAAGCCGCATATGATACGCGATTGTTCAAACTCACAGCAGCAGGACGGCATGAACCTGCGGGCTGTCTTTGCAAAAAATTTACTGACTTCAACAGTTTTATGGGATTTTTTTCAATAGTAGTATTTATGAAAAGATTTTTCTGTGAATCTTATATAAATGCTAACATTACGTCAAAAAACGGTCATGCTTTCATTTTGTGGATGAGAATATTGAAAGGCAAAGACATTGACTAAGTTTCTTGTGTTCATTCACCCAGGGAACACAGAGCGAAGATTCAGGCATAAACAGGCTGACTCTTGATTCTTTGATCTCTATATCAAACTCACTCTCAGCAATATGCTCAAAAGACACAGGCCAAGGGTGAAATCCAAATTTAAACTTCTCACTCACAGTTACTTGATTTAATCCTGCTGGCTGTGTTTTAAACGTGGCAAAATTATAACAATCGAAAGGTACCTATATGATCCCAAAACAATTGATCAGTGAAAATTTCCAAGTCATTTCATTTGTTTGAGTATTGAGTATTAATTGCAGCCCACTAACAAGCTAAGATATCTTGAGTCGATCATAAGCAACTGCTTTTATTTTGTTAATTTTTTCTCTTTTATTGAAAATAGATTCTTTTCTCACACAATATACCCTGATTATAGATTTCCCTCCCTCTGTTCCTGCCAGTTCCTCGCACCTCTCCTTCCCTCCAGATCTACTCCCTTTCTGTCTCTCATTAGCAAAGAACAGACTTCCAAGAGACAACAACCAAACGGGACAAAATAAGATACAATAAGATGAAGTAAAAACTATCATATCGAAGTTGGATATGGCAACCCAACAGGAGGAAAAGAGTCCGGGAGTAGGCACTAGAGTCAGAGGCCCACTTTTTCCCACAGTTGAGAGTCCCATAAAAAATACTGAACTAATAGCTATAATATATAGGCAAAGGACCATATGCAAACTCTGTGCTTGCTTCTTCAATCTGTGTGAGCTCATATGTACCTTGTTTAGTTGATTCAGAGGGCCTTGTTCTCCTGGTGTCCTCCATCCCCTCGGGCTCTTACAATCTCACGGCCCCCTCTTCCACAGGATTTCCTGAGCTCTGAAGGAAGGGATTTGATGGAGACCTGCCATTTAGACTCTCTCTGAGTCATGTTTGACTGTGTGTCTCTGCATCTATTCCCATCTGTCACCTCACCAGCTGTTTTAAAAGACAGATCAGAGTAAGGTTTCAAAGAAGGAGGAGAACCTTTACACAAATGTTTGCTTCCATTCTGTGTGGAAGTAGCCCTGTCTGCTCTCTGTTGGGATATAAAACACACTTGTGACAGAAACATTTCTTACAGTGTGTAGTCACAATGCAAGCATCAGACGCTACTAAAACCCCTAAAGGCAATCATCTCTGATCTGCTCCAGAAAACTTTGCTGGCTGTCCAATTACACTTTGGCTTTGTGGTCTGCCCTGTGGGGATCACTCATCTGTTGTACATCGCTAGGAATGTCATCCAGATAGAGATTTCACTCCTTAACTCCTTCTTCACTGTCATGCGGAAGTCAAGTCTTTACTACTTATTGTCAGCAAGCCCGGAGAAAAACCAAGTCCTTACCTGTTTGGTCGTTATGATTGCTCCCCTCCCTCCATAAAAGGATTTTTTATTTCACTGAGAATACAGATGATTATAATACTAAGCACATTTTGTTATCTTTCACTAAAACCATAAAATTTGTGTCTCCAAATTAAAACATTTAAAAGGGGGAGAGCAGAGAGGTCTGGAGAGAGAGCTCAGCTGGTAAAGTGCCTGCCGGACACCAGGACCTGCAGCTGCCCAGCACCCACCTACATTGCCACAATGGCACCTGACTAATTCTAGCACTGGAATATGAGTCTCTGGCGCTCGTTGGCCAGCCAGCCTAGGCACATCTATGAACTCCAGATTCGGTGAGAGACCTGGTATAAAAACAAGGTGGATGTACTCACAATTAGTGGGGGGAAAAGATCACAAATTTGAAGGAAGAGAGAAAAGGGGTATAAAGAAGGGAATGAAGGGAAGAAAGGGAAGGGGGTAGTATTCTAATAAAGCTTTAATCTCAAAAATAAAAAAAAATAGAGAAAATGTTAAAATCGCACACATAAGTAAAGAAGGAAATTAAAACATCATTTGTTAAAAAAATAAATAAAGGATGCTTGAGTAAAACACCCATCTACCTCTGATCTTCCTTCAAACACAGAAATATATATGTGCACCAACACAACTTGCACACACCCACACAGCCACCTACACATACCACCATACTCTTACTCTCGTGAGGTGTGTGTGTGTGTGTGTGTGTGTGTGTGTGTGTGTGTACTAAACACTGGAAAGTATAGTACACATCTATCTGGAATACACACACACACACACACACACACACACATCACAAAACAAATGTTATTCATAAACATATGACCCAACCACCAAGTGAGTTTAGAGTCCCTGTGTTCAGCCATCGACAGCCACACGTCTGCAGGGTGTCTTTGTAAAGCATGAACAATAATTAGAACATTATGGTTGGATTATTTGCTAAAGTAATTCACTTAGGCTATTTGAGTGGTTGGATTTTAAGGGTGTGAAAACATCACACGATACTAATAAAATTTTATTACTGTTTTTGCACTTACATAATTCAGAAAAGCCTCTTAACGGGAAAATAGCTTCCTCTCTTACAACAGAAATTTAATCTTAGCTCACAATTTTATAGACACGGTAGAGAGCAAATCATGTTTTGATAGCTTTAGAATATTCCGTATAAAATATTTTCCCACAGGGGAAGAATTAACATTGTGCCACTTATCCATTCCACGGAAAACACGTATAACAACCCCTCTCTTTGGGGCTGGATTCAGCTTCAGCATCTTCCTTAACACCGAAATCCAGGTGTTACTGTTTGAATCTGAAATACAACCCACAGGTTTATATTTGAACACTTGGTTTTCAGCTGGTGGCACTTTCTTTGAGGTTATGGAATCTTTGGGCCATAGAGTCTAGCAGGTGAACATGAGCCTCTAGGAGCAGGCTTTGGGGTTCACAGCTGCAGTGATGTGACCCACCACCTCAAATACATGCTGATACAATTCAGCCAATTCCTCTTGCCATGGCCTCCCCTTCCCGAAAAATGGACTGTACCTCTGAACTCTCAACTAAAACAAGCCCGTCCTCTTTCCAACTACTTCTGGTGGGTATGTTGCCATGGTAATGAGAAATGTAACTTTGGCTACTAACCAAAGAGTGGGCGTGAGATGAAATGGTCTCTTCCCCTTCAGTAATCATTGGCATATCTATAATATCTTAGGGTCGTGTTGCCTTTCTCAGATCAGCCCTAGAGCTTGAAAAAGAAGCAAAAGCCCAACACCATACAATATGTGGTGTAAAGTTGTCACCTATATACAACAATCACTTCCCCAACAAGAAACGGTCCTGACTGTGTGATCCGACACTGGAAAGTCTAGTACGCATTCATCTGGAGTGACCTCTCACATTAAGCAACTCAAACCCATGTTTTCTCAAGCCAATAGATTCTGACTTCTAGATGTAAACAAAATGGAAACCACAGCAATGGTAGCATATTCTCTCTCTTTCCGGGACATTTGTAGCTTAAGTCACACGTCATAAAGGATCCAACAGATTTCTTTAAAGATATTTAAATGAAACAAGTTTGTGGTAGAGTGAATCCCAAAGTTTGGAGTAATGGCAGGACATCCTGGTATCCATTATATTTTATATCAGGCTACAGAGTCACACCTTGTTGCTTATGTGATCCACTGCTGTCTGATAGATGGGGATAGTTCCTCATGGGGAAACAGTCCTGATGTCGGCATTCAAGGGAAGAAATGAGTAGCAGCACCACCGGTACCTTCCCTTAAAGAGAAGACCATTTGGAGCACAGAGATTTGATGGATGGTAGACTCTCCCATTTCTGGCACTGCTAAGTGCCTTATCTTCTCCTGGGGCAGCTTAAGGAACTACAGAGAGATGCATCTAGGGACATCTAGAAATGATGGAAATATTTGCCTTCAAAGTTCCGCAGAAGCTTAGGGAGTAAACATTTGGTCCCCAGCTGGTGGGAATTTTCTGGAGGTGATGGAACCATTTAACTAAGGCATGGCAGGTTTTACTCATCAACACAACACACATCTCAGGCACAGTAGAGTGGAGAATTAGCTGTAGTTCCTAAATAGATGTCTGTTGAGAGAATAACTGGACAAGTTGTTATTTACCCGATCTTGTTGAAATAGATCTTTTTCTAGTTCTGCCTCCTGAACAGTTAAAAATTCAAACACAGTTGTTCTGAGTCCATTTGGTTAAATTGTCCAAATTGGAGAAGCCAGATTCATCCTGCTGTGTGGTTCAGAACTCCTGACACACGTTCTACACACTATAGCATAGAAAACAAGAAACCCTGCACCAGCTCCCACGGCTTGTGCTGATCTCTGTTGCAAGGACCAGGAGGATGTATACATGTCGAGTAGTTATCAAAGTGAGAAATAGCCAAGTATTAAGACTTTTTTTACCCTTATGATCAAACAAATAACTCTTTGTTGATGAGCTCATTGATGCAGTACTAAATGTTAGCTTCCCATTACCCTTTGTAGCCCACCTATCCATCACCCCAAAGCCTAGATTTCAGAACTTTGCTTCTGGACACTAGGCTTCTATTTATCTATAATAGATATAATATAAATATCATATATTTATTTATAATAGAAGATCTAACTAAGATTTATGGCTGAGTCCATTTTTACAGCAAGCCCCCTGTACTGTTATTGTATTTATTAACTGTTCCATGCCAAGCTCTAACTACTGCACCTTCCTGTCCTTGACTCAACGGGCTGCTGTCTTCTCTGGTTTCATTTGTCAATAAACGCCCTCAATGCCAAGAATCACAACTAACGCAAACTACTCAAGTCCATTCACCCACCCCCAACACTTTCCCATGAAATAGAAGCCACAGTAATTCTCGGAGGCTCAAACAGGGACTGTCATTCCTAGCAATAATTACAGACTTTTAATATAAAAGGAAAGCCACACTCCTTGGGGACATGACAAAGGAATTCCTGTGAAGAGGCTTAAACCATGTGGGGTTCTAAATCTAGTCTGAAATGTCTGAACCCATGCCATGCTTATGGGCATAGTAATTTAGCTCTGATAACCACAGAATACCAAGAAAATGTGTATGTGCTTATTATTGGACAAATTCTACAGTCACGGTCTAGAGTAATTTCAACTGTCTCTGGGCGAGGAGAGGTGGAGGAGTAATGAATAGACAACTGATCTCCCTGACTTAAGAGAATGTAATGTTAATAGCATACCTGGTTCAAGTTTATTCTGGGTAGAAAACACCACAGCTTCCCTAATGAGGAGCGTTTCGCACACAAGCCATTTAGATTTGAAGTAAATAAACACTAATGGGTCAGACAAAGACATGGAAAACTCCTTTTTTCTTGAACTTTTGAGGAGCACCTCATAGTTTTAAAAGATGAAAAGGAAAAGCCTATCAACCAGAGTTAAGTAGTCAAATCTTTACCTTATGAGTTAACATACAAATAGTGTATTGGATACTAAATTTTCTACACTCAAATCTGGTAGTTCACAACCATCTGTAACTGCAGAAGATCCAATACTATCTTCTGGTCTCTGGTGGCATCTTCATGCGTGGCATACACACCCATCAATGCACAGGCTCCTGCTCTCTCTCTCTCTCTCTCTCTCTCTCTCTCTCTCTCTCTCTCTCTCTCTCTCTCTCTCTCTCTCTCTCTCTGTCTCTCTCTCTCTCCCACACACACACACACACACACACACACACACACACACACAAATCCTAAACAATGAATCAAACACCTAGACTACCACCCCTGCTTCTGCTTGTTAGCTGTGTAACTTGAACTTGAGTTATTATGCTTCAGACCAAGAGAAATCATGCCTGAACCTGGTAAGCACCAAAAAATAAAAGTCTGTGGAATAAAGAGGATCAGGAGTTCAAGGTCATCCTCAGCTATGTAGCCAGTTCGAGACTAACCTGAATTACAGGACACCTCATACAGAAAACAAAATAATAAAATTGAAACAAAATAAATAATAAATAAAAGTAAGTTGGCTACAGTTGATCTACTTTACTTCAATTGCTGCTAAGTATACGAGATAACACAGGAAATAAATGATGGGCTTAATGTATTCAAATGTACAATCCATGGGCCTGTGGTTACTGCCCCAGCAATAGGTAATCTTTAAATTTTCAATTTACTCAATTTGTACTTTTTTTTTTGGTTTTTTTTTTTTTTTTTTTTTTTTCGAGACAGGGTTTCTCTGCAGCTTTTTTAGAGCCTGTCCTGGACCTAGCTCTTGTAGACCAGGCTGGCCTCGAACTCACAGAGATCCGCCTGCCTCTGCCTCCCGAGTGCTGGGATTAAAGGCGTGTGCCACCACCACCCGGCTTCAATTTGTACTTTTTTAACCAAATTATTGACTGATCTCAAAACAATTTAAAAGAAGGACCTACTAAATGGTTGTGCATATATCATTCAATATCATGCTTCAAAATGAACTTTACTAAAAATCTAGGCAAAAACTGCAATTTTATAGCTAAATATTTTACATATGGTCAGAAAGTATTGGAATCATGCCTACCTGGAAGAATCCAGCTACTGATCCAGACACGGAAGGTGTCCACACATAGATAAAAACATTGGGTAGCTGTTTCATCTTAGAGGCTCAGAAAGTTTAAGAAGCTGAAGAAACTTAAGAGGTTCAGGAAGGTCAGAATGTTACAAGATTCACAGAACCCTTCCTCATTGTTATGAAAACTGTAATGGCTGGGGTGGAGACGCTTTAGAGGGAGCACAGGTGTGGAGGTTGTGTGAGAGCCCCAGGGATGCACCTTCCATGAGTATTACCTGAAAGTCATTCTACAGTGGGGCCCTTGAGCGATGGGGCTACCAAGGGCTCCCATGCTACAGTCAATAAACTCAGTAAACTTGTAAACTCATTGGTTCACCGCACTAGACTTGTGGGAACTGTCTCTGGTTTGTCATTAGTACTACATCTGGGGTGAATAGATCTTTGTTCATACCACCCAGGAAAAATCCTGCAAGGCCACATATGGTATTTTATGTAATGTGATATATGTATATCATTTATGTTTTATACATACAAGCATATAAATATAATTGATACAACAACACACTTTCAATACTACAGCACTTGTGATATAAACATATTATTCACGAACAAAACATTCAAGTCACTCTATCAACCTGTGGGGTCAAACGACTCTTTCACAGGGGTCACCTAAGATCATTGGAAAACACAGATATTCATATTATGATTCATAATAGTAGCAAAATTACAGTTGTGAAGTGGCAATAAAAATATTTTTACGGTTGTGGGTCACCACAAGAAGAAGACCTGCATTTTAAAAAAGGGTCACAGCATCAGGAAGGCTCTACATTGATACTGAATTCATTATATTACCTAGATTAGTACAAGGCCCTGGGTTCAACCATCACTCAGCACTAACAAAAAATAAATAAGTAAATAATATTGTTTTTAAAAAAAGGAAGTGTGTGTGGTAGTCGAGGTTCACTTCACAGAAAGTGACAGTAAGATTTATCACAGTTTGGGTATTTATATTTTTCTTTCTAAACAACCATTTTAACTCATCCTTTCTCTTCTCTAAGCCCAGAGTCTGTGCCACATGCCCCCTTTTTTCCCTCCTAGATGAAGCAAAAAGGTGTGAAATCATTTTTATACATGCCTCAAAAAATAATTAGCAAATGGAATATTTCCCCTGTCCAAATCATATAATATATTCCAAAAATAATCATCAGCGACCAGGATGGTGTCGGCTATTTTCAATTAAATGCCCCATTACTCCCTTCCACTGCCGTGATTACTGAGAGTGGGTGGTTTCGCATTCATTTGGAGATGTTCAAAATTTATACTGCCAGAAATGACCATTCTCACGTGCACCCAGAGGAATGTAATTTATGACCACTTTTTTTTCCAAGAAGGGAACAGTTTGCATTATTAATGGCGAAGCTCCCTGTAGCTTTCCTCAAGAACCCCCACAAAAGCACAGACTGCCACCTGGAGAAGATATTGGCTCCACTCCAATGTCTCAATGTTGAGTTCCCTTTAGAGGAGGAGATACAAACACATGGGTTAGTTTCTTTGTTTTGTTTCCAGGGCTAGAGATAAAACCCAGAGTTTTGCACAGGCTAGGCCAACATTCTATCACTGAACTACACCCCCAAAATGGTAAGGGCTTTTTCCAGTAAGGAATGATATGAAGAAATATTTGGGTTTCTTCTCAATTCATAACTCTAAATGTGGGAAATTGTGCAGGACATTGATGTGTTGATGTATTTGCTAGGAAAATAGACACACTGTGGTCTACTCAAGCATCTCTGTAGCTTACATGATGTGTGACATTAGCTAATCTATTTAACCTACTTGAGATGCAGTATCTTCATATATAATAAAGGTTGTTTGGAATGTTATAGATGATATTCACAGAGTTCCTGGAACATTACAGATACTTAGGAAAGGGGCAGCTTAGGAACATGGTCATGACTAATGCATTGACTTTTGTGTGGCAAATGGTTCAACGGAGAGGGTGAGCTTTCTTCTGCGGTACTTCCTGGAAATTCCCACAGAGCATCTTCCATGCATAGAATTTCCAGGGATGAGTATTGAAAAATTGATACCTAATATATGATAGATGTTTTTCCAAACCTCACTACACTCAGAGGCACACAAACTCAACATCACACGACTCATTTATACGGAATCCCTCGCGTGGCCCTGCATTTTTGCCTGGTAACCTCGCTGCTCCACCTTAAACACGGTCTGGGTATTTGAATCAGAGATTAAGGACTACCAAATACATTGCTCTTCAGACCCTTGGATTGATGATTCTCTTGGGTCTTTCTGCATTTGCTTGCCGACAAAGACAAAGTCGGTAGCTAATTCTAAACCTCCACAGACTGTTGAAATCCTAAGGTAATTTCTTAATCACTTCCTCTCCCCTTGATAATGTTTTCAGGGAAATGATTATAGGACTTGCCCTACCAATGAGTCAAAGAAAGCCAAGGTCATTTTAAATGGCAAGTCCTTTTTCTACAATTGATTTATTAACAAAACTCATCCACAAATGTTTTTCCTTTCCAAACAGGTTACTGTCGGGCTCATCATTTGCCATTGGCTGGGTGTAGATGCCAGCTCTGTATCAGCTCCAGTCTGCTCAGCTATGCTCATAGACCAGAGAGGAGGCTCTGGCCCCGATCTGCACCTATAACACAAGGAGCAATTGAGTTACTCTCACCACGAGACAGCTATGTTAACACTGGCTCCAAGTATCTTAGTGTGAAGTTAGTAGATATGTTATCAAGGGCAGGTAAACATAGCTCTGGCCTGATTCCCAGAATGCTCAGGTATCACCCAAACCCGACCTTCTCAGGAGAACCTAGATTCTAAGGTATAAGACCTGGAAAGTTACCTGTTTACGTTTTACATTTTTCCCTAATTTTTAGACTATGGGCAGAGATTTTAAACTGATTGATATCAGTCATTGGGCCTCATGAAACATCAATTTTATAAGTTTTTCTGATGTGCTATATTAGATTAAGCATATTAATTGAAGGAAGCAGTATTAACACAAGATAACTCAAGACCAAGTTCTCAGCCCGAAGATTTATTTGCCCTAGAGGAACAAAGCTCAGGGACAAAAGACAAAGACAAGAGACAGAGGACAGAGGACAAAGGAGAAGGGAAAAGGAACAAGAAGAGGGGAAAGAAATATTTATCCCAGGGAGATGAAGACTTCCTCTGGATAGACAGGAGACAGCCATGGTCCATAGGAAAATGGCAGCTTATAAGAGGTAAAAAGAGAAACACCAGGTTAGGATGAGGTGATTAACAAGTTAATTAGGGCAGCCACATGGGGGCTTCTGATTTCTGGACTTCAATGTTTTGATAGCTGGACCTTAGTGGAACGAATCTTTACCAAGCGCTAAGGTCCCAAATACTATAGAACAAAAATTGTGTACCCCATGAAGGTGTGTCTTTGCCAAGGCACCTTCTGCTTGGATTAATAAAGAGCTGACTGGCAGGCAGCTTGGCAAACAAAAGTTAGGCTGGAAAGCCAAACTGAGAGGATGCTGGGAAGAAGAGGGGTGGAGCTAAGGGAGTTGCCAGGAGACACCATGAAGCACAGAGTGAGCAGGAGGGGAAGTATGTAGAAGAGGTAAACGTGCCTGGGACAGCACATAGATCAATATAGATCAATGGAAATGGCTTAATATAAGTCATAGGAGCTAGCTAAAAAAAAAAAAAACAAGCCTGAGCTATCAGCCAAACATTTCTAATTATTAATAAGTCTCTGTGTGGAGCTGGTTGGCAGGACAGAGCTGACCAGCTGTCCTGATGAAAAAATTCCACCTGCACCCAAAGGGCCATCAGAGTCTCTGCTACCACATGGAACCGTCAATGTTGTTCTTTGGGATTTAGTGTGTACTAGTCTACCCTACTGAGCATCTTCAGTTGGTGAGAGCCATTTCGGGACACATTAAAATGGCGGACCTTCTCAAAAATACATATCATATCATTTATACCACTGAAGTCATATCATAGACCCTACTCTCCTGAATGTAGGTCTATTATAACTGTGGGATTGTTGGAAAAAACACCAAGCACGTGGTGGCTTCACTTTGTCCTGTGTTACCATCGAATGCCATTAGATGGCAGCAATACCAAGAGACTGTTCAGCAAAGGCTGCTGGTAATGTTTTGGGCCTTTCCACATTCTAGTTTGGTTTGGTTTTAAGGGCACTGCTCAGCTCAAGAAGACAAGCGTCTATATGGTGGTGATTAAATAGACATCCTGGTATATCCCCTTGATTGTTGTATTTCTTGTTTTCTTCTACTGTTTGCTACCAGAGAACTGCTTCTCCCCTTCTGCTTTCTGGGCACAAAACTCCCCCTAGACAGAGTGTGAGAACTCTGGCATCTCCCTGAGAAGAGAATACCTACAAAATCCCTTCTTCCATTCGTGTACCACGAGCTTTTGACTGTCCAAATAATTCGGGAAATATAAAAACCTATTGGAGCAAATAATCAGTTAGGAGCCCATGGGTGCATATTTGAAATGTGCCTCAGGCAATGGTTTACATATCAATTTATTAGCCCAAAGTGTTTTTTTCTAACTTTAGCATAGGTTGCTTTAACTAAACCAGACTTAAACTTGCTTGTTTTTACATAAATTCAAGGGTAATGCACACAAAGGGGAAAGAGGCATTCCCAGGGACAAGGTTTAAACTAGATAAAATACCTCCAGACTCCCTGGGAGAAGAAATGTGGTCAGTGTTAGAAGAAAAATAAAATGAGTTGATCTAAAACAGCTCAATTTGTAGCTTACTCCCTCTAAACTGGGTAGAATTTTCTTGGCCAACGTTCTGCTCCAGTTGACTAAGTAGAACACAAAAGTTTATTATGCTAACAAAGCTTCCACAGAGCAAAGATACAAGCCCCACCTCCCACTTCTCCTCAAATGAAGGGAGAAATCAAGATGGTTTTGATGCAGAGAGAGGTTCCCCAAGGAGCTGGTGCACTAGGCACTTGAAAGATTGTGTCAGAATCAGGTACCCCCCAAACACTGAATGACCACCCTGTGGATACAGAAGAGGAAAATAGGTCTCAGAGACTGAATGGCATGTCAAAGACCCCGCAGCTACCTACTGTTTGAAGTCAGAAGACTCCAGGGTGTGACTGTTCATCTCGGTCACTGCAGACATGACAAAGTAGAGGAACGTGTGGCTTCAGGCTGCTGCAGGTTGCTGGAGCTGACCCCTGCTTCGACTTAGTGCCCTCCCTGTGAATAAAGAGGACTAGAAGGGGAACACCAGATAAATACGGTTCCTACATCAGGTCAAACTCAACCTCACATCCACAACTAGTCTGCACCTCCACCCACAGCTATTGGGTGGATTCTTGTCCACAATTGCAGCAGAGAAATCCATCTTGGTCCTCCAACCTTGGCTGTGATGTAATATTTAAACTCAATCTGCTGTTTGTTTTGTCTGGGCATTATTCCAGGTCCAGGCCAAGTCTGGGCCTTTTCTTCATATAAAGGAATATAAACATAATATAAAGCCCGTCATATCCAAGACATCTTTCTTGAACTGGAAATTTCCTAATTTATCCCTCCTCCAGATTTCAACAGTAAATTCAGGGCACGATTTCCCACATTTCCACATTTTACAGAGTCCTCAGACACTAGGCCCCCATGCCTAGAATCAATGTATTCTAGGCACCAATACATAAGAAAATAATAGGTGCCCTAAATGAATCTCCTGCTGTTGCTTATCTTCTTCTGGTAACTTTTAACAAGCCCCTTCCCTCCCCCTAAAATTAAAAAGGGTATGCAAACATTACATATTAATATAATACAGAATAGGGTGTGCACAGAAGTCAGTAACAAATAAAATAGACTCAACATAGGGCACTCGCCCAGCACAGCATTGCATTTGATCCTTAAATCTGAAAAAAAAAAGAAGTGAAGCACTAAAAAGA
Source organism: Arvicola amphibius (assembly GCF_903992535.2). Lineage (NCBI taxonomy): Eukaryota > Metazoa > Chordata > Mammalia > Rodentia > Cricetidae > Arvicola > Arvicola amphibius. The sequence goes on along the minus strand of NC_052055.2, from coordinate 17,661,307 downwards.
GTGATCTATAAATTCCCAGGCCCTACTGTTGCTTATTCACATGGTTGGCAATAAAACTAGGGCCCGCTTTTATCCACCTAGCTTGTGCCCCTTGAAAGGAAGGTTAGGTGGGATGTTCAACTCCATCCAGGATGACCTTCCCTATCCTGCATGCTTACAAGTCCTATTATGAGTTACAAGAAGATGAGTGATCTGGGCTGGCATGTTAGACAGACTGGAAGGACTATTTCAGCATGCAGGCAACTCCTGCTGAGCCACGGCTCTGAATTCTAACTCTCCCCCTCCCTCTCCTCTGTCTTTTTGTTTGGTTTTTAAGGCCACCATTTGTCTTTCCTTCCCAAGGCCGCCCATCTGGATCCAAACTGAGCTTTTCTTTCTTACAGATGAGTCGTCAAAAGTCATTTGAAATGAAAAACACAATTGAGATTAAAAAATAGGCAAAATAAAAGGAGAGAAACACCTACCAGCTTTGTCTATGTGTTGAGGGTGGCTGCTTCGCCTACCTTTAAATTATACACTAAAAATTATTCCCCACGGCCAAACTCTACCTTCAACAAGTGTGCCAGATTTGTTGGTAGACCAGAGTTCATTACAGTTTCCTCACCATTGCACTATATACAATTCATAATCAAAATATAAAATGTGATAAATAAGCTTGTTTAGCTGGGAACTCCACTTTGTACCCAACCTTCTCTCTCCAGATCTCTCCCTTAGAAAGCCTGCCAAGCTGTGGCTCCTCCTCAGAGCCACCCTTCAGGGTATTTGAACTGCCTTCTGGAGAATGGCCACATGGTTTTTGTGGGGTTTTTTTTTTTTTGGTCTTATCTCCTGGTCAGATCTCAGAGAAAAATTGCCATGGAACGTTTTGCCCAACAAACTTGGTCTTTTATTTTAATTCAGCTTGATTTGGATGACTGTGTTGGCGGAGAGACTTAATATCAGGGTACAGAAACCTTTCAAAGCCAACATTCAAATTGACCTAATTGTCTCCAAAATGCACTTTCCTTATTGGTTTGATCAAATGAGGATCCAATGAGCTTCATTGGTGTTGGTCTTTTTAGTCTTTGGGGGCACACAACATCTCCCTTCTTCCTCCTTCCATGTACGTGATCCTCTCTCTGTGCTGAAAAAGAGGCAGATTGTTTAAACTATAGAATGCTTCAGAAAATGGCTATGGTGATGTTCTACAGTCATTTAAGTTTTTCTTATTCCCATCTACAGTTAGTACAAATGTGTGGTTAGAGCACAGAATCGATTCTCTGTGTACAAAGCGAGTGTCCATCATAAGGACTGACAGTTCGCCTGCTTTTTATCTCTGGACTCCCATGATTTCTAGCTCTCCCTTTTCACTGATAATCAGAACTGATCAGTAGGTTTGGGTAATGTCTGTCTGATAGCCCTTCATTATTAAGCTTCCTGTCACCCTTTACTTAATGGGGCCATGTATGATCATTTTCTAGATCCAGCATTCATTAGGATTAGCAGAGTGGAGACATTCCAACTCTGTCATTCCTTTGGAGTTTGATAGCCAGAAGAATTGAAAGGAAGAGTTTCCCCTTCTCAAGTATGTGCTGATCTCAAACAAAAGAAAAAGAAATAAGAAGTGGGATACGTACTTCATTCTTTCTGATTATTTTTCTATTTTCTGAAGAGTAAGCCAAGGTCCAACACTCTCCCAAAGACCTTTCTGGTTTTACATATCTGATATAGTTTAATGTTATCTTCTCACCAACTCTAGCCTATGGGGATTTCTTAAAGTTGGCTCATATAGTCTTGCTTTTGATCATGACGTCTCAGCTTCATCTCGAATATTTTCTGCCCAACATCTAGAACTCGCTGTTTCTCCAAGGAGCCTAATTCCTTTCAGATGGAGAAAAAACACTGATACTACATTCCCAGAACACAGAGTTTCTTTCTCCTAGGACACATGTACTTGTTGGTTCCTTCAACAGGCAAACTGAGGAAATGGGTACGTTCTATAAAGAATAACGCATGCTATGAACAAATTCATGCCTCCTCTTTTCAGTAGAAATAAACATTGCTGGATTTTAAACACACTCTGTTACTTTAATTTTATTTATTATTCTGGGCATTTTATCTTCTGAATATACTAATTTAATTACTTAGGAATTTTATCTTAATCTAAATAAAAACTATCCCTAATAATAATTTAATTGTTGCCACTGGAAACGAGTCAACAGCACTCAGTCTAAGAAACCCTTGAACCTCTTTGTATTCTGAGAGTCTGTTTCCCTAGAGATGTACAACCCTATTTGGAGATCTGTGTTTTAAAAGGATTCAAAGAAATTCTGGTGATTGTTAGAAAACAGAATTCATAATTAGTAAGTTTTTAGAAATTAATGGGCTTTGTTATGCTGTTTTCTCTTTGAAATAGGTTTAAGTAAGTTGTATGAGATTTTAGATGATTCTAAATTAAATAAATAAGGTAAAGATTTGAAGAGATGGCTCAGTGGTTAGTTGGTGGTAGTGAAATTATAAGTAAATACATATGCTTATTTGTTTTTCTTTTAAAATCTAAACTATAGAGTACTACAAACATGACATACATCTTGTGTTTATTACTTCACATGTCTTGGATGCTATACACGTGTCACTACATACAGAAAAGTGTCTTCTCCGGGAGGCAGAGGTAGGCGGATCTCTGTGAGTTAGAGACCAGCCTGGTCTACAAGAGCTAGCTCCAGGACAGGCTCTAAAAGCTGCAGAGAAACCCTGTCTCGAAAAACCAAAAAAAAAAAAAAAAAAGTGTCTTCTCTTTCCAAAGCTATACTCTATGACACTATATGGGCATTAGAGCTACAGACAGTGTTCTAACTACTCTCACTTTGGTTGACATTCGGGTTGCTAAACACTGCTTTATATTTGCTTAGTTTCAATCTCCCGAGAGTCTTACTAAATCGACTTCTTGCTAACATTTTACATAGATGGAAGCTACTGCAATACCAGTTAGGGGCTTGACCAGAGTCACAGAGTTGAGAAAGGAATAGGGAAATCTGAATTCTCCTATTATGTCATCTCTGACATTGGACGTGTTTAGGTAATTTCAACTGTAGTAAAATACCTGAGAGATAGATGTGGAGAGGAAAGGGCATGCCTTAAGGTAGACTGTGAACACAAATTTGCCCTTAAGTTCATGGCTGGAATGCTGAGCCTCAGCCAGCCTGTGGGAAGGGTGTCAGGGAGAACAGCTGGCCTTTTTGACTTTGCCCCAAGTTAAAGGAATGCCAGACATCCATAAGCAGGCGGGTCTATTTTTGGAAAAAAAAAAAAAAAAAAAAAAAAGATCAACTCGTTACTGCTAAAAATCACATCATGTCTCCTTGTATCATAGTATCCTTCTAGTTCTGGTACCGTGATAAATTCACTAAAGCCTTGCTGTGAAAGAGAGGGAACAATCCATTCCTCCTACCTCCTTTTCCCACAGACCTCTTCTTTCTTCTTGTTCTGCAGACCAGTGAAAAGCTACATGTTCTTAATTAAATAAAGCAAATGTAGTTCTGATTAAGCCCAAATCTCTTAGTCTATTTAGAGCAAAAATTAAATTGAGGTTTGCAGGAAGCCTTAATACTTTAATTAGGATCTTTCATTAATATTCCATTTACTTACGTGTGTGAATTGTTGTTTTTAGTTAATATTTTTATTTATTCTTTCAATTTTTCATACAGATAAACAATGTATATGGTTGTATCTACCCTTCCCTCTCTCCCTTTTCCTTTATTTGTCTTCTTAGGAGAAAAAATCAGTTGTGGAGGGGAAATAAGTTCCTGTTCTTTTATTTTAAGATGAGCATCTCAAGCTCTGGCCTCGTCCCAGACACTTTTAACTCAATCTCTTCCCAAAGCTTCCTCTCCAAAATAATTACATTGGAATAAAGCCTTGACATTACTGCGTTCACAGGGCAGGAGAAGTTCTGTCATTGTGACTGAGACAAAAGTCATATTCATTCCACAGACCTTACTAAGGCAGAACAGACTTCCCAAATGGCTCAAAACAAAAGTCCTTTCTTTTCCGCCTTAGTCGTCAGAACACCCCATTCCCAACTAGTCTTGTTAATAGATGTTTTGTTATATAGCGTCCAAGCTTCCCAGACCAAACAGAGCAAGTAAATTCGCCCCAAGGTTATTCATTGCACTGTGCGTCAGGCAAAGGAATTCTTGTTTGACCATGGAGGGTTTTAATATCATGCAGAGGCTGGAATTCTGATATTTGTTCTATGAAAATAAAGCGTTTGACAAATGAGTCAAAAACCTGAAGCTTGACTCACTCAGCATATCTGAATTTACTTTCTGCAATGAGCCAGGGACAGAGAAGAGGAGTGGATACAAGACACAGACTCCCTGCTGTGTGGGACCTATAGAGAGAAACAGACACAAGAGAAGGAGTAGTATAAGTGCCATGCTGCTGTATGGTGTAAGTTCTCACTCTCTTTTGAAGCCCTTGGGACAATTCATCTCTCCTTCTTCTGAGTGAGTGTGTGTGTGTGTGTGTGTGTGTGTGTGTGTGTGTATGTGTGTGTGTATGAGAGAGAGAGAGAGAGAGTGTGTGTGTGTGTGTGTGTGTGTGTGTGTGTGTGTGTGTGTGTAATTTTCATTGATGTGGAAAATAACATAAGGAGTTATCAGTTGTGTTTGGAATTAAATCTGAATTTCTTTTATTATGACCTCTAAATATATAAGATCTGGTATCTGCTTATTCTTCCAACCTTGACTTATTAAACTTCCTACTCATTATGCTGCAGCCATAAAACCCTCCCTTACTATTTTGCAGCACAATATATTTTTCCCACCTCATGACATTGTGCCTGCTGCTTTCTTTGCCTAGGATGCATTGCATTTAGAAAGTGAGATATCCCTTCTTATTGTGCAGAACTCAAATGTCACCTCCTTGAAGAGGCTATTCCGGAACATTCCATCTAAAAAGTAGTCTTATTCATACCTGTTTCCATCTCCCTTTCTTCTGCATGGCCATGCACTAGTTAATTCTTCTCAGGTCCAAATGACAAGGCTCTTGATGATTTTTCCAGCTGTGCACTTATTTACTTATTGGTTGGAATTTCTGTCTTTATTGACTGGAATTCCCCATTGAGAAGTAGAGTTCCCGGTGGAATAGGAACTCTATATTGCTGATATTATTTTATTTTATTTTATTTAAAACAATCTTTTTTTTTTGTTTTACACACCAATCCCAATTCCTCCTCCCTCCCCTCCTCCTGCTTCCTCTGCCTTTTCCTCACCCCAGTCCCATCCACTCCTCAGAGAGGGTAAGGCCTCCCACAAGAAGTTAACAAGGTCTGTCACGTCACTTTGAAGCAGGACCAAGGCCCTTCCCCCTGTACCGAGGCTGAGTAAGGTATGGGCTCAAAAAAGCAAGTTCATGTTCTAGTGATAAATCCTGATCCTACTGCCAGTGGTCCCACAGACTGCCCAAGCCACGCAACTGTCACCCACATTCAGAGGGCCTAGTTTGGTCCTATGCAGATTCCCTGGCTATCAGTCGGAAGTCAGTGAGCTCTGTGGGTATCCTCATCATGGTGTTGACTCCCTCTATGCGACTGAACTCTATGACTTGTCTCAGTGCTTAACTGTTGATCTCTGCATCTGCTTCCGTCAGTTGCTGGATGAAGGTTCTATGATGGCGATTAAGGTAGTCATCAACCTCACACTGCTGATTGTACTGCTAGTATTTTGTAGCCTGGACACCTGTGTTCGATTTATTAAAGGCAGGGAAAGAATGAAAGATGTGGTGAAAGGAGAAAAAGGCGTCAGGAAGGGGAGGTAGGAAAGGCGATTCATCTGTGCTTAGTTTCTCTTATCTTTTTCTTTCCAGAAAGATGGGACTTTAGCATTTGTATGCATGTACCAAATGTAGGGAATCAATTCAAGACAGAAGAAGCAGTTCAGGAACAGGAAACATAGGTTATCTTAAGATCTACCTATATATTCAAGATGCACCTTAAGAAAATAATGCTAATGTACTCTAGAAGAAGCTCTAAAGGGAAACCAAGATCATTAGCTAGTTGAGTGTACCCATGTAATGTCTAAGGTACATATTCCAGTTTAGACCTTTACATTGTCTATACGACTGTATCAAAAGAGTGTCCTGATATTCTGTGCCTTCAACCAATCACAATCACCCAGTTTCTTCAAAAGTCAATAGTGTTGGCAGAATTCAGCAGAGATGGCTTAACTGATCAATGTGGCTCTGGTGTAAGAGGTACAAGTAGGAGCTGGAAGATCCGTTTCTAAAGGCCACACAGATGGCAGGGAAGTTAATGTTAGATAGTGCCTAGGAGTTCTGCTTGGAGTGTGAGCTATGGTTTGTTTCCTTTCTGCTTTCTTTCTAAAGATTGGGCCTAGTCTCAGAATGGTGTTGATCCAAAAATCAAAGATATTAAAAAGAGCAATGTAGAAGCCTTGGCCACTTGACATTGGAATTTGTGTAATGTCCCTTCAACTCTGTCTTTGCTTGAAGTAGTCACAAAGTTCTATTCAGTTTCAAGAGAGAAAAATCTATTCTTGGGAGAAAGGCAAAGTTAGGATAGGAGGCTTTGTGCATTCCTCAGCCCTATACTAAGGAGCTGTGCAGCACCTGCCTTCACAGAACTCAGGCTATGTTGCAAATCAATCTCACATCTCTTCAAGAGGCAAGCCTAATTAAAATTAAAATTGTTAATTTGCATTGATTGGTTTGGGGAACGTATGTGGTACTATGGCTATCACCTGTGTGGCAGAGAAAAAAACGACTTGCTACAAAGTTCAGTTTTCTCCTTCCACTAATTGGGTTCCAACGACCCAACTCAAGTTGTCAGCAACAGTGAGAAGAAACAGATCTTCCAGCCCCCTATTGTGCCCTGCTGATGCCACATGGATCCTAGTGAAGGGGTTTCTGCTGAGTTTTCTACAGACTATCAACTTTGGAGGAAACTGAGTGATTATGAATGTGGCTGCTTTAAATCTTAGCTCCTGAGTGCTGTGTTAAATGAAGGAGCGAGGTTATTATGCAATAAAGAATATCGGTCATAAGTAATATAACGAAGATACCCAGAAGGAAGAGGAAGAAAGGGAGGGAGAGTGGAGGGAATGAGACATACAAAGGGAAAGTAGGGGAAAAAAGGAGAAAAGAGGAAAAATACAGAAGCCAGAACTGTAATTTTCAAATTATAAGCTTGCCAGTAATTCCAAAATATAGATACAATGATTATGGAGAGATGAAGAAGAAATAAAAGTAAGCCAGGAATAGATTAAATAAATATATCACCTATATGGATCGCACCTTGAATTTTCCATGTAAAGCAGTCATTTTTTCCATTCTGAAGCTCCTTGAACTTAGGAGTAACTTCTAGTTCAGAACCTCTCACAAGGCATCAATAAAAGTATTACCTGTGAAGAGATCTTTGGCATAGAAGGATTAGAAATGAGGCTGAGCCTGCCGAAATTTAGGCAAGGCTTCAGTGGGATTTTGACTTATGAGCCAAAGGGAATCCGCATAGACAGAACCCACTGTTCTCTAAAGAAACAGAGGGCTGGGTTTTTTCTGGATTAAACAGGTGGTCCTCCTCTTGCCTGAGAACTTCAGGGGCTGAAAAGCATGAGGATTATGTTGAAGTTGAAGGAGAGCAGATGATTAAGCTGCTACAACTAGGGGGCTGGGCAGAGCACGTGACTCACTCCAATAGGGAATCAGCAAAATCAGCATCCAGGTCTTTGAAGCAGCAAGCAGTTGCTATAATAACATGTCTGGCTGTGTGTTAGCTCCAGCAAAGCTAGAGAGAAAAAAAAACAATGAACTTACCAGTGGTGGCCAAAGTTATTGGCGTTAAGTCAACTGAGATCAACTAAAGCTACATTAATTTACATCTTCCCTGTGATACTATCATTCAACATTTCTTGTAAACTGGTTTTTGTAGGTCTCACTCAGCTCCTCCCTAAGTGAACTACCCATCCCATAATACCAACTGAGTATCCTCACGACATAGGGACTGTCTTCCACTAGAATAGGTGAGTCAAGATAGAAAGCAAGAAGAAACCCATGTAACTTTTAATGACCTATTCCTGGAAATCAGAAACCATCATATACTGTTCATTGAATCTCTGCTCAACGGAGTTCATGGAATTTGTGAACCTGTTTAAACAAAATGCATAGACCTTCTCCTTCATCCTACCAAAGCAATCTAAAGAAGAGAGATGACAAGATCAGATGTGCTTACTTTGGTGCTGATGAACTGGGATCTGAAGAATCACGAACTAGACAAGAGATCAAACAAGCCATGCATGGCACCGGGCAGTGGCACCAGAAGAAGAGGTAGATTTAAGAAAGAAGAAAGATGAACTTGTGCTTATGATGAAACGAAAACCATCCACAATTAACCGAATCAGTCCTCCTGCATGCACCAGTTCCTGGCTGTGAGAACAATATTCTCAAGTCAACAGCATCGGCTCTACTTCCACTAAAATTCAAGATGAGTAGCGGTCATGGTGTCAGCATAGGATGGTTTCACGGGAGCTTGAATAGCTTCCTAGGGCAGCTGAGACAAACTACTGTGTCTCATGGTTTGCAGTCATGGAAATTTATTTTCACCCAGCTCTGGAGACTGGAAGTCTATATCCAGGCTCACGTACCTTTTAAAGGCTCCAGAGGAAAATACATCCAATGTATTTTCCAGATTTTTGGCAAATATCCACTTCCTTGACTTGCGAGTCCTTTTACACTGACTTCTGCCTTGCTCCTCACGCAGCTTTTTTCTTCACATGCCAAGCCTATGTGACCCTTTCAGAAATGCTTGCCATGAGAGGGAGGATCCTTCCAGATAAACCAGGATATTCTCTTTATTTCGGAATGCTTAATTAGATCCCTCACAACCCTTTACCTAATTAGATAGCTTCCATAAATATCAGGGCTTGGTATATGAATATACCCTTCAGGAGGAAACTGTTAAGACCCTACAGAAGGTCCAAAAGAAGTTATTGACTCAGAGATCAGGAATGTCACAAACAATGAATCAACCATTTACCCAAGTGGTGTCAAAGTATCATTTTTCCCCCAAATCAATCTTCTACTTATCTACAGATTTTGAAAGTATCTAATCAATTGTCTGAAAGAATGTTCTAGCATCAGCCCTGTCTGTTGTGGGTCATGGGCTGGAAAGTGAAAATGTATCTAACAAGTTGTGACTGGCTTGCATGCTTGGGCATATGCCCTGTTTATGTGGTACCGTCAGCCAAAGTCAGCTTCGTGCCAAGAGGCAAACTTGAAAAGCTGCTGTTAAGACAGGAGCTCATGTTGGTCTCCCACCAGCATAGCAAGCCCTTTGCATCACTCGCCCTCGTGGAGAGTTAGCTGCGAGACCAGTTGTCTTCTCCCTGATAGTCCTTTAAATGGAGACTGACGTGTGCTGACTTGCAACTCCAGAACTATGCCTAAGATGCGGCACAGTCTACAATGCTTGCATAAAAAGAGGCCCAAAGAATGGATGGATCTAGAAAACATCATATTGAGTGAGGCAACCCAGACCCAGAAAGACAAATATCATATGTACTCACTCATATGAGGCTTTTAGACATTAAACAAAGAAAACCAGCCTACAATTTACAATCCCAGAGAATCTAGACAACAATGAAGACCCTAAGAGAGACAGATCTAACCTACATGGGAAGTAGAAAAAGACAAGATTTCCTGAGTAAATTGGGAGCATGGGGACCATGGAAGAGGGCAGAAGGAGAGGGAAACAGAGGGAGGGAAGCAGATAAAAATATAAATCACAATAAAATCAATAAAAAGAGGCCCAATATGCCCTCGTGTCTATGCTATTAGGACATACAAAAGAAAGTGAGCATTATGGATAAGCTTGATTTACTCGGGACCCTTTTCCAGTCGGCTCCATGTCTCAAACTCCTGACTTTAACAGACTCTTTTCCCAAATAGCTTCCAGTTAGGTATGACCAACAGTGAACCTTCGGGGAAATTGGAGGGTGGCAAAGAGAGGAAGAGAGTCTCACCATTCATTTCCCAATGGGCCAGTTATTGCGAAAGATTGGTCATGTCTTTAATGGGTCTCAGCATCCTTCCTATACTCTCCCTGCATAAACTCCCCTATGTCCCAAGGAAATAGTCCTGCAACTCTGTTTCATGGTTGATGCTGACTACCCAGGAGTAATTCCCTATCTCTAACAGCTGTTCTGAAATAGCTGACTATTCTGACTAAACCAGAATGACTGAACATGTTTTCTAAGAGTTCTATTACATTTTCTTTGATTTTTCAGTTCTGAAAGGGCTATCTGTTTTCTGAAAGGATTCAGATGGGGAAAGCCCAAAATTTTCTAGACCTTTGATAGATGTCTTATTTCAGCCATGATAAGAGTTATGTAGATCAAACCCTTTCCACCCACAGCACAGAGAAGGCGAGTGAAACCTACCAGGTGGCATGACTTGCCCCAGCAGAAACCACAGTAAGTGAGGAATCAGGACTCAAACCAGATTTGGCGAACCTTAAAATGCTCAGATTTCCTGTTACTTCATCCCAACGTTAAAGAAATATCTGAGCCGGGCGGTGGTGGCGCACGCCTTTAATCCCAGCACTCGGGAGGCAGAGGCAGGCGGATCTCTGTGAGTTCAAGGCCAGCCTGGTCTACAAGAGCTAGTTCCAGGACAGGCTCTAAAAGAGCTGCAGAGAAACCCTGTCTCAAAAAAACCAAAAAAAAAAAAAAAAAAAAAAAAGAAAGAAAAGAAAAGAAATATCTGTAATAAAACCGAGAGAAAGAGGGAGGCTGAATGGTTTAGATGTTTCGCTCAAAGTTAAATTTTATAAAGCCAGTGGGAGGCTACAGTTTTCCTTAGAGAGAGGAGGAGGGCCTGCCCAGAAACCACAATATGTGAAAGGTACTTTATGTCTCTATTGTAGCTTACTAAAGAAGACTGGGGATAAAGGGCTTCTTAACCAACACTCCTCCCGCTCAGGATCCCTGTCTCTGTATCCTCCTCCACCCTCTCAGTATTTCTCCCCCAGGTCTCTGCTTCCTGGTTCCTTGCTCTCTTATTTTTTACTCTCTACCCTTTCCTGTAAAAAGGTCCTCTTGTTTTGTTTTGCTTCTTTCAGACTTTTTGATTTCTGTTCTCTCAATTAATTCACAGCTTTAAAAAAAAAATCTGACAGCTTCCTAAGTAGTGTGAACATCTTCTAGGGATGTCAGAAGTTTGGGGAATGTTTGTAAATATTTGTTAATGTGCTTTTTTCTGACACATAATAGAGATTTACTCAATTACTTTAGAAGAAAATAGGTTGGCTGTTCACATGAACCTCTACATTAAGGATAAAATATAAACTATTAGTACCTGGAACAAAAGACAGGTAGTGGGAAAGAGATGAAAGGATTATTGAATTGGTATCATTTCCTTTCCTTTACCTTCTCAACAGGCTCTTGTACAAATATTTATCAGAATTTAATGGCTTGGAACTACAGACACATTTTCTTGGAGAAAGTACTAGAGACCCCAGAGTCATTTGTTATACATATTGTTTGTATTTGAAGTTACAGTTGCCAACTATATAGTGGTAGAGACACAAGTGACGGCAATTTTGTTCAGTGGTAATTGGATACACTAAGGTAATTTTATAAGACTATAAAACCTCGCCGGGCGGTGGTGGCGCATGCCTTTAATCCCAGCACTCGGAAGGCAGAGGCAGGCGGATCTCTGAGTTCGAGGCCAGCCTGGTCTACAAGAGCTAGTTCCAGGACAGGCTCTAGAAACTACAGGGAAACCCTGTCTCAAAAAACCAAAAAAAAAAAAAAAAAAAAAAAAAAAAGACTATAAAACCTTGTGATGCCACAGTTGCGTGGGTTTGTGGAAATACATTCTAAAATGTTTGCATAATGATGAAATCATCTAAGCATGCCTGTAACAGAATTTATCCCTGTGGTTACGTCGCACGGATCTGTTTCTTTCCTTATCAGTAAGTTTCTCCCTCTTATATGCCCAAATCTCTAACAACGTAGTCATATATCAATATCAACAGCACTGAATGAGCTCTATTGGAAATTGATTTTTAGGACAGCTGCTCTTCACCGCTTTCCTTAAACACCGTAATTGGCACAATCCAGTAAACGGCGGTATCAGTTAGTTTCAGAGCAAACCATTCACAGTATGCAGTTATGAAATTTAACAGTTACGAACTGAAGGCAATTCACCTCAAGTGTTCTTTCTGGAAAAGCAAAACTTTAAGAGGTTGACTAACTCCGGGCCTTGGGAAACAAGCCCTCGCTGGAGAAGCCTTAAACAAGGATACTAAACTCATTCCAAAGCTCTCGCCAGTTCACAGAGCTGACAAAGGGTTTTTTTTTTTTTTGTTTGTTTATTTGGGGGACTTTTAGGCCCCCAAAGGACATTAGTCAGAACCAGAAGTTGTTTTACTCCCAACATCCTGTAGGATAGAGGGTATGGTCTCAAAGAGGAGAGCATTTTCATTTACCAGTTATGGTTATAGGGGCAGCATCATTAGGTTAACAACTGATCGCATGTCACCCCAAGATAAAAGTCTGGGCCTGAGATCTGAAGAAAACTTTTATGATTAACTCCTGGCTTTTCTGCCCCCACCCTCCTAGTGTTATAGCATCAATGGGAGCATGAGGCTGCTAACCAAAATCCTAAGAGCCTGACACAGCACCTGGCACACACAAAGAACGCAATAAAAATATATTAACCAAAATAGTCTTTTATTTCGAGGCCCAGAAGTGTTCCACTCCAGCTGGCTTGTAGCAACAAAACAAAACTCAAATGCCCATTCCCCTTAGATTTCGAGATGTCTGCTCCGAGGTGCTTTGGCATCGGGATAGGGTTTCTTCTTTTATAAAGCCAACCTCCGCCACCCATATAAGTTGTCCTTCTTTGAAACTCTACAGTGCCGGCAGATTTGAAATGAAAAGCACAATTCCCAAAAGTAAACCCATTCTCTTAGCCATGATGCGATCACTGGACTTCCACTCCTACAAGTAACTCGGGAGCAAGTTGGAAAGCAGAAAGAAAGCCTTACAGTAACAGTGACAACTAAAAAAAATCCCCATGAATACCTCACCCTTGGTTTAGGTTTGCCATGGTTGCATTTGTAGGCAAGATAGTCAATCAACCCATTGTTTGCCTTACACTACACCAAAGAAGTGATTTGTTTGAACCTTTTTTTTTCTTCTTTTGTCATTGAATTGATGAATTGCTTTGGCGTCTGGTAGTTAGCTTTTATCAAGGGAAATAATCATCTTCTACGGGGACAGACACTCCACTCTATGGTGGTACTTTATCACAGGCAGTGCATAAGTGGGGCTGTTGGCAATTTGATAAACGTGCCCCATTAGGCTTGAAGCTTCCCAAACACCAGGCTGATATGTAAACACAATCAAATCGTGCTGTCACCCAGGGGACAGGGTTGCATGGCTCATTCTTCTCTGTCTTTTTCTCAACTCCTATGTTTAAAAGAAAAAGGCTCCATTCTTCATTCTGCACAACAAAGAAGGGCATGTTTCTGTCGTGGGTGATGCTGCTAGGCAAAGTGTCAAATGCTCTCCCTCTGTTAGTGATGGAAGTTTTTTGATTGGGGAAAAAGACATCAAAGCATTTTCGCAGGAAACTAGAACACTTTTGAATGCTGTGGAACCCTTTGCACAACACCGAGGATGACATAGTGAGTATAGAAGGCAAAACTAGTTCCTTCAGTGTCCTTCCCCTCCCCCAAAAAGCTTTTGGAATCATAGAACTTCAGGTCAGGGCAGACAAGAAATCTCATACACACACCCTCACACACACACACACACACACACACACACACACACACGTGTGCATGCACACGTGCACATGTACATACATGCACACCAACTATACCATGGAAACATCTAAGTACTAAACGGTTACACAATTCAATCCTTGCCAGCAACTTCACAGTTGATAGTTTTTCCACATTTAATAATTATGAAAGGAAAACAGAAAAATTAAGCAACTCGCTAAATTACAGCTGATCTCTCTATTGTCTGGTCAGCCTGTGCCTGAACTCTCCCTATCCCAGTTCGTCTGACCTTCAAACTTCTCAGTTACTGTTGTTTGCTCTATGGAGTAAATTAATAGCTGTCCCTAACTCCTACCTCTTCATCCTAGGTCGACCTGGGGCTTTAATATATAAATGTATTCCTTTCTTCCAAGTGAGAGATTTTGAATATTTAAAGTTGACTCCTGGCACATGAAGCTTTGCTTCTTGTGGGTAAATACTTCTCAATCTTTCAGCCATCCTTCATTTAGCATGGTTTCACGTCCTGAGTGCTATGGGTTTTCAGTTTCTTTTAAAGTATGATTATATAATAGCTATCTAGCCTCTTTGAGAAGACCAGAAATTTTGCCACCCTCAGCTCCTTACTACAGGATCAAATTAAAATCCCCCCATTCCCTACCAATTAACCTCTTTCTCAAACTTATATATGGAATCTCCTGCTTTGTCTGCACACACCCTAGCCCCACAATCACCGTTGTTATCTCACATAGTCCCACATATCTCCATCAGTGCTTTCTAAAAATTCCCATCAAATCCTGAATGAGTGTAGAGTATTCACAGAGACCATGCTATGAAAACCAGTCCACTTCCATGGCTGCCCCGTCCCCATCTCTCTCTCCTCTATCCTCTCGACCCAAGGATCTAAGCTCTCCAGAGAGGTTTTTTTTTTTTTTTTTTTTTTTTTTTTTTTTTTTTTTTTTTTTTTTTTTTTGGTTGGGAGAATTTTGATGACTGTTTCTATTTCTTTAGCAGTTAAAGTTCTATTTAATTTGCTTATCTTGTCTTGATTTAATTTTGGTAAGTGACATTTATCTAGAAAGTTGTCTATTTCCTTAAAGTTTTCCAATTTTGTGAAGTACAGATTTTCAAAATATGACCTGATGATTCTCTGGATTTCCTCCGTGTCTGTTGTAATGTTCCCCCTTTTCACTTCTGATTTTGTTAATTTGGATATTCTCTCTCTTACTTTTGGTTAGTTTGAATAAAAATTTGTCTATTTTGTTGATTTTCTCAAAGAACCAACACTTTGTCTCATTGGTTCTTTGTATTGTTTTCTTTGTTTCTATTTTGTTGATTTCAGCTCTCAATTTGATTATTTCCTGCTGTCTACTTCTCTTGGGTGAATTTGTTTCTTTTCATTCTAAAGTTCTCAAATGTTCTGTTATTTTACTAGTGTGGGATTTTTCCACCCTCTTTATATAGACATTTAGTGCTATGAACTTTCCTCTTAACACTGCTTTGATTGTGTCCCATAAATTTGGGTGTAATGTGTGGTCATTTTCAGTGAATTTTAGGAAGTCTTTAATTTTTCCCTTTATTTCTTCCTTGACCCATTGATGATTCAGGTGAGCATTGCTTAATTTCTATGTTTGTGGGCTTTCTAGAATTAGTGTTGTTGTTGAATTCTAGTTTTAAGCCATGGTGATCTGATAAGATATATGGGTTATTCCAACTTTTTTTGTATCTGTTGAAGTTTTTTGTGTTACCAAGCATGTGGTCAATTTTTGAGAAGGCTCCATGAGGTGCTGAGAAGAAGGTATATTCTTTTATGTTTGAATGGAATCTATAAATTTCCATTACGTCCATTTGAGTCATAACATCTGTTATTTCCCTTATTTCTCTGTTAATTTTTTTTGTCTGACTGACTTGTCCAGTGGTGAAAGTGGAGTGTTGAAATCTCCTACTATTAGTAATGTAGAGTTCAATGTATGATTTAAGCTTTAGAAGTGTTTCTTTTGTATATGAAGGTGCCCTTATATATAAAAGATGTCCAGTATTGAGATTTCCTCTTGATGGATTTTTCCTATGACTAATATAAAATGTCCTTGTCTCTTTTGATTGATTTTAGTTTGAAGTCTATTTTGTTAGATATTAGGATAGCTACACCAGCTTGTTTCTTAGGTCCATTTGATTGGGAAATTTTCCCCAACCCTTTACTCTGAAGCAATGTCTGTCTTTGAGATTGAGGTGTATGTCTTGTATGCAGCAGAAGGATGGATTTTGTTTTTAATTCTAATCACTTAGCTTGTGTCTTTCATATGTTTGACTGCTTTTTCTTGGTTTTCTGGCCTTGGTTGCTGCCTCAGACCTGTTTCTCTAAATGTCCCTGGTCTGGATCCACTCTTGTGGAGGTCCCTGACTTGGGTTTGGTCCCTCAAAGGTCTCTGGCTCCTTTCTACTCCCTCAGAGGTCCCAGACTTAGGTGAACCTGAACCTGCAGATGACCTGGCTCAGACCAACTCCCTCAGAGGTCGCAGATGTATGCTCAGACTCTCATCTGCTCTGGTTCCTGCCTACTCCCTCAGAGGTCCCAGACTCATGCCTAGACACGCAGATGTCCTGGCTCAGGCCTAGTTCCTTAGAGGTCCTCAAGTCAACTTGGACCCACAAGGGTCCTGGCTCAAGTCTACTCCCTCAAAGGTCCCAGTCTCATGCCTGGACCTGCAGAGGTCTCTGGCTCGGGCCCACTCCCTCAGTGGTTGCTCTCCTGTACCTGCTCCTGTGAAGTTTGCTGTCTCAGGTCTGCTCAGACCTAGGTAGTTGGCTCAGTCCTGTTTCCATAAATGTCTGTGGTCTGGATATGCTCCCACTCATGTGGAATTCGTTGTCTCAGGCCTGTTCTGGCCCAGGTCACTGGCTCAGTCCTCCCTCCACAAATGTCCTTGAACTGGATCTGCTCCCACTCCTGAGAAGCTTGCCATTTCAGGCCCTCTCCAGCCTAGGTCACTGGCTTAATCCTGCTTCCACAAATGTCCCTGGTGTGAATCCTCTCCTGCTCCCATGGAGTTCAACATCCCAGCCACATTCCAGCCCAGGTCACTGACTCAATCCTGCTCCTATGGAGTTCACCATCCCAGGCCTATTCCAGCCCAGGTCGCTGGCTCAATCCTGCTCCTGTGGAGTTCACCATCCCAGGCCCACTCCAGCCCAGGTCACTAGCTCAATCCCTGCATCTGCTTTTGAAGCACCATCATTTCTTTTATGATGAGCTCACAAGCTTCTTACGTATGCTAAATTGTAGAAAATGCAACTACACATGAAAATCACTAGAGTTGATATTCCAAGGAAAATGTCTCCTGCAGGAATCAATTCAGGGCTTGCAAAAAGTAGAAAGATCACTCTAACTTAGCAGCTGCCCCAGTGAGACCCAGGAGGAACTCTGAGCTAACAGAGAAGATATGCCTCACACACCATATTAAGACCTCCTAAGTGACTTGAATGCTAATGGGACACTTCCTCCTCCCACCTTGCCATCTATATTCTGCAATAAACTCCCATCTTTGTTACCATTCTGCACACATCCCTTCTTAGTGGTCCAGAGGAAACTAAAGAAACTGGCAGAGTGAGTAAACATCATAGACTTCATGATACTTATACACTTGGAGGGGGAAGAAGGAGGGGAAGGGAGGGAGGAAGAGAGGAAGAGATGGAAGGAGTTATAACAGTTTACTTGCTTTGCCAGCATCGTACCAATAAGACTTGCTATTAAAAGGTGAGAACACATTAGATTCTGACACTCAGAAATTTACCCCCCAAAAGTAAACAAAATCACCCCAATTCCACAACCACTTATGAATATATCCTGCATAGCTAAAGTTCTTCTTCTCAATGTATATACATGTTCTACTCTAACATTTAGAGTAGGTCCTGTTACTCTCATTTCATAGATGTCAGACGATGACCTAGAGATGGTAACATGGCCAAAGACTAAACAGTAACCAGCAAAGACAGGACTTGAACTCAAGGAATGTGAGCCAAATTTTAGACTCCTAAATACCTTCATGGTAAGGAAGTTGTAACAATCCTAGGACTGTGGTAAACTAATGCTCTAGGTTATGGAAGATTGAGAGCCACAGTGTTGTATAATGTGAGAAGAATGGGGAGGGAGGAATCTACTATTCTCTAACACATAATACAAGTTATCTCTGAAGAATATATATTTAGTCTGAAATCAAACGGCCAAAGAGGAAGCAAGACCAGCAAAATAGAACACTGTCCTGCATGGAACTGGAAAGCCAGAATGGCACACAGGGCAAGTCAGGTAGTTTGGGAAAGATGGCATTAGGCTGAACCTTTTAAGACATGCTAATGAATTTTACTGAATATAGCCTTCCTTCAAGAAGGAACTCAAATCCTAGACACACGTCTTTTCTACCTAAGCAGTCATCATGAGCGAACTAATACTACTTCAAACTCACAAATTATAGAGCATGATTGGTTCACAAATTATGAAGCATTATAGAAGACATGTATCCCCTCTTACCCAACCAGAAAGATAATATTTGGCTAATAACTTTTTTTAAAAAGGATTGTCACTTTCAGAAGAATGATGACTGAGTCTTTAAGAAACAGCAAAGCTATTTGCCATAGTCCCTGCTCATCCCTACTGTCAGTTAGCTACACTTACTCACCTGATCCTTCTATGTGACAGAACCAGCAAGTACCAAGGTAAGGCGTGGTGGACTCTGATTCCTCCGGAAAGAAAGATTTTACAGATAAGCTTGACAGAGGCACTCACTGACCATATGATTCCCCCAAGTGAGTCAGAAACCATGACTGGAATGATTTCCTTGCTACAGGAAGCTCATTTGACTCAGGCTCAGGATGCCATTAGCCAGGTCCCTTGCCAGGTACTGCCTTACAAGGACATTGATCCTTTGTTGACCCCTGATGGCCTTGTTCAGAATTGATCTGAGTATTTCAACAAACAGTAGGTGCCAATAGCAGCTCCCAGATCCCAAACCAATCCCAAGTCACATCTTAGGCCACTCTTCTCTACCCCACAAAAATAGCAATAATAGAATCTTCTTACCGAGCTGCATGTACCCTCTGGTTATCAAATGTCCCATAGGGTTGAATGTTCTTATGGTGGTGAAATCAGATCTTTGCACTCTTTCTACCAGAGCATTTGAGTTTTAAGCCTGAAAGAAAAACAATACAGACTGTAGTACAAAAATGGTATTTGTCTACCCACTGCCCCATGACCTGGGAAAGCCAATCGGATTTGTCTTTAGTTTGTAGTGGCATGATCCATACTTCAGTGGCAGAATGGAAGGTCAAATGGCAGATGTCTGTGCCTATCCTTACCCATATGGTGTATATAGTAATCAAACTCAGATATTTTAATATCGAATTAAATCCTTCACCATAGCCTTCATTTTGTCACCATAAGAAGTCTCTTCAAACCTATCTCAGGTTCCCTTTCCCTGAGAGTCTTCCTCTGTCCAAATATTCAGTTCTGCATGTAAAGAAAAAGGACCTGAGCAGTTCTGTGAGTAACTGTGTTTTGCCTGAATAACTGAAGCTATCAGCGTCTCCAGGTGAAATACACATGGACTAAATGTTGAACTTACTATGGTCTCTTGTCCTTGAACCACCAAATTCATGAGGTCAAGCATCTCATGGAAAGACTCAGCTCTGTTCAGCTACTGTGGACCTATGGTCAGCAAACACGTGAGTAGAGAAATTCTTAGGTTAAAAACAGCACCTCTCCCCTGCACCTCTCCCCTGCACATACACATACAGAAGCACTTTTAGTCTGTTTTTTCTTTCCCAAACCATCTCTCTTTAAGCATTGAGAGGCTCCCCATGTCAGGAGTACAGAAAATGTCTCTCTCTCATCCAGAGAAATTCTTCAGTGGACTATACTGCCCCTTGCCATGGTTCCCTAATATTATGTATTTTCAGGTTATTTGCATCCAGGTAATAAGGGGAAAGGGCCTGTGAAGAAAAGTGTAAGTTACTCACAAATGATGCAATATGAACAGGAGCTAGGGTTAAAAGGAAGATAAGAGTTAAAATGGCTGAGCCTGGAGCACTGAGGAAGATGAGTAAGAAGGGCTTACAGATGAGCACAAGATAACAAAGCTAAACAGATAGGAGAAAGGGCAAAGCCCTGAGCCTTGGACCATAGGCCAGCTGCACACCCCCTTTTCCAAAGCCTTCGAGAAATGTAGATCACTTTGAGAAATGTAGATCACTATTGTCCTTTCGTATGTCCTCCCACAACCCACTTCTTTCCAAGACAGGGTTTTTCTGTGTAGCAGCTTTGGTTGTCCTGGAACTCACTTTGTAGACAAGGCTGGCCTCGAACTCACAGAGATCTACCCCTCTCTGCCTGAGTGCTGGGATTAAAGGCATGAGCCACCACTGCTTGGCATATCCTCACTTTCAGTTAAGTTGATTGCAACAGACTTAGTTACACGTAAGGGATGCCATCATGGAACTCCCGCCTAGAAGACAATCCTAGATCTCCACAGACAAGAAAACAACTGCAGTTATGTCTTGGTAGCTGTGGCAAAGTGAACTGTGTGCCGTGGTAAAGATAAAAGCTGGTCATGTCAATGTAAGAACAAAGAGAGCATGGTCTAAACACCAGTGAGACGCATACAAGATGAGAGGTAGCAGCACCATTTAGCAGCTAGTGGTCAGCAGAATGTCCATGTCTACAAGGATACAATTGGAGATGGACAGAGAGTGGCCTTTGACCCATCTTTCACTGGGTGGGTAGCATGTGAACAGAGTGTGATCATCTTCCTGTTTGGACCAAGGGGATATGTATGTGAGCTCCCTTGTCTAAGGGCCCTATGGCACAGACAACACTAAACTTCATAGAAAGGATTTCAGCCCTTGCCCAGTTTCTGCCACTGCCCTAGAGAAGAGAGTTTGGGTTTGACTTTTCATTAATTTCTCACTTTTGTATGTTTATTTCCTTTGACTTAAGCTTTGTGTGTGTGTGTGTGTGTGTGTGTGTGTTTCAAAGTCAGAGGACAACTTGGGAGAGTTGGTTCTATCTTTGTACCACGTGGGTTTTGGGGATGAAAATCAAGTCATCAGGCTTGGAGGCAAAAGCATTTGCCTGTGAATCATCTCGCTGGCCCAGTTTCTCACTTCACTTTCCTGTAGGAATTTTTAATGAAGCCTGTCTCTGCTCTGTGTTCTCCTACAAGAATTTGTGTTATTAACCCACACTTGTGTAAGACAACAAACTCAGAGCCACTGCCACAGATCAGTCTTCTTCGCCCATGAATGCCCAGCATCTTAGGTCTTTGAATCATGCACAGTTGGGCCATGGAAGATGTCATTGCTCTCAAACACCCTGCTTTGCATCATTAGCAGGACATCTTTATCAGGTGAGAGTTAAAGAAAAAATAAGACTCTTCAGTGGTACCTTTCCAGGTACCTGAAGATTTTAGACAAGCAGCTGAGCCTTGGGTTTTATACATTGAAAGACGAGATCTTACATGGGATGATGTTCTGTAAGTCTGTGATAATCTGATTCACAACTAATTCATTATTATATCAGAGTACCAATGGAGTAAACTATTTGAAGAAATGTTAACTCTTTCAGTATGTAAAAATGCTGAAACAAGATTCCTGACTCACCATGGACACTCAGAAAGGTCTGCTGACTATGTAAAATGTTTAGTCAACTTAATGAACACATGCTATATGGGCCAGGCATGGGACTTAGCAGGGTGGACGTAGAAGTGACCATGTCCATCATAATAAGCCTTTTTTAGTGGAAATGTTTGCACAGGAAAATGATGAATATGAGGAAGGGTCTGTGTTGCAGAGCTGGAGAAAAGAGAATATGATCATTATAAAGCCGCATTCAATAAACCTCTGACAGGATGCATATTTATATTATCCTGTTCATTTAGGAAGAGCTGGCCCTGAGTTTTTATATCATGAATGTAGTATCTCACCCTCACCTTGTCCTTTCCTGGAATCTCGACAGTGTCAAGCAGAGGGCTACCCATGATTTTCTTACAATCCTATCTCTATCTCCATAAACATGGCCTGTGCTTGGAATTACCCATGCATCTACAAAACAGTGGAAGGCTATTTAAATTCAGAGGTATATCCAGTAACAACAGTGGGAAAACCTATGAAAGTAACCACAATATTAAATTTCTTTTTTCTTTTTTCTTACATTTGGTGCTGGTGATAGAACCTACAGACTCATGCATGCTAGTCAAACGCTCTGCGCTGAACTATACCTTCAATCTTTATCTTTATACCTTTCATTTCCTTTATCTTATTTATTTATTTACTTGTTTGTTTCTTTTTGTTTTGGTTCTTCAAGACAGGGTTTCTTTGTATAGCCTTTTAGCCCTGGTTGTCCTGGAAGTTGCACTACGACCAGGCTGGCCTTGAACCTGGAGATTCACCTGCCTTTTCCTCCCAAGTGCTGGGATTGAAGGAGCATGCCACCACCGTCCATCCACTCATTTATCTTTTAACTTCTTATTTTTGGAAAAGGTCACACTATAAGTTCCCCAGGTTTATCATGAACTCATTCTAGGCATACCTTAAACTTGTGGTCTTTCTACCTTCCAAATAGGTACAATTAAAGTCATTCACCATCTTGTTTATGGTAAATAAGAAAACACTACGTGTCTACCTGCATTTGTATAAGAATATCAATGCTTAGACCCATTCAATAGGCTTTCTATAACAAAAGACTTCTGCATGACAAGCAACAGAAATGTATTAATATATTGTCACATGATTTCTGATTTTAGAAACTGAAAGTCAAGGTGTCTATAGTCTGCTTCCTTCTGAAGGCCACAGGGAAGAAAGTATTTGCTTTTTCGTCTCTCTGGTGGTTTTCTGGCAATCTTTGGCACCATGTTAGTTCCTGTCTTCATTTGAACATGTTGTCTTTTTTATGTGTATTTGTCCCAATGTTCTAAATTGTCCCTTTGTGTAAAGATGTCATTGGATTGTGCTCACTCTCCTAAGTATCTCTTGCCTTGACCATCTCTGAAGATAACTCATTTCAATGTTAGGTTTCATTCTAAGGTGCAAGGGGTGGGACTTCAACATACTTTTTGAGTATGTAGAATTTAACTCATAATGTACGGATAATTCATAGAAGAATCTTGGGCAGGTAAGGATTCAAGTTGTCGGCTATGACATCCTCTAAGGAGTCTCACTTTGAGATAAGGGGAACTTCACTTCTGGATTTCCATTTTTCGTTACTATTCTGTTTTTATAAGCCTGAGCTTATGACATTTCTTTGAGTAAAAAATTACAACCCTTGATACAAAAATGAAACTTTCTTCATTGTTATGGAAATAGGCAACCAAGCATGTAAGAGGAAATGGCTAGTTGTCCCAAACATTTCATATCTGAAGCAAAAACTTCAGATGAAATCTAGACTGTTTCAAGTGAGCGTGCTACCTTATAAATGTGTATAATTAAGACTGTGTGTTATCTGGATCTGTACCAGTCTAATCTCATTGGATACAATGCCCAGTATGTTTCTGGCCAGCAGCAGAGGCAAAAGGCAAGATCTATGACACATTTTTGACTCGCCAGAGCTTAGGAACTAATAGCAAATACCAATGTTTCTGTTCTGAAAGGGTGGATTAGTATGGAATTTGCTGCCTCTGCTGTGATCCCTTAAAAGGGCTGCAATCACAGAGCCCCAGCAAGGCTATCTGAGGCAGGCTCATTCCTGCTGCATGTGCATTTGGCAGATCCCCTAAGTGGTTCTTCAGCGTCATGCCTCTAAGGCCACAAGTGTGCATTTCCTGGGGCTGAGCCAAGGACTGTCGGGACGTGCCTTTCATCAGGGCATCCAAGGCCAGTACCACAGGAAATTTATTTCAGCTGTCATTCAGCTCAATTCTCACTTCTACAGAGAGAAAAGTCAGCTAATGGAAACCTTTGATTTTAGGCTATGGTACTTGTGTCCTTAGCATTACTAGACTGTGGCAAAAGAGGAGTTTTTAATGTAAATAGAGCAAGCCCATTGAGTCCCTCAAACAACAATGTTTGTTTTCTTTATCATTTTGCTGAACATTTGGCATTTAGGGCAGTACAGAAGTGCAGTGAACCATTAATGTCAAGGACATCCAAGTAAGAAATACATTGATCTGAATATTATTGACTCTGTGAAATATTTAAGGTTGATCTACATCCTATTCACCACTCAATCATTCTCCTGAATCTGTCTTAGTTTAGTAACATTAGTGATCGGTTTATAAGAAAATCGTTTGATGCTACTTGGAAAGACAATTTCTCATGAATGGTGATAAATTACTTTTTCTGAATAAAAGTTACATTTTTTTCTGTCTAGTACAAGATGTACACTTAATAACGTAGTCAGGAACCACCCTTTCTCCATGTTTTTGTCTGCCATCCTAGGACAGGACTTTCATCCCCACAGTGGTTGGAGATGTTCCAAATCTCCTACGACCGTAACTTCTTCTCCATCATGCCAAAGGTAGAATTGTCTAATGGCTCCCTTCTCATGAGAGCCTTGCCCATCACACTTAGAATTACGGTAGATAAGTCTAAATCACATCTGTGTTAAAAGTCACTGCTGGCTAGACAGTTAACTACACAAACCTGAGTACTCAGCCAACTAGTCTCTCTGAGAGCATCCTCACTGAGTTGGGCAATCCTTGTCCTAAGGCATGGATGGGATGAGAGATCAGTCACTCAATAAGCTGCTTATTCATTATTTTAAATTTTACGTTAAGAAGAAGAATTGAATTCTGATACATTCCTGTTTGCTATATATAGACGTAGGAATAAAGTTTCAATCATTCAGTCTCTAATCTTTTATCTTTTCTACAACAGGATGTCATGTTAGCCTAAGTTAGCATGGAATTTGCTATATAGCCAAGTCTCTCCTTGAAATTCTTTTTGTTGTTCTTTGTTTGATAGTTTTTTTGTTCACTTTTTTTTTTTTTTTTTTTTTTTTTGGTTTTTGCTGTTTTTGAGGGTTTTTTTTTTTTTTTTTTTTTGAGATAGGGTCTCACTGTGTGCCTCTGGCTGTCCTGTAACTTATTATGTAGATTAGTCTAGCCTTGGATTTACAAAGACTGGCTTGCCTCTGTGTCCTAAGTGCTGGGGCTAAAGGTATGCCCCACCACCCCTGGCTCAGTCTCTAAAACTTTTAAGAAAGACTTTGCTAGTTTCAGGTGAGAATCTAGTTTCTGTTTTAGCATCCTGGACCACAGCAATGCTCCCTATTAAGAAAAAGAAGAAACAATCAAGTCTGTACTTGGCACGACACCTACATGACTGACTTAAGGAGAGAAATTGGCAATTTACTTGATTATTCCAAGTAGAGCCTCATAAACCCTGCCAAGGTTCACTGCAACTGCTTTCCGCTGAACACAGTTGGCAAAAAATACACCATTTTGTCACCAGTAATAAGATCTCCCATGGGACTTAAGTACCAGCAACTGTCTCCATCTCTTGCAAGAGTTTAGAGTGATAATATGTTGTGCTTTTCACCATCATTTTCTTGAAGCCAAAAGTAGAGAAATACTTGAAGCTTCTCCTCAAAAGCTATAGATCAGAACTTTATTGAAAATGTGATTGACAAGGCACTTGTCAATTGATTCCTAAAGAGATTGAAGATGGTGAGAATGGGGAGATGTTGAGTTGGCCTGAGTAGGGTGGTTAAATTGGCTTAAGGCTAACCCCAGCTGGGTGCAAACCAGTATACACACAGTATAAAGAATGAGATGCTATATACTTTGCAAAAGAATCCATCCAGTGTCCTAAGTGAGGCAGCTCTGCCTTCTGCATGCCTGGCGTTTAGATGGCAGGTTGTCTGCACAGCTTGTTGCCTGATTGGGGGGATAGAAGTGCACAGAAGAGAGAAATGTGTCCTTTCAAGATAGTATCTACCTTTGGCCACCTTGTGTCATGGTTGCCTCATGGTGCTCTCTGAGTCATGGGCAACAGCGCAGCACCTGTGTCTGTGAAAATGGAAACTGAGCGGAGCATCAAGGTGTGCAGCTACGGTGCCGAGACTGTGCAGAAAAGAGAAATCAGCTTTGAAACGGACTTCAGGAAGTGACTCATCCAGCCCTTCCACAAACCTATATGGATCACCCTCTGAGCTAATAATCACTGTGACCCTATATGGTATAACTTGAGCGCAAACCAAGGGAGGAAGTGACCTGGCTGCAGAGGGATGGCTGCTTAAATCAGACACGATCTCACTTTGCTGATGCTACCTTGGGAATAAGCTGTCTTACTGCCCTCCCTGAGAAGCTGGGAGAAAAAGAGTTCCGGCGAGCATCACAAAAACAACTCTGACTGTGGCTTTAAATGATTTGGAAGTTTTCTTGGGCCACGACTTCTGGTTTAATAATCAAACATTTTAGATACTTTCGAGATTCACAGTTTACCGGAAAGTAAGCAAAAAGCTATCAGCCACCTGCTGTGTTATCCAATTGTTTAGTCAACACGGTCTTTAAAATACCCTGCTCCATATAAATTGAACTTTGGGAGATATTAATAGTCATGGGTCATGAACTGGTGGCCCATTTTCCTTCCCCGTTTTCTGCACTGCACATCTGAACCAGGCTTTCTCTTGTGTGTCATACCCACCTCAGCTAGCGAGGACGTTTTGTGTTATATTGGACTTGTCTCCCACATGCTACTGTGTTCTCTAAGCATTTTCTGTGTCAGTTACACGCATGATTCTCCATTCATTCTTCGCTTTCATATGGTGTGCATCTTACAGCGTTGTATGAAGACAGTCTCGTGCTACAAAGGCAATTAAGAGAGAGACTCCTTCTGTCCACATTTGAATCATCTGGACACAAAAGTGTGCATTGGGATAGTAACAAAAGGGAAACAAGGTACGGGTCCATTTGTCCTCTTTCTGCCCTTGCTGTTACTATTGGTCCAGTTGTACCATGTCCACAAACGCTGGTATATCTAGTTTTCCTTTCCTGAGACTATATTCTTTCTTTGCAGACCCAGCACAGATAGTGCTATTCTCTTTAAACTTTTTTACTTCCACATGTCCTTTTAGTACTTTCCAAGTCACTTTTAATCTGTAATTTCAAGTTACCATCATTCACATTTCTGAATTTAGCCAGTGCTTGCTTAGGTTTTTTAAATCTCCCTTTTTTATACATTTATTCATTGTGTTTTTTAATCTTATAAATGTTTGCATGCATATACGTATGTGTACCTCATATGTGCATGTCTAGTGCCTGTGGAGGTAAGAGAGGACCCCAGATGCCGCGGGACTAGATCTTTGCAAGCTTCTCAGCAGACTGGAAACTGTCTCCACAGCAATTCTGAGAGCTCACTGCTCTGGGCAGTGTTCTCATCTGAATATTTCAATGATCTTTATATCAACTAGTGAGCCTTTCGTGTCCTCACAGGCTGTTTGGGTTCAGGAGCCTCTCACGTAAACAGGCCTGCCTTGACATTGTTGCCCAGGGAGGAGTCTGCTCAGAGCCCTCACTCTGGTTTTGTCTGCCTGATTCCGTGAGTTCTGCTTAAGGTTAGCTCACTACCACCATGATTGCCTTAAAGTTTTTAAAGACTGTTATTGGGCTATTTAACTTAATGAATTCTATTCAGTATTTCCAAAGCTACACAGCCTTTATCCAATTTGATTTTTATGAAAAAAATTTTCATATAGTATTTTTGATCATGTTTCACCTCCCCCAGATCACCCATCCAAATTTATGTTCTCTCTCTCTCTCTCTCTCTCTCTCTCTCTCTGTAAGTAAGAAATGACCTAAACAGTTTGAAGCCAGATGGAATCCCAGTACTGAGAAGGTAAAGGAGAAATTGGGTCTCACCTCTAACCAAAAAGCTATCTGCATTGGCTACCCACTGGCCAAGGAAAAATCATTTTTCTCCAATTGCTTTGTTCTTTTTTAAAATCTGTCATTTGGCAAGTTGATTCTGATGATGGGCTTCTAAAGCAGTGATTTTTCCATGATCTCCCTTTTCAGCCACTGTGGAATCTCTAAATTTTCCCAAATTTTAAGGTACATATTCTACAGACACAGCATGGGCTTACATCATGGTTCATGAGCAATAAAAGTGCCTCTTCAGTTCGATTTTGTATTTGTTGTGTAGTGACTTAGTTATTTTGTGATGTTTATATAGTGTAACATCTACATGTGTGTATGAAGTGTGTGCTCCCGCGTAAGCACATGGAGACCAGAGGCCAATGTCTTCCTCTTCCAGTTGTTTTTTGAGAGACAGTTTCTCACTGAACCTGAAGCTCCCATTTCAGCAGGGTTGGACGGCCAGCAAGGCCTTGGAATCTACCAGTATCCTTCCCCACCTATGCTATACACCATTTACTGCATAGTTAAGTACTAAGGGGTCTGATCTCAGGACCCCATGCTTGTCCAGTGAACACTGTACCCAGAGAGGCATTTTTCCAGCTCTAATTTGCAGTTCAGTTCTAAATATGTGAATATGTTAAATTATTACTTTTTCCAAGGTGAGAGTCATAATATTAGGAAAAGCATTTATTTCAGATGTATATAAGTAACCAACCCTAAGTTGCTTTAATATAAAGACAAAGCAACAGCCATCATCAGAGCAGCTTTCTCCTGCAGTAGATGGGGAAAAAAATTCAAAGACCTACAGCCAGACAATATGCAGAGACCTTGGAACACTTAGCCCTAAACAGGACACAATCCCTCTTGTCAGGGCTCAGGGAACCCTGTGGAAGAGGAGTAGGCAGAATGTAAGAGCCAGCAGTGATGGAAGGTAAGAGGAGTAGACAGAATGTAAGAGCCAGCGGTGATGGAAGGCACCAAGAAGGCAAAACGAAGGCAAGGTTTTCTAAATAAACAGGATTGACATGCGCAGACGCTCACAGAGACTGAGGCAGCATGCATAGAGCCTGCATAATTCTGCACAAGAAGGGATCTTAGCGCTCAAAGGAGAAGCGGACACATGCCCACAACCCAAAAGCTATCTCCAGGTGATAACCACTTGCAAATGAAAATTTAGTTTTCTCCCATGGGAATCTCACTGGGGAAACAAATTATTCCTAAAGGTAGGCAGCATGCCCAGGAGAAAACCAACTCAGCAGCATCTTTGGAGGCTAGTTGTCTCATAACGCCCTGCCAAGGCTTTACCTTTTCCTTTTGTTAAATTTTTATCTCATTTTAAATTTAGAACTACACAGACGCCGTGCGCACACACACACACAATTTTTGTGTACACACACACACGAATATTTACCTTTGTGTATATACTATGGCTTCCTGTTTAGCATTTTTATGGGATTCCTGACTGGGTAAATAAGTGGTTCTCTGTGTCTAAGTCTGTTTATTGTGTCCCCCCCCCCCCTGGGCTCTTTTCCTTTTCCTTCTGTTTATCTTGTTCTATTCCATCATGTTAGTTTTTGTTTTATCTCATTACATTTTATTTTATTATTATCCCTTAATTGTCTGTTTGTTTTCTAGTGGCAGACAGACAAGGGTAGGAGGGGAGGTAGGGAGGGACTTGGAGGAGTAGAGAATGGGAAAACCTCGATCAGGATATAGTATGGGAGAAAAAAATAATCTATTTTCATTAGGAGAAACTAAAGACAGAGCAAGTGGATGGATAACCGTTTGAAAGCTTTTGCAGCGTTTTTAAGAAATAATGAAGAGTTGATCGGGGGGAATGTTTTAGTTGGTGTGAGCTGCTAGGAGAGAATCCATAGATTGCATGTTTTTCACAACAAATATTAGTTCTTCCTAGTTCTGCAGTCTGCAAATCCCAAGGATAAGATACAGGCAAATGTTTTGTCTGGTAAGAGCATTCTTCCTCGTTGGAGACAGCAATCTTATTGTGTCTTGTAAAGACAGTGAAGAGGAGACAGGTAAACTCTACGTCTCCTCTTACAAGACAGCTAATTTCATGTCTTGGTTCTTTTCCGGGTGCTGTGATAACCGACCCTGACAGAAGCCTCTGAAGGCAGAAGGGGTGTATTCTGGCTCACAGCTAACGGCCCAG
The DNA here is from genome assembly GCF_903992535.2 of Arvicola amphibius. NCBI lineage: Eukaryota > Metazoa > Chordata > Mammalia > Rodentia > Cricetidae > Arvicola > Arvicola amphibius. The sequence continues at coordinate 17,631,516 of NC_052055.2, read as the reverse complement.
TCCGTAGTGTGTGGGGGGCGGTTAACGTGGCAGGCCCAAAGGAGCTGGTCACATTGCATCCTTAGTCAGAAAGCATAGGAACTAATGTTTGCACACACATACACACGGTGGAGAGAGAGGAAAGTTCTGATGAGAATCTGGTTGAACAACAACAAAGAAAAAGGAATAAGAGGAAGTATAAGGGAGATGATTAAAACGGGAGGGAAAGAGGAGAGTGTGAGGGAATGAGAGACAGTGGTGGAGGATGAAAGCCATTACAGAAATATACGCATCTATGAAATGTCACAATGGAAAATGTTCATTTATGCAATTAATACTTACCCCCTGACATCAGATGAGGATTGAGACATCAATGGATGGGTTTTCGTGGTCTGTAAACATGCATTCAGTCCGCAAAACACACTTGTTAAAGGTGAGATCTTTAGTGGAGTCTTTGCTCCCCAGGCCTGGGCATAATATATGACTCCTACTATGTACACTGCCAAGTCCAATATCCTGCTCCATTGTTCTGTTTTATATTTATCGGATTTTTTTGCAAGTTCACAGTAGCTAATATATGCGTTCTTAGTGTCTAATAATTTGTTGCTATTTCACACTAATATAGATACTTATTCAGTTGGACAAAGAGAAACAGATTTTTCCCTAAATATAATTATACTGAAAGAGGTTCGCTTATGAATTCAAACTCACATACTACAGCTTTGAAATAATTTGGAAAAATTATTGTCTTCTCTCCATAGCTTTTGTTCCTCTTTCATTTCCTTGTGATGCTTAATAATAATAAAAAAAAAAAAGACAACTTCTTGGGAGGCATATGAAAGTTTGCAAAATTTAGATAATAGAACAAATTCTGGGCCACAGCACTCTATCATAGATTGTTCACCTTCAGAATTTCAATAGAGCCCCAGCTATGCCCGGACATGCGAGTCACAACAGTGCTCAGCAGAGATAGGTGGGGGCTAACAAGGAGGGCTTTTTCTCCTCTCCACTTGAGAAAGCTCTCTGTTTTGGCAGGCGCGGGCCTAATTAAACCCTGAAAGTTATGCTCCTGTGGTGGAAATTTTTCAAACAACAGCTTTTTCTTAGGGATACACCCTTCCCAACGCCCAAGCTCTGCTTTAAATCCTAACAGACTGCTTTTTTTTTTTTTTTTTTTTTTTTTTTTTTTTTTTTTTTTTTTTTTTTTTTGCGCACATTCCTTTGGTTTGCCTGAGACCTCAGAAGTGTTGAGGTGGCATTAACAGCATTTGAGTGCTGTTTTATAAAAGTCCCAGCAGAAGCCTCAAGGTGAGTATTTTAAGGACACTGCCAGGGGTATGTTCAACGTGAATGCCCACGAGAAACCCAACAAAGTCAAAAGTTGACTGGATGGAAGTGTCATCACCTGCTTTGAATGATACAGCAGTGAGCAGACTTATCCAAAGGTCTCTGTGGTAAGATTTAGAGTCACGCCTGGCTATCTGTCAGCAGCTGAACAGACAGAGAAAAGATGATGCTCACACACAAAGGAATCTCATTCAGCCATTCAGAAAAAATGACATCTGCAGGAAAATGAATGGAACTGGAAATCATGCTAAGCATAATAAGTTAAACTCAGAAAGACAAAGACATGTTATCATATGTTTTCTCTGACATGGGGAAGCTAGACACGTGTGTGTGTGTGTGTGATGTAAAACCACAATTAGAGAAGAAAAGCCTAATTTTGAAAGGGAGCATGCAGGGGTATATGGGAGGGTTTGGAGGGAGGAAAGGGAAGGAAGACATGATATAATTTATAATAGCAAAAAATTGAAAAATTTTTAACGGACTATGAAAATCTAACCTGACTTGAATTTTTTTTTTTGCCAGCTATCTTTGAGTGTTTATTTAGATGTATTTTATTTAACCTAATTCAAATCTTTTCTTTACAAAACAGGATTAAAAGATCATCTGTTCTAGAAAGCTGCTTAATGGGAAATGTTTTCTCTTTTCTTATGAGCCACAGAAACTACCTCCAGTGTAGAATTTCTCAGTTTCAACAAAACTGATGCTTTAAGCCAGATAATCCTTTGTAGTGGGAGCTAGCCAGAGCACTGCAGAGTGGTGAGCTGTGTATCCTGTCTCTGCTTACCCTAGGACTGTCTTTCCTGATAGGACAAATGAAAACATCTTCAGACGTTGCTCATCTTCCCTGAGGTGAAAAATTACCCCCAGTGTTCTACTGTATCCTATATAAAATTATGTGTGTAGTTCTCAGATTTGCAGGAGCAATGAACAATAGGGGTTTAAGTTTATGATGTTCACCATTTTAGTTTAGAGAAAACTGAGGAAATTATTATGTGGTGGTTTTTTGAATCTCCTAAGTGAATTTTCCCAAGCTTAGAAAAATATCCATTAAGTTATACCACTATATCTGAAGGCTTTCTCTGAACACGAGTAAATATGAAAAGCACAGCAATTACTAGCTACGGTTAGAGAGTCTCCATTGCTTGCCTAAAAGGGCTCTCAGGGTTGGAACCAGAGGAATCAGAGTTCCTGAACCTCAGAACATTACAATTCATTCTGCTTAACGGTCATTTTGACCTTCCTGTAAAACCAAGTTCTTCATGAAGAGAAAGCGCACTCTGCTTATCGGCTTTGGAAGACCTGATGCCTATTATTAAAAAGGACCCATTAGTCAGAGATAAACAATGGAATGTTTCCACTTTCTTACTTGGAAAGTTATTTAAAGAAAAGAGTAAGTAAGCAAGAGTGGACGGTGATGTGATGGATGGCAGAGGCTCCTCTCTACGCAGCGGTGGAGCACTGGTCCAGGAAAAGCAACAGTCATACACGTAGTACTTGTTACTGCTAATGGGAGTTGTGTCTGGCATCCAGAGTAGAGAATGCCCTTGGCGTCATGCTTTTCTCTGTGGACAATGACACTGAAGGACTTATACCATAAATAATCCCTGTTGTTCAAGAGAACATCCAGTCCATTACTGTAGAGGGAAGACAAAAAAGTCAGTGCCATATTCAGAAGCAATTCACCGACTATGGAAGATCTCTTCTGGAAGATTAATGGAGACACCGCACCCATCATGCCCGCACAAAAAACGAGAAAACAAATAAAGAAAGGGCACTGACTAACTGGAGTAGTGATGGCTGCAAAGTACACGCAGCAAGGTTCACCCCTGCAATCTTAAATGCAGATTGAGTCTGGAAAATTACTCTGGGTTTGTAGTCAGCCTGGGCTATATAGCTCCAGGAGAGCCAGGACTATACAGTGAAACTCAGGCTCAAAAAAAAAAAAAAAAAAAAAAAAAAAAAAAAAAAAAAAAAAACCAGCAAAAATAAATAAATAAAACAACAACCAACATCTAAACAAAGTGAAAGCACAGTTACTATTCCCCAAACTTTATTCCACCTCTTTGTCTTAACACATTGCATGGATTAAATCAAACGACAAAAGAACAGTGAGATAGGGCCATTGTTATTTCATACAGGATCCCTAACAGAATAATATAGAGTATCTTAGCGAATAATAACGCTGGTCAATGTACATAAGTAAATAAATAAGTGAAGGAAGGATAAGCAAATTAGATAAAGGAAAAAGAAACCCTAACAATGTCCTTACTGGGGAGAAGATAGGCGTTAGGAGTGTGAGGAACACAAGGCACGGCCAAGACAACTCACACTCTCTTTCTGTTTGTACAGCCCGACAAACATCTGGAAAACCCTGGTGTGTGTGCATGTATGTATATATGCATGTATTATTATTATTATTATTTTGCTTGTGGTAAAATTCTTCAGACTATGAGCATTGGAAAACAAATTCAGTTTTCAAAGAGTCGACTGAACCATGTGTATACCATCCAGGGACACAACCGAGAGCTTCAGAGTTCTCTCGTCCCACCATCTATTCTTGTCTCCTCACTTTAAATTCTCTTTCAAGACTGACCTTATTCCTTCCTCCGGCAAGTCTGCTATTTCTACATGTTGGCAGCAAGGTTCTTTGGCAAGGTCCACCTTACAAGCTTTCATTGTTTTATTTTCTGCTGGGATTGAACCTAGGTCATTGTGCGTGCTAACCCTGAACCTGTCATCTGCTGAGCCAATGCCCTTCTGGTGTCTATATGCCCTTTCACTGAGTGTATGCTCCTCAACCAAACTGTTCTCTCATCTGGCACTCCTAAATTTTCAGCTTGAGCATCAAAACAAAAGCTCCCCAAAGCTAAAGTACAAAAGTCCCAGAGTGGACTAAATTAGCTCATTTACTTGCCTTTCCATGGGTGAATTTGGGTGAGGAAGGTAGGCTTCTTAATTAGGGTCTCTACTGTTGTGGAGAGACTCCATGGACATTATAAAGGAAAATGTTTAGTTGGGACTGGTTTACAATTTCCTAGGTTTAGTCCATTATCATCAAGATGGGAATCACGGCAGTATGCAGGCAGACATGGTGCTGGAGAAAGAGCTGAGAGTTCTATATCACTGAGCAATGATACACTTCCTCCAACCAGGCCACACCTACTCCAAGAAAATGATGCCTCTGCCTAATAGTGCCGCTCTCTGTGGTGCCATTTTCTTTGAAGCCACCACAGTAGGTAAGAGGAAAGACAATATGATTGGCAATCCTATAAGAATCACAAGGAGTGAGGAAAGATTCCCTACAAAAACTGGGAAGGGGGATATGAAGTGTTCCAAGCCAAAGAAAATATTAGCAATTGCAGCCCCTTCTACTTTCAGGTAAGGACAAAGATATTAAATATGTAAAACTAGAGTGTACTTTAATACACTGCTCCAATTCAAATCACATTCAAAACCTTAGAAACCTAATACATTAAACATGTGTCTCTAACATGGTAAAGGGTCAACATGCATATTCAGGACCTTTGCCTCACTCTCGTGGAAATTAAAATTTCAGAACAGTAGCTAGACAGTCTATGATATGATCACCCTGCCCAATATCTTCTGTTATTCATAGGTATGCAGCAGAGATATTAGATTCGAAGGTATTTTGCTTACATCAACTGAAATGTTAATCTTTAAGATTGCCTTCTCCCATAAAGAAAACATAGAACTCTGGGCTTGGGACCAAAGAAATGAATCAGTAGGTAAAGGCATTGAGATACAAGGTTGGCAATCTGAGTTAGACTCTCAGAATCCATTTGGAAGGAAGAATGGACTCCATAGTTGTCCCCTGACTGCCACATGTATACTGTACCACCCGTACATACCACCACCATCATACACACACACACACACACACACACACACACACACACACACACTCACACACACACACACACACGTATTAATCAATCAATTAATTAAATATTGGGCTGAGACTAGATCCATAAATATCTCTATTTCCTATCACATCTCTCTCATTTTTCAGGACACAAATTTGAAGCCCATGGAAGAGAATAACTGGAGAAACATAGCCGGGGCTACACTTAATGAATGCTGTTAAAACATATCTCCTTAAAGCTGCAGAGAAACCCTGTCTCAAAAAAAAAAAAAAACCTATCTCCTTACAGGTAGCATAGTTGGGTATTTTATCATTATTGTTGCTATATTATTATTATTATTATTATTAATTTTTCCATTCCACTGTCCACATTTTGTTTGATCCTCATACTGAAAGATGTTTTTTAATGGAAGAAAGAAGGCAATAGTAAATGAGAAGAGACCTTGTCAGGTTGATAAATTGTGACAACTCGATAAACCTTCTTCTCTGATCGTCTTTCTCAAAGTTCAGTTCTGTAATACCCAGCAGGGGACATGGTGGCTCCTATCAACACCACATTCAAGCCATGTGCGGATGGTAGGGATCATGAGGGATGCCTTTCAATCTTGGCTTCAAACGTTATCTCTGTAGAAGGTCCATCCCCTGCTGTGACTATATGCAATTATACACAGCACGACTCCATGTGAAGGAAAAGGTTTCCCAAATAACACACACACACACACACACAAAACATCTGCAGTAGTGCTCTACTCAAGTCCCTTGGTTTTACATTGTTTCCAAATATGTCATGGATAACAGAAGTCATCATAACTTTATTTTAGAAAAAATAAGTTCTGGTTTTTTAATTTTTTTTCCTCAAAACAAAACAAAGTATCAAGAGCCTTAAAACTGTCATCAAGAATCACAAATTAAAATAAGATATTATCTTTTGCCCTCCATGGAGCTGGATTAAGAATAAGAATAAAAGTGGGCTGGGTGGTGGTGGTGCACGCTTTTAATCCCAGCACTCAAAGGCAGAGGCAGGTGGATCTCTGTGAGTTCGAGGCCAGCCTCGTCTACAAGAGCTAGTTCCAGGACAGGCTCCAAAGCTACAGAGAAACCCTGTCTCAAACAACCAAAAAAAAAAAAAAAAAAAAAAAAAAAAAAAAAAAGAATGAAAATGTCTGAGCTAACATGAGAGTGAGGGCTCCTCTCATTTACCACTGAGGTTTGTAGGCTCACCTGTAGGGATCCTTTGGTGGGTCAGTTTGGCAATTGGGGTTATATATTTTTATTATATAATACTTGCCTTTTACTCCAATAATTCCAATTTACAGCTTAAATAATAAAAAGCATATTTAAATTATTTAAAATGTTAACTATTGTATTACATAGAAAATGGTATCAATAAATATCAAATGAGAAAGCATAGCTAAGTTACCTAATGATGACATATTTTAACTAATAAGTAGAACTAATATACTAAACAACTAATGTGTGACTATCTTCTTACATAAAAAACTGATAAATTTTATTTTATTTGATATATCAGTTTGGTAGACTGCTAACTCCACAATTTTAATAGGTAGAAAAAATCTCATATTATTATAATACAATTTTTATAAACTTTACATGAAGTATGTCTACCTAGATGTATACACAAGAATCAGAAAATTAAACTATTTTAAAACTACAGATATCAAAGATATTAATAAAAGGTGGCACTTCCCATATATAATGCAGCACCTATTTGAATAGTGTTGTTGTCAAGATTTAATTTGTAGCCTAGGCATGGCTGCTCATGCCTTTAATCCTAGCATTTGCGAAGCAGAGGCAGAAGACTCTCAGTGAGTCTCAGGTCAGCCTGGTCCACAAAGCAAACTCCAAGACAGCCTGAACTACAAAGAGAGATTCTGTCTCAAATAAAACCATAAAAGATTTAATTTGTGCTTATGTATGTATCTGTGTTTGTGGTTTAATATATAGATACCGGTGTATATATGTGTGTGCGATATTATGCTGTTTGTGCATATTGTCTGTTATATGTGTGGGCATCTGTGTGTTATATGTAAGTATGGTATATATAGACATGCTATGTACTGTAAGTATGATGTTATGTTGTATGTGTTATATGGATGTACTTGGGATGTGTATGACGAGTATGTGCAAATGTGTGTGTATACCATCTCCTATCAGCTTGAGAAACAAAAGACCTTCAAGGTGACTATGTCAGTCACCTTCGTTCCTTTACAGTCTTTGCCATATGTGACATCCACTACACCATGTTACTCTATTCCAACATGACATGGTTCCAGGAGCAGACACAGAGAAATATCTCAGAACACATAAAGCAGGCAAACTCTAGCCACCCTCTGGAACTTTGCAGTGTCAAGCCAATGTCTTCAGTTGGTGTCAGCTCAAAAATGATGGCCGCGCCAGCGTGCTTCTTCACCCAGCGCGGATCTTGAAGCCTACATTTACTGAGGAACAGACTGCAAGAAACCACTTTCTTAAGAAAATCTTTCTCTTATTGCTTTGTAAAAGCATGAATCAAACCTAGGGAAGGACTAAGTTCATTACATTAAAAACCACCATGAGGAGGAAACCACAGACACATATCCAGGCTTAATGGATACTGGCCCCTGAAAAGAGACATAATTTTGGACTCTACTTCCTGTTCCCTGTTGGGTTTCCATAGGAACAAATGTCAGGTAAGGGTGAGTTCTACTCTTCTCTGGTTGGGGAGCTGAGGTAGGAGGTATAAAATCTGTCCTTTTTGGAAGCTGATTGGGACTAACTACAGGCGTATATTTGGCTTTAACAGAGGAGCCGAAGGGCTTAAAATGTCGTGAGATTTTAAGGCCAGAGCAATGAGAGCTTCATGAACGTGTGACACAATCTTCGGTTTCTCCAAATTGCTGCCTGGCAAGCTGCTGTCTCACCGTCATTAGTTTCCTCTCCCTTTTGCTCAAGGAAGAGGTTGAGGTTGTCTTTTCAGACAAGTGACACAAAGGAAGAGAGACTCCTTATACCCCAGCTCACTGAGTGACTAAACAGAAAGAAAGAGAGGCTTCTTATACCCATCTCACTAAGTGACTTAGCAGAAAGAAAAGCCAAGCAGGAGGTAACACCAAAATATCTCTTCCCTAAAACATCAGTAAATCTCAAAAATATATGGTGAACAGAACTTCTGATTACCTCTCTGAAAATACATATTCCAAGGTGAACATCTATTCTCCCTGAAGCTCCATGAGCTAAAATCCTAGGAAGAGTTTAATCTCCTACAGGATGCAGACTCCAAATTTAATTCTTCAAATCTCAAGGCAGGATTTTAGCCTAAGTACGGATATTTTATTTACCCACAAAATACTAGGGAAATATTTTTAAAGTAATTGAAAATATTAGATATAAGTCAGAGGGGGAGCAATTTCAAGGCAAACTATATTTTATATTTTGGTAAACTCTATTTTACCTGAATTCAGGCATCAGTGAAAATTTTGGCTGAGTCCCAGCCTAATCCTACTAGCCCTTCATCATCATCACACGCTTCGTCATGGAAAGAGCTTAGAACTCCATCAAGTTTCCTGATACCCACTTCTTAAAAACAACTGTTTGCATCTGCATGCATCTATCAGAAAAGATAGGCATGTTGGACCCATAAAATATCCAAAGAAAAAGAAATCAATCACCAGCTGTACTTTGAAGAAAACAGAAAAATTTTTAACCTACAAATCCATTATGTTCATGATATTTGGTGTTGGTTTAAACCTTACAAGTCATTTTCCAACTTCCAGGGTAAGCAGTTTCTCCCATGATTTTGTCTTTATTTTTCCTTTAAACATTCAAGAACTAAGATGAAAAAGAAGCTCAAATATGAACACATATGCAAGCCTAATGTGCATGCTAAAATACTACGGAAGTCAATTACTGAGGAAAATTATAAGATAAAGTAGAGCTCTGTACTTAAGCAGGGTGGACTCAGAGTCAACAGCAGATACTAACCCCAAGAGTTGATTTATGTAATCAAATAAGAAGAATAGATAGTCAGTAATAATTACTCTTCTCTTTTAATCAAAGTGCTCAAACAAAACTTCCCCCAAACACAGTGGAAGCTTGCCTTAAAATATATTATGAAATTAACACTTTCTATTACTTCTAAGTAGAGAATTCTTAGGTTGATGAAAGAATATCTTCAAATTAGAAGTGCAAACATGCTATCTTATTGAAATAGTTGAGAAAAATTAAAGCCAAATAATATAACAAAATGAATGTCAAAGGAGAGTAGGATATTAAAGAAAACCCCTCAAGCTTTTGAAGAAAAGAAATTTATGTAGCAATAATCAAACTCCAAGTTCTCTATAACATAGATACCACAATGTCTCCAAAGCCTCACCAACAATGATTTCTATTTACCACAGAGAAAAACAGACAAAGGCAGGTTAAATAATATGTGGATTAGTTTACTCCTTGAGTTTTCTTTGTTTTAATGGTGTGAGGGTAGGAGAGGTTTCCAACCTTAAGACTCCCCTTTAAAAAAAAATATATGCTTGAGTATAAAGTCACAGTCATCAAGTGACATTTAGAAGAGTCCACCTGACCTTAAGACCAAATTACCTCTGAAGGCTTCTGTTTTTTTAATGAAAAGGTGTAGATAAGTCTGTATGTGTTAACACAGCTTAACTCTTAAGGGAAACCTGGTATTTAATTACATTGATTGCATCAAAAGACAGACATACTGAAAAATTTAAGTGGAGACACTATTTATAGAAGTGTGGATAAGGTTAAGGAAATCTAGAAGGTTTGGCAAGGACCTTAGCCCTTCCAACATGTTAGTCTTGCCCAGTGTCCTAAAGGGCAGGATGTCTGGGAAGCTGATAGACTTGTGGAAACTCAACACAGCAAACACAGCAGCCATGACCTTCATATCTTCCATGCTAACGTCTTGAGAATAAAAGCCATCGCCATAAAGAAAGAACTCAGAACATGTTCCCAAACCACCAAATTTAAAGAGAAAAGTCTATGACAATACACCATCTGAAGTGAGCTGTGTAATGGGGTCGTGATGACCAAACTCAGAACCTCTGGAAGAGCAGTATTGGCTCTTAACCACTCAGCAACCTCTCCAGCTCTCAAACTGTTTTATTTTAATCTACAAAAAGGAAAAAAAGTAAAAGAAAATAATAAAATAAAATAAATAAAATCCCATGTTGTGCTACTCACCCTTAGTCCCATTAAAAGGTAGAGGAGAGCAGATCTCTGAGTTTGAGGCTGACCTGGTCTACTGAGCAAGTTCTAGGACAGTTAGCACTACACAAAGAAACTCTGTCTCAAAATAATCCAGCATCTAATACCATCCTTCATGGTGAAGATCAATAGCTTTACCCTTAAGACTAGAACGAGACCAAAACGCCCTTCCATCTCCGCATCTAATTAACATTTACTGATGGTGCTAGCTTCAGCAAAACACAAACAAAATTTACAAAGAAGTAAAATTCAGTTTATTACCAAAACATAATGGTTTTTTTCATGCAGAGTATAAAGCAAGAAAATATTAAAAGGTATTATTGAGTTTAGCAAGTTCTGAATAACAGTGCATTCTTTATGACATTTCTTACCCAAACTGAAAATTTGTAGATAAATCATTTTTACAAAAGTGTAAAATATAACTAGCAATAAGCATAATAAAAATTCAAGATCTGTAAGATAAAAATAACAAAATAGTGCGAAGAGAAGTTTAAAAATATCTAAATAAACGGAGAGAGAGATATCAGACACTGAATGGCTAATGAAGGTTAAGATGTCAGCTCTCCCTGGGAGAGTCTATAAATTGAGTGTAATCTCATCTCAAATACTAGCAGAGATCTTCTAAGGAACTCTCATGTTCATTCTAAACTGTGTATGAAATCACCAAGGAACTGGAATAAGCCCACATTCCTCATAAAGATGATGAACCAAAAGATGTGTACTATCTTATTCCCATAGTAGAGTATTCAAAAGGAGTGTGGTACTGCTATAGAGACATTGAAATCAAGAAATCAGTAGAGTTCACACACACAGTTAAATAAAGTGTGTGAGTCTTGTCAGTTATCTCAATGTAATTTAATAAGGAAGGATAACTCAAAAACCAAAAGTTTAACAACTGAATTTCCAGGTGCATAATAAAGGAAAAAAAAAATAACCCTTGGCTCTTATACCATACCACCTATAAAAAGTCTATGCCAAAACACAAACTGATCTGTAAATATAAGAGCTTATGTAAATTTCAAGGAAAAAATAAAAATTTTAGTGACTCTTGATTCAGTAAAGATTAAAATGACTAAGTACTACACAAGACACAGGAAAAGAGAACAATGTCTAATTTGACTTCATTGAAATTTAACCTCTCTACTTTTCAGAAGATACTTTAAAACTTGAAAAGGCAGCCCCCCCCACACACACTGTCTGCCCCTCTTGAGATCGTTCCCTTTCCATGCCTTAAATAATCTCCTTCTGCAGGCTATTTACACTGAGGAAAGGTAACTTCTTTCTGTGTCCACTATCCAGATCTTCTGTGCTTTTGACCCATTTACTGATGACCTGCTGCCTGTTGGCACTGAGAATTTCAGCCTTATTTGATTCAACAAAGAAACGACTGGAAAATCATAACTGCATATAACCAAGGAATCATTGATCCTTATTTTTTTTAAAAAAGAAAAACCTAGTAAGTCAAGGCATTTGAGATTAAATTTGCCTGCGTGAGTGCTGCAATTGAGTGTTCAGAATACAGAGAAGGGATTTGGCTGCAGTGCGACTGTCACAAGAACACATGCCAGTGCCTGAGAGAGATTGGACCAGCTAATGAATTAACTGAAGGTTCATGAGTTGTAAGTGTTTGTGGATCTCAGAAGTTTAAGTGAGGACTCCTTTTCAATATGCAGAATGTCCCTTCTATCCCTTGTCGCCAGTTTAAAAACCTTACAACTTGAAAAATGTAGCCATTTGGAGTCCCCTCTTAACTTAGACTAGAGTAATTCCTTCAAGCAATAAACTGAAAAGAGCCCAAAGCAAAACAAAGCAAACAAAAAACCAAAAATTCTAATACCACCAACAAAACAGAAAGGAGAATAATAGATAATATGAAGTCTTCAGAATATATGGCCCATATACAATGACATAGCCATTTCCTTTTTCCTTTTAAACAAGATCTCATATAACCTAGGTTTGTCTCTAAATGGATGTGTAGCTGAGGATGACATCGAACTTGCAATATTCTTGCCTCTACATGCCCAGGACTAGGATTGTAAGTATATGCGACATCAGTCTGTTTTGCATAGTTCTAGAGGCAGATTCAAGCACTTCAGCATGCTTGGCAAGCACTTTAATACCATAGCTATTCTTCCCAAATGCTATAACTATTTCATATAGCACAGAAACAGAAGGTAAATAATCTTATGTGCATGTGTATAGGTAGATAGATGACTGACAGATACAGAGGTAGCAGATAGGTGATAGATTACATAAATACATAGACAGACAGACAGACTGATGGAAAGACTGACGGACAGATAGAGAGAGATAAATGAGAAGATAATACAATGGTACCACACAAAACATTAAACTGTGTATGAAACTGTGTTTACCGTTTATCATTACACAAATGAAAACTAAAACCATTCCACATACATTAATCCCATACCACACACATTAGAATAACTATAATTAAAGGTATTAAGAGCAATTATTCATGTGCAGTTGGAACAGTCCAAGCTCCCCTTCACTAGTACGAGGAAACAGTGGCAGTTTCTGAAGAAGTCACAATTACTCCATCCACATGCATGTACTAACTATGTGTCCACAAATTATTTTCTTGGGGTGTTACGCAAGATTTATAAAAACATGAATTCACGTGTACATAAAAAGCATGTTTGCTCATAATAGCCATTGAAATGACTAAGTGGAATACAACTCAGCAATAAAAATGTCAAAAAACTCATTGATTTAAAGCAATAGTGTGACTAAATATCAAGAACATTTTGCTAAATGAAAGAAATGTCTGTAGGTCTCTCATTCGATGTCATTTTGGAAAGGCGTATGATAGCACAAAATAGATCAGTAAATAATTGTCAAGAACAAGGCAGTGAGGGGTTTTAAGGAGACATGAAGGAGTTTTGGAGGAGCAGAAAATACCTCATATTGTGATCACTGTGGAGTTTATATAATTATGCATAATTATTAAAACCCGATATGTATCCTGTTTAACATTGGTGAGTTTTATTGTCCAAATTCTATTTCAATAATACTGATGCTTTAAAAGAATAAGATGCCTACATCTCCTGAGACTTCATTGTCAATGAAAATTTTTTAAGCTACAAGAATTTATCTTCTCCTAATTAATGAGTTACATGTAATTTGACACATGCTATGGTAATGAGGCTATTTGCAAAACACAGAATATTCAGAAGCCATGGTAACCAAGCCAAATGCTGCTGAGAAGATACAGCAATAAAAATCCTCACTCAGCAATCGACTGTAACCTGGTATGCCTTTCTTAAAGCACTTTGCATTATCTATTCACCCTATATGTGTGCATATAATAAATATATATAATATAATATATATAAATATATATAATTAATATATGTATTGTATATACACTATATGTATTCAGCTAATTCATGAATAAGCATGAATCTAATCAACATAAAATCTTATGTCCTTTCAACAAAATATACTATAGTTTTATATAGGCTTTATTCATAACTGATTAAAACCCATGCAATACAAGATTAAAACAGGAGAAAACACTGTCCCTGAGCAGTGGTGGTATAGGCCTTTAATCCCAGCACTTGGGATACAGAGGCAGATGGATCTCTGAGTTCAAGGCCAGAATGAACTACAGAGTGAGTTCCAGGACACCCAGGGATACACAGAGAAACCCTGTCTTGGAAAAAAAATTACTATCATTGCTATCACGCAGTCACCAGACAGAATACTACTTATCAATTTTAAAAGGACAGTTGACTGGGGCTATAGCTCAGTGGTACAGTTCTTGACTGGCTTGCATGAGGTTAAATGAATGAACCTGAGTTCATAGGAAATAAATTCATACTGCCTTGCCTGGTAAGTTTTGGCTTGAAGAGTTGCAAAAGAATCACCTGATCTATGCAGGTTTCAGAAGCCTGGCTATATACACATTTTTATAAAAATTCATTGAATTAAATTTTAAAATTTTATGATTTGTGTAAATTATAGCCTGCCCTAAATATTTATAAAAACATAAATACAAGTTAAAAAGTTAGTAGGCTTAGATTACTAAATGCCATTTGTTTTCTGTGATACAGGACTTGGATTGGGTAAGGGGATGCTTTTAGAATACATTCCTTTTGAGAGTTCTTGTGAGAAATCCTGGGGCAAATTCTAGGCTGAAATGAGTCTCTAGGCCATTGAAGGAAAAAAAGCAAGCTCCGATTTGACCAAAATGTCTCCATTTCCTCTTTTTTCCTGTTGAGGTTTTCAGTTTTCTCTAAGGGCAGACAGAACAGATATGTCATGTCAGGAGTTGCTGTCAAGTCCTTTCCACTTCTGAGAAGTTGGGTCTGTTTTCGGAGTCAGATATTTTGCTTGGAATTTCAGATTCTTAAGTGAAAATTATTATCATCATCATTATCAACAGAAAATACGAGAGCTACTCTTGGCTTCTATACAGTTACCATTGGCTGGACAACATGCGGTCTTTCCCAACTCAGTGTTGCTGGGGAAACTCCTTCAGCCAATTGCCTTAGAATAGTATAAGGCAGGAATTCCAAGCAAAGATAGAGGAGAAAGTAGGCAGAGTCAAGGAGATGCCATGAACCTGCCAAAGAGGAAAGACACAAGCCAACATCCAAAACCTTACTAGTAAACCACGAGCCTCATGGCAAAATATAAAATAATATAAATAGGTTAACTCAAGTTGTAAGAGATAGTTAATAAGAAGCCTGAGATAATATGCCAAACAGTGCTTTAATTAATACAGTTTCTGTGTGATTATTTTGGGTCTGGGTGGCCAGGAACAAATGGGCAGCCTCTGCCTACACAGTGTTTCCAATCTTGTATTTTCAGTATTCCGACTTACTATCAAGAAACCATGTAAAAAGGATCAGAGTTCAGTTTCCAGCACCCATATTAAGCAGCTCACAAATTAATATAAGTCTAGGTCCAGAAGATTTGAGGCCCCATTCTGACTTCCAAGGATACCCACACACACATGTAACACACACACAAATACAATTTTTAAATTAAATCTTTTTTTTTTTTTTTGGTTTTTCGAGACAGGGTTTCTCTGCAGCTTTAGAGCCTGTCCTGGAGCTAGCTCTTGTAGACCAGGCTGGTCTCGAACTCACAGAGATCCGCCTGCCTCTGCCTCCCGAGTGCTGGGGTTAAAGGCGTGCGCCACCACCGCCCGGCTTAAATTAAATCTTTTTTAAAAAGAAAAGCAAGCAATGTGGAGTAAGACTGTCTGAGTAAAGACCTAGTTTAATTTCTTCCAGTTGTGTAAGCATGGGCCTCAGTTTCGCCATCAGTAAAATTAAAAGAAAAAAAAATTCCTTACTTCCAATATTGTGATCAAAATTAAATGCACCGAAACATGGAAAGCATTGAGAAGTATTTGCTACATATAATTACAGCATTCATTTTAAATACATGAAATAAAAACACAGAGGTGGCAATATGCCAAACACGGGATGGTGACAATGGTCTACTGAGGTACAGGGGACTGGGTACGTTGACTGTGGGAAACATTTAAAGTATGAAAAATATGACTTTGTATTGTCATCATAGCCCCAAAATTATAGCCCATAGCTGTTGTCCCTGAATATAGAATTCTAGGACAGTCCGTGTTTTCTCAGTCAGCTCTTGGGAGATAACTAAGAGCTCAGTTGTCTTCTTGTCTGCACTGTCTTTAGTTAGACGTCTGCAAATGCTTGCCTTCTGGTCTGTATTCATGAGTTTTTGCTTTGATTTTGTTTCTTATAATTTAGGTATTCTTATTTTATAATCATTGGTATTTTGCTTACATTTATGGCTGGGTGAGGGTGTCAGATCTTGGAGTTACAGACAGTTGTTAGGGGCCATGTGGGTTCTGGGAATTGAACCCCAGGTCACTGAAAGAGCAGTCAGTGCTCTTAACCACTGAGCCTACTTTCTATATGTGTGCTTTGCCTGCATGTATGTGTGTATTTATTATTATTATTATTATTATCACCATTTAGATGCTCTGTAATTGTGGAGGTCAGAAAAAGGCGTCTGAGCCCCTAGAACTGGATATTTTTCAACCACTATGAAGGTATTGGAAACCAAACCTTGGTCATCTACAGGAGCAACAAGTGTTCTTAAGTGTTGAGCCATCTCTCCAGCCCATTCTTTTGTTTGTTTGTGGACTTCCTTCCTTCTTCCCTCCCTCCCCTCTTCCCTCCCTTCCTTTCTTCCTTCCTTCCTCCCTCCCTCCCTCCCTCCCTCCTTTCCTTCCTTCCTTTTTCTTTCCTTCTTTCTTTCTTAGCTTTTTTTTTTAAAAGATTTTACTTAAAATATTTGCTGTTTGTTGTGAATTTTATTGCTTGCCTAGGTAAGGTTTTCTTTGTGTCCATGTTGGTTGGGATTCTATTCAACATCTTGGATGTGAGGATTTGTAGCTTTCATCAAACTTACAGAATCATTTCTTTGATTGATTTTACTCTCCGTTCTCTCTCTACTTATCAAAACCCTCAAATTACACAGAAGTGAATGCCTTACGTTGTCCCTGGGGCTCGAAATTCATGCTCACCCCTTTCTCTCTCTCTTCAGCTGCATTGTTTCAACTGCAGTGAGTTACTACTCAGTTTCCGTCTTTGGGTTAATCAGTTGCAATCTCCTTCAATGAAAATGTATCTTTCATATACAGTTTTATTTTTAAATCCCTCACTCCTCTTATTAGGCTTTTATTATTTAAGTCTCCAAGGTGTTTATAATCTATTTCAAGATTCCTATTTGCCAACTGGGGTCTGTTTTTAGTGACAACTGTGTCACTTTGGTTACTTCGAATTTTCTATTTCTCCATAGGTTTTGTTTGTTTGCTGTTGTTTCTTATTTGTTGCTGTTTTCTGTTTTGTTTTTTTTTTCCACTTGATCCTGGAAATTGTGTTGGTTAAACATATTTTTTTTCTTTAAGACTTTATATGGAATTGGGGCAAACACTGAAGTCACTTGTACATACAAGTGAGCTTTTCAAAGTTGTTCTTACCAGATTTGTTGGGGCAGGTTGAGCACATCCTTGACTCCAGACTGAGTTTGTTTTTCTTGTGGGGTCTGACTGCCTAGTGTCTACATTGAACGCCTCAGAGCTTCAGCAAGAACTCTTCATTGTGGTTGACCAGAACTCTCATATCTTCCTAACCTGCACGAACTCTGGGTACTCTTCAGATTGTTATTTTTTTTTGGTTCTTGTTGGCCCAGCTTCAACACTCAAAGAGGTCTTATGCAATTTCCAGAGTTCTTTCTCCAGGTGCCTCTTCTCTTCTAGTGCTCTACCTCTCAGAATACAAATGTCTCACACTAAAATTCCAGCCCCGTTCCCTTCTGTGCTCAGGTTCATACAGCCTCTCCCTACACTGTCTTTCAGAAAGTGCATCCAGAAGATTTGAGGTTCATTTTCCTAGTTTCCGTTAGTGTGGAGATGAGACTCCTTCACTGTCTACTGTTTAGTGTGCAGAGACCGCCACCACATAATTTCCAAAGAATTTTCCGATTGTTTACTGAGTGGGAAAATCCCATCACATTTATCCCATCATACCAGAAGCAAATATAACCTTACATGAAGTTAAAAATTTATGAATCTTTTCTTCTTAAGAAGCCAGTGAATCTCAAAGACATCTCAGAAATATCTGATCTAGAACAGTATTTTTTTTTAACTTAGATAGAACTTGAAACTTGGAGTCCTAATTCCAGAATTACTGATTTGAATGATCTGGGTAGTCATTTGACAGTGATCATTTGAAAAGGCTCTTTGTACTTGTCTTAGGCAGCCAAAATTGAGAGTCATTGGCTTATTATGTCCAATTCCTTAGCAACTATAATTACATCATTAAATGAATTGGTATGCTTGTGCCATATGAGTATTTGTGTATTTACATAAACTAAGTATACATATCCATATAGAGATGCTTTACCTAGACCAATTGTTTTCAAACATTATTGCCAGAGACACACTACTCAAACATATTTTCCAACTTAAAAAGTGCCTAGCAAGCTCTAAGATCAGAGTGCTGTTCAAGGGATTGAAAGTCATCAGAACCAGCTGCTTAACTGCTCGTAAGTGGGTAAAAGACCACCTTTCATGGATAAGCCTTTTGATCATCTGTGTTTAATGTGAGCCAGAGAGGTCACTGCTACATCTTCCTACACAAAGCACATGCTTGCCATGCCAGGATTTAGGGTAAAGCTTACAGCTGTTTCCTCTGGCCTCCAGCTGCTACAGTTTTCCACAACAAAACCACACGAAAAAAAAAAAAAACAAAACCCTAAATCAGGGATCAAATTATAAAAGCTTTGGGCCCTCAACCAGATTTTTGTTTCCTCCCTGGCTATACTCATTAGGAATGAAAAATCTTAAAGAAGTAGATGTTTAACTAAATACCAGAGTTTGAATATTTGAAAACTTATTGGTAGCCCCAATAATTCTGTGGGTTGTGCTAGCTTCATTTTAATGGAAAAAACAAATGTATTATACTTTGAATGCAGAATATTTCTCATAGGATCCTGTATGGCACGCTTGTTCTCCAGCTGGTTGTCCTGTCTTGGAAGATCGTAGAGACTTGAGGAGGTAGGTATCAGCAGGGTATAATTAATTTTTTTGTTGGTGTGGCAAAATGTTAAAAAAAATAGAGAGAGCAGGAAACTAAAGGAAAGAGGAGATTCTTTTGGAGTATAGGAATAAATAGTGTCTTTAGATAGGAAAGCAAAAACATGAAGAATCTAGCCAGCATGCTTCTGCAGTCAGGAAACAGAAAGAGATTCATGCTGGTGCCCGGTTCATGTTCTCCTTTCCCCTTTGTAGTCCTCCCAGGCTATATCCCACATTCCTTATTTCCAGCTTCCATTACACTTTCCTCTCTGGAAAAACCTACCAGTCATAGGAAGCATCGCCTCCTAGGGGCTTCACAGCGCAGTTGAGTTGACAGTGACAAGTAGCTCTCACAAGTGACCTGAAAAGGCACACCTTTTCCCTCCCTGCTGCTTTCTACTTCCCTGTGTCATAGGTGAACATCACAAGCCATTTACACCATCCTGCCACTATCATTCTCTGCCTCACCACAGTCCAGGAACCATGGCTAGCCAGCAGGGACCAAACCCTCTGAAACCACAAATCAAAATTAACTTTTATTTCATAAGCTGTTTCTCTCACATATATTTCAAAATGATAAAAATTTTAATGCACAAGAGAAACCTAAAGACTTTGACTCTTAAGATTTTTGCTTATTCGATATATGGCACTGGGTTTTGATTCTACTCCATGTACTGGCTTTGAGGGAGCCTAATCTGTTTGGATGCTCACCTGCCTAGACCTGGATGGAGGGGGAAGGACCTTGGACTTCCCACAGGGCAGGGAACCCTGACTGCACTTTGGACTGGAGAGGGAGGGAAAGGGGAAGTGGGAGGAGGGGGGGAAATGGGAGAAGGGGAGGAGGTGAAAATTTGTAGTAATAATAATAATAAAAGAAAAAATAAAAAGATAAAAAACAATAAAAGTAATTAAACTATATTGGTTCTTGAATAAGCCAATGAGGGTATCCCTGACCCAGAAGCTTCTAACTGAAAGTGCTGGGCATCCAATAAACATAATGTGAAAACCAATACAAATAAGAGTCTTAAAATTTCATGATCCTATAAACTCCAAATCTTATGGTCAAAAGGCAGTATAAAATGTAGTCTATTCCAGCCATGTGTTTGTGGCACATGCCTTTAATCCCAGCACAAGGAAGGCAGAGGCAGGTGGATCTCTGTGAGTTCAAGGCCAGCCTGATCTATAAGAATTAGTTCCAGGACAGGATCCAAGGAAACACAGAGAAACTCTGTCTCGAAAAACCAAAATAATGAAGCAATTAAAAACAAAAAGAAAATGTAGTCTTTTTTCCATCTCAATTCAGTTTTGTGTTCAAGAGAACATTCAAGACCCAATGACCTATAAAGAAGCTAGAAATATTTTATTTCATTTTGAAAAGGCAAAACAGCTCAAAATCAGGTGGTTGGATCTTGGAGATACTTGGGGAATTACTTATTTCTTCAATTCTTCATAGGAAAACTAACTTCTATTCCGTTACCAAAAGAGAAAATAAAACATAGTGCCTGGACCAGCTAAGATAACAGCAGGGTCCTGATTGATAATTGAAGAGGATTTAATACAAAGACCATTCATAAAGTTTTGGGAAGGATTAGAAGAGCCAACTACGTGACTAGAATTCTGAAGAAGTAGGGGGAGGAAGCAGCTACCAGAACCATGCTCTTGAGAGGTCCCTGGCAAGTGATGGTCCTTTAGGAAGAGGGATTCAACATCCCGCAGTTACCCAAAGAAATGACTATTCTGAGCTCATTCCCCTCTCAGCTCCTACTAGCCATTCAGTGTACTAACCTTCCAACCAATACTAATAGCAGTCAGAGTAGACAGTGGAGGGGAGAGAGAAGAAATCCTGGGCACGAGCAGGAAAGGACATACCCATGGCATAGAAGTTAGATAGTGGTAATCTGAAGACTAGCTAGAACACAAAGCTGTCATAGATACAACTGGAGCAGCTCATTTCTTTTCCTTTCTGGTATTTACTCCTGATATCTCTTGGGCTTTGGCGCTGACTATTCTCCATATCTTCCCAGCCTCTAAAATCTGCCTCCATCTAATTTGTGCTGACTGGCTCCAGTTCATACCATCCACTTTTATGATCTCCAGCTGTCTTTGCAAATTGCCTTTCTTGATGAGTTATAATGTTTCTCACTTGGAGATGACTCTGTCCTTAAACAAGCCCATTTCGCTGCACTAGTACACCTTAAATATATGATAACATTAAACAAAACAATAATAAATGGCACCCTCACTAACAACTACCTGTCATTTTGTGCATAAAGGGTATTGGTCACACTTTATATTCATTTTGATATCTGATTGTAGGTTAGGAATATTAGCATCAGCAAGCCACAAAGGATCGTCAAAGTGAGAAAGGAGAAGAAAGAAAAAAGGAAAAGTGTAAGGGGGAAATCCATAGGCCTGGATTGATGTTTATAATCCGAGAGAGGAGGTAAAGATGCAGAGAAGCAGGGGTCATGCACAGGGATATATTCCCGTAATCTTAGCACCCAGGAGATGGAGACAATATGATCCTGAGTTCTAGGTCAACCTAGATCCTGTCAGGAGAGAGAGAGCAAGAGAGAGAGAGAGAGAGAGAGAAGAAGAGGAGGAGAGAGGGAGAGGATGATAGGAGTGATAGTGGTATTCGAGCTATCGGTTAGATCGGGATAGAACTCTCTCTCTCCGGCTCTTCGGAGAGAAGAGAATGAGAGAAAGATCCCAAAGGATATTGCCAGCAAAGTTTTGATGTTCCAGTTTTCAAATAAAGATAAAAATTATGTTCAGAATTATGTTAAAGGTATGTAGAAATGGAGTTAGGGGAGAAGAGATGACACAAATGGAGTCAGTACTAAAACTTACTGAGAATAACTTCAGTGTCCTGAGAATTCATTTGTGCACATGCCTCATTCGTAGGAGGAGAAATAACTAAGCTATGGTTCTGTTTTAATATGGTCCCTATTGCTTCCCATATTTAGTATTGCCTCCTATGCTGTATGATCAAAGATTTACATATATTAGGTCCCCTCCAGGGCTACTCATAGAAGTAGACAGTATAAAAGCTCATAGCAAAAAGGGAAATAGAACCAGGAAAACCTGAGTTCAAATTCCAGGACTAAATAACATCAGCTTAATTTAAAGCCCTTACAAGCTTATTGTAGCTCCCCATCAACCCCCCATCCTTTCATCACCCTTAAGTATTTGATTCTTGTTTTCTGGCCAGTTCAAAGCGAAGGAAAAATTGGGGACCAAAAGAAGAGAAAATGTGATTTCGAACTTGATCATATAGCGTATTCAAGCTGTCACCACAATTCATAAGTTCATTTAACAACCAGTTGTTAGAAGTCTTCTCACACAGTTGTTATGTTGCAATTAGATGGCCTCATTGTACATATTAATTAGTCAACAGATGTTTGAGTGCTGGAAGCTCAAATACATTTTTGGTGACTCTGGAGGTTGTCTGCAGGTCTTTGGAAAGCAACGGAAAAGGCTTTGGCTTCCCTCCATCCTCTTTTCAACAGGACTCTTGTCTCTCCATCTTTTCTTGTTTCCAAGGTTTAATGTGAAGCCAAATGACGAGGTCCCCACCTTGCAGAATCCCCAAGATACTTTACTGCTCCTCACTGTTCCCTCCAGGTGCCCGCATCTTCTCCATGGTAAGCATGGTTTCTCCCAGAACTGTCGGGGAACTCATTCAGACATCCGATTCGTCTGTGCTGAGTGTCTTATCACTTGCTTCCTAACAATGCAAAGTGCTACCCATTTATCATTTTCAAGCTTCTTGAGATGATACCATGTGCTAAGAAAAACCATCATCTTCTTTTCACTGATCATCAGCCTAGGGTCACACAACTAGAAATCACGGAAAGAAAATGCAAGCAAAGCGCCTTTCTTTCACAGCTTCAAAGGCTTATACTGCAAGCACAACAGAAACAAGGCAACCTAGCTTTTATGAGACTATCAGGACTTGGGTCCAGGCAAGACTCTTAAGATTTGGGCCATGCTTTTAAGGCCAGACATGATGTAAGATGTAACACAAGTGTATCCAGAGTTTAAAGAAGAGTGTTTTGATCCCACCAAATTCCTAGGGCGTAATGATAAGCACATTAGTGGAGGAGTTCAAACACCTCCTCTGTAGCTTTAACCGTATTAGTGATGGGCAAGGATGGTGTAACTAATGCTTTACTAAATCTTCGGAAAGTCACGTGAGAACTGTTAAACAAGTCACAGTACACCCGTAATACCCTTGTGAAAATAAAGGTGACAGAAACTAAAATAAGGGGCTGATTAAGAAAAGGTTCAATGGACAAATCTGAACCTTTTATTAAAATGGTTTTGATCCTCTGTTTTCATTTCTTCCCTGCTTTTACTCTCTTCCTACTTGTTAACATTAATCACTAATATCTCCTTCTAGGTCTTAAACAAAATCGCCCATTGATAACTATGTACTAAATATGTGGTTTACTATTAAAAAGAGATTGGAATAAAAAAACATTCACATTTTAACTGTGACCTATGATCATCATTTGAATTATACAAAAAGATGGGTTTTTTTTTCCCCTAAGAACGTGTTTTGTGATGAGATTGTGGTTTTCTAAATAAAAAGAACACACACTTGCCTAAGTCCTATCAATAATCACCTGGATGTGTGACTTATTAAAGTGTAGGAGTATCTGAATAAGGAAGGGATGACTCAAAGTGTTCTTATTCGTAAACAGGTGATCTACTTGGAGATAAAGATGAAAGGGAAATATTTACTCTTTAAAATGGAGCCAAAATTCTGGTATTTCAACACTCACCATAATCCAGGTTTGGTACTAATATTTGAATATAAACAAGAAGACCTTCCCACTGACCACTTCAACATTGGAAAAATCTCTTAAACTACTCTTACGGCAGATTTGTGGCCACAGACATGAAGAAGTCATCATAGGTTACGGGCCACACAGTGTCAACAGTCGGGTGTTTACCATTTCCTGTTTTTAATAAGGTGCATGGAGTTGGCTAATATCCAGTGTGTGTTTCAAAATTCCAGGTCTAAATTCTAAGTTCTTGATATACAGGAAAGTGAGTGAACCAAGTTCAAAGCAATCTTGTTGGTGGCTACCAATAGCTCCACATCAATCCATCCCTCTTTCATCAACTTCCAATATCTGACCAGCTGCTACCTTCCGGCCATCTCTCTAGGAAAATACAGAGGAGTAAGTAAGTGGATTTTACCCTCACTGTCAAATATTTTGGGTCCTTTAGGTGGTCCTAACTAAAGCCGGCATCCTGAAAACAAGTAGCCACAGGTGTAAGGGAGACACGTTAATTGTGCCGCAGCACTAAGAGGCAAACGAAATTTAGTGTTAACAGATTCGTTTGTGAGGAAAAAATATATATATATACTCTGAACTTTTCTGGCTCTGGTTGGCTATACTCCCCCTGACTCTGCTATGTCTTTACTGGTGACGTGTTCTCAGCAATTGTGTTGAACAGGACACTGTCACCTGTTGCAGTAGAGAGAGCTAATCCACGGTAGCTTTCATTCAGCCGCCTCAGGGAGGGGGAAGCACATGAGATTCCCTTTTCAGACAGCTGGCTCCACCGGCTCTTCCTCGGACCGCCCCCATCATTCCTTAATAATGACAAGAACATACATTTTCAAGTGATTTAATAAGTTTCTCATTTTGAATCACGGGACTATGAAAAGTTATGGTCAACGGGGTAGATTTTTTTTTTTTATTTATTTCTTATTCATGCCCTAATCCGGGTGACGCTGTCTTTAAACGTAAGAAGAAAAAGTTTAATTAGCAGGCACAGCATTTGGTTTAAGTCTTTTTCGAGCAGAAGTTGTTTTGTTGACTCTTTGCCTCGGCTCTGCTCTTCCATCCCTACGACCTTACCTGGTGGCCTTTCACCCAGAGACCCATCCTCGCTTGCTCATGTCACCCCACCCGTCATCAGTTCCTACCTCAGTGATGCTATTCCCCCTCCATTCTCTCTTTTCTCAGATTATCACCCAGACTCACATTCACACATGTAAATATAAACATTGTAAAGCAGTCCCTGGCTATGACAGAGAATAAGCAACAATTCTCTTTCTGAGTCTCAGTGACTTCCCTTAATTGAATTCTTGTTAATTCCGATTCATTGACACCTACAAATTTCACTAGGTCATTTTTCTTTACACGTGGAATAAAATTTCATTGTTTCCCCACACTACACTCCTATCATCTATTCATGGATTAGTTGGTGGCCGTTTACACAGTTCTATTTCCTTGCTATTGTAAATAATAGAGCCACGAGCATGCATGTGTGGGTATTTCTGTGGTAGGACTTAGAGTCCTTGGATTCATCTCAGGGGTGTTATAAATGAATAATTCTATTTTTAGTTTTCAGAGAAACCTTCATTTCAATTCCCATTATGACTATATTAGAGTATACTCCCACCAGCAGTGAATAATGGTTCTTTATTGCCATATCTTTGCCAAAATTTGTTAGTATCTCTTTTCTTGATGATAGCCATACATATTGGAATACAAAGCAGATTTAATTTTAATTTCTCTGATGGCTAAGGATGTTCAAGCCTTCTAAAAGTACTTACTGTGCTTCTTATTTTGAAAATCATCTGAAGTTTTTTTTTTAATTTGTCCTTTTAAATTTCATTTTATATTACAACCACAGTTCTCCCGCCCACCCATCCTCCCACTCCTCCTTGCCTCCTCCCACTCCTCCTTGCCTCGTCCCACCCCCAGCTCACTCCCTATCCACCCCTCTGCACAGGCAAGGACTCCCAAGGGGAGTCGACAAAGTCTGGCACATTAAGTTGGGGCAGGACCAAGACCCTCCCCCTTGCTTAAGGCTGAGCATGGCATCCCACCATAGGAAATGGGCTCCAACAAGCTAGCTCATGCACCAGGGGTAGATCCTAGTCTTACTGCCAGAGGTCCCTCAGATAGTTCAAGTTTCACCACTGTCTAAAATTCTTTTTTTGCTTGTTTTTTTTTTTTTTTTTTTTTTTTTTTTTTTTTTTTTTTTTTTTTTTTTTTTTTTTGAAACAGGGTTTCTCTGCGTAGCTTTGGAGCCTGTCTTGGCACTCGCACTATAGACCAGGCTAGCCTTGAACTAACAGAGATCCACCAGCCTCTGCCTCTCAAGTGCTAGGATTAAAAGCATGCACCACCACTGCCTAGCTCATCTGGAGTCTTTTTACTTACATATTATGGCTTCCAATTTTGTATCTTAGTGGGATCTCTCCCTCTCTCTCTCTCTGTCTCTCTGTCTCTCTCTGTCTCTCTCTGTCTCTCTGTCTCTCTGTCTCTCTCTGTCTCTCTCTGTCTCTCTGTCTCTCTCTGTCTCTTTCTGTGTCTCTCTGTCTCTCTCTCATGTGTGTGTGAGAGCGAGAGAGAGAGAGAGAGAGAGAGAGAGAGAGCCTTTTCTTTGATTTTTTTTCTGTTCATTTTGTCCTATTATGGTTTGTTTGTTTGCTTGTTTGAAAAAAAAACTATATGTTTATTTCATTAGCCCATTTGTTGATTAGAAGATCTTCTGTATATTTATTTTTGCAGTTCTTTATATAGCCCAGATAGTAAAGCACTTTCTGAAGTACCGCTATCATCAATTTTCTGATTGTGTATCATATTGTCTTATTGTATTAAGATGTCTGTTTGTTCTGCTGATTGCTTCCTGTGATGTGTAGAAACCTTCATTTCAGTTTTAATTCTTCAGGCTATTTTTTATGCTATTGGAGTCCCATCCAAAAAGTGTTGCCAATATTTATTTCTTTATGCATATTCCCTATGTTTTCCTCTAGCGATTTCAACATTTTCGGTGTTGAATTAAGTTTTTTTTAGATGCATTTTGGTGCAGGGTGAAAGACGCAGGTCTGTTTTCACTCACTGACCAGGGGTTTTTCTGCTTTACCAGTGCAATGTTGAATGTGCTGCCTTTCCAGTGTATCTAGTAGAGAGCTTCAGTTCCAAAACTATGTGAGGGGGTGGACACTGACCAAAAAAAGACAATAGACCAAAAAGGGCTAGCAGATAAATTCATCCTAGAGATAGCTGTGACAACCTAATAATCCATGCACTGTCCTTGGTTTATAATACACAGACGTTTGACATAGACCATCGTGGTAGTCAGTCGGTAGCTGTATTTGGGAAGACTTAGGAGGTGTAGCCTTGCTGGTGGTAGGATGCTCCCAAAGGTAAGCTTCGAGAGTTTCAAGATGTGCACCACTTCCAGTTGCTCTCTGCTTCGTGCTTGCCATTCAAGATGTGAGCTCTCAGCTCGCAGTTCCAGCCACCATGTGTAATGTCTGATGCTGCCCACCATGCCTCCACTCTTCCATCATGGATTCTTGTCCCTCTGGAACTATAAGTCAAAATAAACTCTTTCTTGGTTGCTCTGGTCTTGGTGTTTTAGTACAACAGTAAAGTAGCTATTTCAACCACACAGTTGTGTTTCTTTTTTTAGTGCAAAGGAAACGTTGCCCTCTTTGTCCTGCGTGCTCCTAAAAGTGAGCTAACTTTCATAAAATGAAAGGACTTGCATGTACAATAGCTTTAAAAACAGTCATTTTATTTAAAGAGAGTAAGTCTTCGACATATTTTCTGGAAGCTACATGACTCTTTTAAATTGAAAACATCTCATCTTTACCTACTAATATTATGTGAGAAAGAAATCTCAAAGATCAAATAAACAGGGACATTTTTAAGTAGTGGGAACTAACAAAGCCAGTTTTCTTTTCTAATTTTTTCTCTTCTTTATTTCTTTCTTCCTTTCTTTTTTTCTGTCAGTAGGAACTTTGAACAGTAAAGTTCTTCGATAATTTTATTACATAGAAATCATTGTAACACTGATAGATTAGAAATTATCTCAGTATTCCAAAATGCATTTTAAATATAGCATGACTTTTAAAAAAAAAGTCATTGAAAAGTCTTATTTTCTTCATTTCATCTCAGACCTGCCTTCTGGACATTGGAACATCTGGGAATATTAACATGTGACTGTCACGGTGTCTGTTTTCTAAAGGGCTCACCTTATAAAATGACATTCTTTTATCTTTGCTTTAGAGAGCAAGCTAAGACAAACTTGCACAAGGTGCAAGTAAACCACAGGATTAGGCTTCAATTCTAGTGTGTCTAATACACCCGGCAGACAGGAGGCTCTCCAACCCCCAATTTATTTCTTCCGGTGCTCTAGCACCATTTGACCTTAAATAATGGCATATACATATTTATCTCTTTGTTGAGTGGCCACAGATGTTGAGAAATATATGAGGGTCCAAACCAAATGCATCAAAACAGAAACAAAAGTGTGTAGTGGAGATTTCTACATCCCTACCCTACACTTTTCCTTTTCCTTATTAAGAGAAACTGGTTTAATTTAGGCAATTCAGGTGGCTTCCAGTTCTGCCCTGAAACTAAAGGTGGATGTAACACCACTCTGCGACTCGGAAGGTGTTACTCAAAGTTGCTAGGCGGTAATGCTCGCAAGCCCTTTAAAAGCTGAGCTGTGTGTACCCTTCGCCCTTTCTCCTTTGCCAATCCCTCTACTACATTTTAAACTTAAAACTGGAGAGTGAGCACTCATCTGACTATCAGAAAATCACTTTTGAAGCTGAAAATCACAGGTGGAGGAGATCAGTGCAGAAGCAGCAGCAAGATGGTTTGCAGCTTCTTGATCCATCACCCAATGCACTGGGTCCGAATGGTTTTTCCTGAGATTTCTATTCACAGAGAAAAGGGGCATAAGCTCGTTCATTGATGAGAAAACATCTTTTTTCCCCCCCAGAGTCTTGCTACCTGGAATGGAATGCAATCCCTAATCACTTAGACACTTTTTAAAAAAATAAAAATAAAAAGATCAAAAAATGTTTCTGTACATTAAGAAACACGAAGATACTGCGTAAAAAAATGGTTGTCAAATGTAGGAAGAAGGGATCATCAAGAATAAAGGTAGGAGTCCTCCTGAGATGGGAACATGGAACAAGGAAAAACAAAAGGAAACTACATTAGAGTAGAGAAAAAGTCGGGCCACAGTGCCCGGTGATAGATATTAGGAAGAGAAAATACAGAATCCCAGCTACTGGTGTCTTGACTGAACTACCATCAGCTAAGCTGAAGAGTGGCATCCAAGCTATATATTAAAAACTGGAACAGCTTGTTTCCTACTGCCAAAACTTTCCCCAAATTCCAACATAAAGTGTAAGACAGAATAAAAGATCTGGGCAGAGGATGTGAAATAGAATGATCGTGTCTGAAGTTAGCAATGAGCATTTTAAAGTCAAAAGGTCAAGAGGTCAAAAGGAACAGGACTCATGTCTCAACAATCTTTATACTTCGCATTTTAGTCTACTCACGGACTCGCTATTTCAACAAACCTTTGTTGAGTGCCTGCTATGCTCTAAGCATTACTAGTGTTGTGTGGCTCTCCAATTACTAGCAAAGTATGATGATATTGTTTTTAGTTAAAAACATCACTCAGGAGCAGGGAGAGGGCTCAGAGGGTAAAAGCACTTGCCATGCAAGCCTGACAATCTGGATTCACTCCCCAAAGCAGATATAAAAAGCTCAGGGTCAGGAGAAGTAACCGGTAGCTCATGAGCCTGCTATCCTGGAGTATGCAGTATGGCCATGAAAACAAAGGAGACCCTGTCTCAACAGCTGGAAGATGAGAGGCAACTCCACAAAGGTTGTCCTTTGACCTCTACACTCTTGCAGGGCATACATGACCACCCTGCACAATTAACTAATGAAATTTTTAAACTAAAAAGTAACAGAGAAATAGAAGGGGTTTAAAAGAGAACACTCATAAACCCTTATTAAAGAGCATTCAAGAAGCTGAGAATTGTACATATATTCAAGAAAGAGCATTTATTTGTGATTTCTAGGTGGTCTAGATATGGAGATACATGCCTTTGATCCCAACACTTAGGAGACAGAAACAGGCATTCTATTGGTGCATGGCCATCCAGGCGTACATAGTGAGTTCCAGGACAACCAGGACTATGGAGAGAGATCCTGTCTCAAAAAAAAAAAAAAGAAAGAAAAAAGAAAAAAGAAAAGAAAAGAAAAAGAAAAATCAGTAAAGTAAAATAATTTCTAGGCAGAATGGGGGTAGAAAAATTGTAAGCCAGAGCACCAGGAAGTCTGCTGTAAATTAAGCCTTCCTAGAAATAGCTGTATAAGCAAGACAACAACAGCAATATCTATAAATATATTAATATGGAAAGGGGAAATTTTTGTTTGATCCTAACTTTAGATAAAGGAAGACAGGCAATTAATGACTGCTAGAAGAAGGACAATGTGCCTCTCCCTGAGATGAACCCCCTTTTTGTTGTCTACTGCAGAGTGGTCAGTCCTGAAACTAGATACACACAAACATAAAACTGGACGTAGAAAGTTGTATTTATACATTTGTGTACATATGCGTTCATTCATGTGTATGTATGTGTGTATGTAACAATAATAATCAAAGAAAAGGTTACCAACTTGAGAGAAGGGGTATGATGAAAGGGGTTGGAGGGAAGAAGGAGGAGATAAAGTTATATTATGTAATTCTCTTTTTTATTAAATTTATTTATTTTTAATTGTAATTATATTTCAATTAGAAGATAATTTAAAAAGTAAATGTCTGGATTAGACGAGGTCCTCGCTGCTCTGGCTTTGTGAGTGCACACTCTCTTAATCAGAAATAGATTTTTACCTTGGCAAGTCACTTTTTAAAGTGTTTTCTCTAGGTTAGATCTAAGACTAGTAATTTAGACTCTGCAGTTAAATTTTCCACTATTCAGAAATTATTAGCTTCTTTTTGGATGAGAAAAAAATCTTAAATTAAAACGTAACATCCCAGAATTGGAACCATGATGTAGAACATGTTGGAGGACTAACTAATAGACGTGCTCTCAATTCATAAGCCGTGGGTCAACTGGGTGTCCTATGTTTTGGGAGACTGAAAGGACATGTTATTTACTTCACTCTGTTTTTAATATGGAAGAGCAAGAAGTTGCTTTTATGTGGTTTTCTATCACAGCCAATCTCCCCACAACTCCAGATAAATACAGAAAGGACTAGAGAACTACATACTATGTATTATTTTATACTTATAACTCACTTAGGCATCTTGAATTCACTCTCATACAACTGAACAAAGTAATTGTTACTAGACAGTTTAGAATAGGTTGGGCTGGAGAGTTAACAGCACTAACTGTTCTCCCAAGAGGACCAGAGTTCAATTCCCAGAACACCCATGTTGGCTCACAACTGTTTTAACTCCAGTTCCAGGGGTTCTGATGCCCTCTTCAGGCCTCTGCAGGTACCATACATGTATACTATGCACATAACATATTTAAGGACAAAACACCCATACATATAAAATAAGAATAGAATTTTATTTTATTTTACTTTTTTTTATTAGTTTTGGTTGAGAATTGAAAGCATTATTTGCATGGCTATTTCTAATCTATAAGCTCTTTCAATTTGAGCCATATGGCTAGTAGGGCACTAAGGAAATCCCAGTGGGTTTTAGTGTGTGTGTGTGTGTGTGTGTGTGTGTGTGTGTGTGTGTATTGCGTGTGTGTGCGTGTGTGTGAGAGAGAGCACCCCCATGCTTACACTCATGGGCATCTGTGCCTTTCACTCTTTGCTTAATACCATAATATTTAGTGAGTAGTGAGCATAATATTTAGTGAGTAGTGAGCATAATATTTAGTGAGTAGTGAGCATAATATTTAGTGAGTAGTGAGCATAATATTTAGTGAGTAGTGAGCATAATATTTAGTGAGTAGTGAGCATAATATTTAGTGAGTAGTGAGCATAATATTTAGTGAGTAGTGAGCATAATATTTAGTGAGTAGTGAGCATAATATTTAGTGAGTAGTGAGCATAATATTTAGTGAGTAGTGAGCATAATATTTAGTGAGTAGTGAGCATAATATTTAGTGAGTAGTGAGCATAATATTTAGTGAGTAGTGAGCATAATATTTAGTGAGTAGTTTCTGCATTCTTGGTGGTCTTTCCAGCCCTGGCAAGAGGGGAAAGAAAATCTCTACTTTCACACAACTCACACTCCGAAGAGTTCCTGGCCTTCACTTGAGTCACGCATTGTTGCAGACTTTCCTGCAATAAATACTTGTCTGAATGCATACTAATTTGAGGGGGGTTCCCTTTGTTTAATAAAATGTGCTCCTCTTCCTGTCACCAAAGACCACAGATAATCTGCCCTTCTTTTTGTCATGATTCTCTGTCAATCTTGCTCTTTCTAGCCTTCCCCCCCACCCAATGCTCTTTTATCCCCCAAATAAAAACTGCATAGCTTCACTTGTAAGTCTGACAGATGATCTCAC
The DNA here is from genome assembly GCF_903992535.2 of Arvicola amphibius. Taxonomy (NCBI): domain Eukaryota; kingdom Metazoa; phylum Chordata; class Mammalia; order Rodentia; family Cricetidae; genus Arvicola; species Arvicola amphibius. Next base: position 17,599,167 of record NC_052055.2, on the reverse strand, counting down.
ATGCTCTATTCAAAGGTTTCAGATGCCCGAATGCCAGCAGCTGCTCTTGGGAAACCTGAGCCAGGAGCCTTTCAAGTGGACTGGTCCATCAATGCCTCTCTCCACTAGCAACTGGTTCAGGATGGCCCTGGGTGGAACAGGCAGCCTGACTTGAGCTTGGCCTTCATTTAGGATACGTGACTGGGAGGTTGTTCCTTATTGCAAAATATCATAGCTTCACCCAGAATGAATGCAATCCAGATGGGCCTTCTTAGGTTTTTTTTAAGAATGAAATCCTTTTGAAAAGAAACCCTTTGGGCGGGATTTTAGATCCACTCCACAGGCTGAAGCTCATATGTGTTCCTGAAAACCTGACCAATTGCCCACGACAAGGGAGGTTCTATGGCCTACGGGAGAATCTATTAGTGCTAATTTGCTAAATGGGCATGCCTTCAAACTGTCTTCTAATCTGAATGCTTATCCTTATACCCATAAATAGGTGCTATTCTCACCTCATGGGAAAATGAATTATTGCAGTGGACAGTGGTTAACACAGAGACTCACAATTAATCAAAGTATAAAGGATAGCTGACTATAGATGCTCAGTTCTAACTAGACATGTATATCACACACACACACACACACACACACACACACACACACACACACACACAGCACCCAAGGCTTAGGAAACATTGAGAAAGAAAGAGCATAAAGATGGCAAGAGCCAGAGGTTGGGAAGGAGTAGAGCAAAAGAGTATTTCTGGATATGGCTGTTATCAAAGAAGTTATGGATGCCTCATAAGACTAAGCCAGTTAGTATCCCAACATGAATGGAGAAGGGCATTACCAAGCCTTACCCCTAGCTGACAGCACTTGACAACTGATGGTACCTGGTGGAGAGAGATTCAGGTTTCTTCGGGGATGTAGCCTGAAGGTTGTCCATGCTTCAATGGATGGCCTACGTCTATAGACATATGGGCAGAGCTAATTGAATACAATAGGTTACGAAATAAATATGATGAGGATATGAAATGGAGTAGGGAGTTGCGAAGGGAATCTGGGAGAAGCTGGAAGAAGGGATGGATATAAACAAAATACATTATATACATGTGTGAAATTCTCAAAGAAAATAGGTAGATTAAGATTAAAATTTTCTAAAGTAACGCACCATGCACCTCCACCCCTGGAACTGTCGCTGGCCAAATGGCTCAGGTATGGGAGGTTATTCCAGGGTATTCAACAACAAAAGGCAAAAACAGCCATTTCTTTAGGGCTTATGATACTTGTCTTCAAATTATGGTAAAAACTGGAGCGTGCAACTCCACAAAAGAAGAGAAAGCCTACGAGGAGGAGTTTTGTGGATGGAACAATGGTTAAGCAGTAGGCTGTAGCATCCTTACCTACCAGAGCCGTGAGGACTATTCGTGGGCACAGGCTTCATTCTTCCCTCAGTCTGCTGCCTGTGTCTATTTCCCTCTGCCCTCGACTGTAGATGCGCAAGGTCCTGGCTTAACTTTCTCTCAGTGATGGACTAACTGGATGTAACCCACTGTAAGGCAAATGCACCCTTTCTCTCCAAAGTTACTTTTGCTAGGTGATGTCCCTGAAACAGGTGTGAAATAAGAACATGGGTGGAGTGTGGAGCGGAACAAGAGTCTAGCTCACTAATCCTACCGACCTCCCTGGAAGGCTGGGTTAAGAGACTAAGGCAGGCTTGGGAAAAGTGTATTTCCCCATCCTCTGGGACAGCCAGTTTTGATCCAGCATCATTCCTAAACCAGACTGCTAGGAGTCAACTATATTTTAGGAGTAAACCTTAAGCCAACAAGCAAAGTATATTCTACCTTGCTTGAAAAATGTATCTTCAGAATTTGAAAGTATATTTGAAAGTTTTTTGAAAAATTGTCCAATTCTTTCTATTGTAAAAGACTGGAAGTCAGTGGAAAGCTAAACAAAACTTAGTTAAACTAAGTTATATTGTACAGTTCAGAAGTAGTCAACGTTAGAATGTATTCTAAGGATATACTTAATAAATTGACAAATATTTCTCCTATGAAAATATTTTCTTAGAGCTTGGAAGATGGGTCTGTGGAAAAAGAGCACTTGCTCTTGCAAGCATTCAACCTGAGTTTGAATCCCAGCACCCACAGAAAAAGTTGGGCATGGCTCCACATACCTGTGACTCCAACATGAGGAGAGATAGGAAGAACCAGAGAGCTAGCCCACAAAATACAAGCTTCTCATTTAGTGAAAGATTCTGTCTCATGGCAATAAAGCTACAGAGGGCTACAGAAGACACCAAATGTCCGCTCTGGCCTATGCTGGTGATCACACAGGAGTGGATCTACCCATTCATTCACATGCAGTGCATACACATGCACACACACTTTGAAGTACATATTTTTTCTTATCTTTATTTAATTATGTCCCTGATGCTAAAGATTTTTACATAATTTGGTGTTCTACTGACAGAAAAGCCAAACTAAAAGAATTTTTCTTGAATTATTGTAATTCTTAGTATATTTAATTAATTAAAATTCAGGAAAAAAATGTGTCTCTTTTGAGACAGCAGCAATTGAAATTGTCAAAGAACGCTTTGAATAATATTTAAATCCAGAAATTCATCATTATCTTATGTCATGTTGAAATATTTTAATGTGATCACATGCAATAAATTATCATGAAAGATGCTATCCAGTATCTCAATTTTATCAGAGAAGGCACAAGAACATTGTCATTGTGTCATTTCTGTTTGAATTAATAAATCATATAATATTTGGGGTGCTATTTTATTTCTTTTCTTTTCACTGGAAATAGATTCCTTTCTCACATAATACATCTTGATTAAAGTTTGCATTCTTTCCGGTTCTTCCTCATCTCCCCTCCCATCTGCATCCACTCCATTTCTGTCTCTCATTAGAAAAGAACAGGCTTCTAAGAGATGACAATAAAATATGACAAGATTAAACAAAACTAGCACACTGCTATTAGACAAGAAAAACCAATATAAAGGAAAAGAGCCCAAGAGAAGGCCTAAGAATCAGAGACCCACTATTTGCACACTCAGGAATCCGATTAGGAACACTGAACTGCCTTGGCGGTGGTGGCTTACTCCTTTATTCCCAGCACTTGGGAGGCAGAGACAGGCAGATCTCTGTGAGTTCGAGGCCAGCCTGGTCTACAAGAGCTAGCTCTAGGATAGGCTCCAAAGCTACAGAGAAACCCTGTCTCAAAAACAAAACAAAAACAAACACTAAACTGGAATCTGTAATGTATACACAGACCTATGCAGGCCCTGTGCTTGCTGCTTTAGTCTTTTTTAGGGCCAACTTTTCAGAGGTCTCTTATTTTCAGTATAATGTCTGGCTGTGGGTCTCTGTATTTTTTCTCCTCTGTTGCAGAAGGAAGCACCTTTAATGGTGGCTGAACAAGGCACTGATCGATGAGTATAGCAGAATGTCATTAGGTACGTTTTATCACTACATTTTGCTCTTCTTTGTTCAGACTAGCATTATTTAGTCTTACCCACAGTTGCTGGGATATCTATTCTCTGATTCTTCCTCACCGGGGCAGTGTCAGGTGGGGGCTCCATCTCACAGAGTAGGCCTTAAGTCAAATTATGTATTGGTTGGTTATGCCCACAAACTTTGTGCCACCAGTGCCCTAGCATAACTTTCAGTCAGGGGCACCACTATGGGTCAAAGGATTTGTGTCTGGCGTGGCAGCATGCAGAGTACTTGCCTGTACCAAAGATACTAAAATGCAGGGGTGATGGCTCTATGGGGGGTTGCATCAGCTGGATTTCTCCATATTACATGAATTGTATAGGTATTGTCTTCAGCAATGGGGTCTTGCTTGTCAGTTTGTGGGGAGCAACCTATTGTCTTGGCAACAGCCTGGGTTGTTTAGGGTTTCCTAAAGGACTCATTTGACCAATAACTCAATTACATGTAACCCAATCCTAAGTATAGGAAGGAAGCTTCGTTTGGTGACAAAAGATGACTAAATGGGGCACTGTCTCCCCGCTAATATTTAGTGATTTCATTTATATAGTCTTCACATAGGTATATATTTTAGGATGCGTCTACTGTATTAGGTTTTCACACTACCCTTCCAATGCCCCTGATTTTTAGCCATCTCTCTGCTTGTTTGGTCCCTCTCACAACTTCATCCTCCCATTTCAGCATCCCCATCCATCCGTAATCATCCATCCCAAACCATCCATTTGATTGTCCTTCCCTAACAAAACCTATGCATCCTCTAGTCCCTTTCTCTATACCAAACCTCTATAGTTCTATGTATTGTAGTTTATCATTAATATCTACTTTTAAGTGAATACATACCATATTTCCATATTTTTCTCTCTGGGTCTGGAATACCTCAGTCAGGATGACTTTCTTTCCTAGTTCCATCCATTTGCCTGCAAATTTCATAATGTCATTTCTTAATGGTTGAGAAATACATCTTTGTGTAAATGTACCACATTTTCTTTATCTAGTCTTCTGTGGAGGTACATCTAGGTTGTTTCCAATTTCTGGCTATTATAAATACAGTGGCAGTGAGCATGGTTGAACAAGTGTCTTTGTGGTAGGATGCATTGTTCTTTGGTTATATGCCCTACAGTGGTATAGCTGGAGTTTGAGGTAGATTAATTCCCATCTGCAGAAGAAACTGTGCACTCATTTGCATAATTGCTGCACAAGTTGGATTCCCATCAGCAATATTTCTTAAGACTGTGTTTGACTTCACTCTTCTATTGAATTTCATGTCTTGTTTACATTTAATTTAGTCCCTTCAACAGCATTTTGTCAGTATCTCCAGCCCATAAATGAAGGGCTGAAGCATCAAACTTAAGTGGTTCATCAAGATACCCTCATTTGGCCAGGCGGTGCTGGCGCACGCCTTTAATCTCCGCACTTGGGAGGCGGAGGCAGGCGGATCTCTGAGTTCGAGGCCAGCCTAGTCTACAAGAGCTAGTTCCAGGACAGGCTTCAAAGCCTTGAAAAGCAAAACAAAAATGTAGGAGAAGGGAGCTGCTTATTGATTCCCAGCTGCTTAGCCCCAAAATAATCACACAGAAACTGTATTAATGAAATTACTGGTTGCCCCAATCCCCTCCTTTTTCTGTCTCCATTCAGGAAAGGGTAGGTCTCACACAGCATCATAAAATATAGCACATCAAGTTGCAGTAAGACTAAGTACTTCCCATGTACTAAGACTGGGAAAGGTGACCCAATATGAGAAGCAGGGCCCCAAAAGTCAGTAAGAAAAAGTCAGAGACAGTCCCTGTTCCCACTGTTAGGAGTCCCATAAAGAGGATCATGCTACACGACTGTGACACATATGCAGAGTGCCCAAGTCAGTCATATGTGGGCTCCCTGGTTGTCTGTTCAGTTTCTGTGAGCTGCTATGAGCCCTGGTTATTTGACTGTCTGAGCCTTCATGGGGTTTCCTTGACTCTTCTGGCTCCTGCAGTGCTTCTCCTCTGCAGCAGATTCCTGAACTCTGCCTCATGTTTGTCTCTGGATCTCTTCATCTGCTTCCATCAGTCGCTGGATGGCACCTTTCTAATGAAAACTGGGTCAGGCACCAATCTGGTCAGAGGAGAAGGCCAGTTCCGCCATTGCTTGGAATCTAAGCTGGAGTCATCCTGGTTGACTCCTGGGAGATTTCCCCAGGTATGGTATTATACTTTCAACCTTCAGACTTTCCCGTCTCCCATCCCACGAAAGCCTTGTGCAGTCTAAGGAAAGAAGATGTCAGTATAGCCTGAAGAAGTTACTTTCATCCATATTATTATCCAGTTATTGACTTCTAGCGCTGGGAACTGTGGGAGGACAAACATCTGTGGCTTTAAGTCTGTGGTCATTAATTGCATCTGATCTAGTTAATATATTACCTCTGATTCCAAGGTTCTCACTTGGGGCAGCAGAAGGGATAGTAGGACAGTCAACTTGACATAGGGCCAGCCGGAGAAACTTTGAGATTATTCCAGTGTTGGTCCAACTCCAAACTTTAGACATTGTCATCTAGGAGGATGCCCAGATGTCACATCCCTGTGCGGCTAGAAGGAGCAGTCAGGCTTGGAATTGTTTCAGTGACATTGTCTGGCCTTTCTCAAGTCTAATGCATAAAATATTTGAATATAGGGGAATTGAGGGAAAATAATAATCTGCCCAGGAAAAACTGAGCGCTCTGTGAGAGTCTGAAGATTACAAGGTAGACACTAGCAGAGCACCTGGTCCAAAGGCCTTGTTTTCCAGGCCTTGCAAAATCATCACCTCTACAGGAAGGAACACTCTGGAAATGTGTGATTTGGGGAACTATTATATCAAATGGCAGGCCAGTTTACCTCTGCGCTCTGGCAGAATAAAAAATCAAAAAGGCCAGCAGGAATTCAAAGGGTCCCCTTCCTACAAAATTCATCCTGGCATCCATGAAATGTTTATTGGGTAATTTCTTTTAGGCCATTCAACAGGCAGTCACTCTACAAACACAGATGGAGTACATGTCGCTTACCAGGCATCTTGCTAGAAATTTGAAATCCACTAGTAAGCTGAATCGAGTGTCATATTGTCTTTCATGGGGTGTTGGAAGGAGACACTCTGTAATGAGAAATAGATCAGACATATGGTAAGAGATGTGGAGGTGGGACAATAGTATGTGTGCTTGGACAGGGAAAGCCTTGCTGAAAATAAATTTAAGCAAAGCCTCCAGTGGGGAAAGCAAGGACGATGGGCGTAAGCTTAATAAGCTTCCAGTCAAAGGCGGCATGCATCAGAGCAATGGCCACATCAGTCAGTGAATCTAGTTCATCCCTCCCTCCCAGAACGCTACCATCTGATTACAGGACCAATGCCCTAGTTCATACTCAGTTCGGAGTGGAAAACAGCCTGTGTCTGTGAAACTCCAGTGTTTCGAGGAACCGCGGGGTCTATCGACAAGACCCTTTACCCTTTTTTAGCAGCGGAGAGAGCAAAGGGAGTCTTTTCTAGGCAAGCACCCCAGAGTCAAAATTGAACCATTCTAAGACTTTTACAGACCAAAGGGCGCATTCCTCAGTGAGCAGCTCAAGGGAGGAACAGGACCAGGGCAGCAAAAGCCACTGAGCTCCTTTGCAAATTGTGATGCGATTATCCCTTTTATCACTTTTGGACCAGTCCCCTTTCCAATTAGGGATCACAGCTGCTAAGAATAAAGTGGTGTCTGTTCAGCTGGCAGAAGGCACAATGGCCCACTCACGCCATCAATGGCAGTCATTGTTCAGAAAATATTGCCATTGAGATTTTTACATGCTAATGGAATTAATTTCTCTTTCAGAGTTGATTGTCACCCAGCTTCTTCTTGTTTGGAAAAAAAAAAAAAAAGAACATGGGAGGAGGGGTTTTATTTTCACTGAGTAAGACCAAAAACATCGTACAAAAAAATACAGACTCAGAATTTTAAAACCACCAAGAACTTTTGATATTATTTATTTACCCATCTCACTGGTAGAGGGAATGCAGACCCCTAAAGGCTGAGTCTCTTAGCATCGTAAACACTGTGATTTTCATGGTACAGTCAGAGCCAATCCCTTCCATTCCCACCCAGCATTGTTTCTGGAGGGCTGTACCAACAGAAATGCTTCTGCTTGAGAGATCTATAATCCACTAGATTTCCTTTACCATGAATGGGTGTCAAATGAGTAGCACCCCTGAGCTATTGTTTTCTTGAGGGCTCAACTGAAAGACTCAGATATGCTTCAGGTAGCTTTCATCTGGTCGAATCAGTGTTACCTTTCTACACTCCAAGGAAGATCTTTAAACACTGGACAGTCTGGGGCTAGCGAAGACCAGCATGTCTTTTGGCTCTGTAGACTTTGTATCTCAAGAGGCAAAGATTCATGGCCTCATCTCCTTTGGGCTGCTCGTATGCAGTCCAATAGAGAGGGTGACAAAAAAAATAACATTTATTTCTCATGGTTGGCCACAGGGAATTGTCTTTTTGTACAAAGAGAGAAAAAGTTCCATTATCAAGGTGGAAGTCAGTTTGTGCCTGGGTGAAGGCCCTCTTCAATTCCAGTTCATTCGCATGCTCTTATTTAATAGGAAGAGGGAGACTATTATTATGAGACTACTAATCCCATCTTGGTGACACTGCACACATGACCTCATCTAAACCTCATTGCTCTCAAAGGCTCCAGGCTCCATCACTAAACATGAGCACATTGGGAAAGACTTCAGTGTGTGTGTGTGTGTGTGTGTGTGTGTGTGTGTGTGTGTGTGTGTGTGTGTGTGGTATATGTATGTATGTGGAATCGACCACACCCATCTGCATGCATACAAAGGCCAGAAGAGGACATTGGGTACCCCCTCTTGCTCTCTGCCTTATTCCACTGGCAAGGGCTCTCTCACTGGGAGTAGCATGGGCACAGAATTTTAGGGGGTGTCTTTGCATTTGATTAAGGTCTTTCCTCTCACCTCAGGTGGTCTTAGATTTGGGGTGAGTAGGATATTGGAAAACCTAACAGCTCCCAATGCATCCTTAAGCTTGTGGTCTTTGTATTCCTGTCTTTTGAAGTCAAAGAATAGGATTTACAGACCACAGAGGCTGGGTTATAGGGAGACGTTTATTAGAGATTCATAGGAGCTATGGTAAGAGAGAAGGCAGAGTTTCTGTAAAGCAGGAGTAAGCCTCTGTGGACAAAGTTCCTTTGAGTGGCTACCAGGGGGCCTTTTTAAAGGAATTATGTCAGAAACTGGGGTGAGGTATGAGGAGGAAGGAGATAAGCTGGCTAGTCCAGCAGCCCAACCATAAGATGTCTTGATTTCAGCCACACTCTCAATTAAAGCATTCAGGCAAGAGATAAGAAACCAGGAAACTCTCTTCTGGCATTCCTGGCCTCCAGCAAGAGCATTCTGAGATCTGCTGTGTTGGGATCCCTGACCCACCTGAGTAGTTTCTGTCCTCAGCTCCCATCAACATAACATAGTTCTGAACAGGTAGGACCATTTGCTCATTCTAGAATCGTTCTAAGTATTCAAGATCATTTCCTCAGAAATAGCAGTAACTGAGCCACAGGAAAGCAACCCCAGTGTCTGAGGCCAGGAGGAGAGGGCTTGAGGGTTTGGGGTTTAAGCCATCTCTGCTAATTGTGAAAGCTCTGGTCCGAAGACCACATATGGATGAACTCAAGTGAGTTGCGTGGACGAGGCAGAAATAACTACACCCCGGCTTATAGGAGTCCATACACTTACAGTGATGTCCATCTTCCGTCCTCAGCAATAGAAATTGTCTCTTAAGGCAGGACACCTTATCTCCTGCCACAAATTCCAGAAGCATCAAAAGCAATAATTGAAATCATATCACCGGGTCAATCAGCCTGTGAATTTGACAACTTAATCAAGAGATACATGGTCTCCACTATCATTTTTTTGTCTAGGGCCAAGCAATTTCAGGATGATAAACTCAGATACATGAAGTCTACCTGAGGCTCATGGGAAGAATCCCAGGGACTGACCCTCTTTCACACTTAAACAGTTTCCTTCCTGTTGTGTAGATTGCAAGTGAACATAAAAAAGGAAAGAAAAAAATAAAAGGCTGAAAACCTAACCCAAAAAAAACCCCTTTCTAATTCAATAAATTCTCTATAACATCATCTATCTCGGTGGAAACTGCAGGAGTCCAGGTTTCCTGGATTTATTCTTGTCTTCCCTTGAAGGTGATACTGGGGCCTTAAATGCAAACACAGACTGAAATTAACCTCCCAGGCAGCTGTGACTTCAGTTACTGAGATGTTTGCTTCAGCCCGTGCCTGACAAATTTACAGCCGCACTCCCATTCCCAGGTAATAACCCCAATCCTACCCCATGGCGACCTTGAAATGTTAGTTTGATTACGTCTTAGGCAGAAGAGGTGTGCTCTGGGAGACGAATCAACCCTCACATGTGATTTTATGGGAACTGGCTTTCTCTGGGAGCCTGCAGTAAGACCATCAAGTGAGGAAGGTCTTAAATGAAAAGAGGAAAAATCTAACAAGAGCTGAAGCCAGAGGCCAAGGTCAGAAAGTGATCAATATAGTTGAATTTCTTTTCAATTAACTGCCTGGAAAACCAAAGTTTAGCATCAACCTCTCTCAAATATGAAAGAGTATTCCTGAGCATTCATTAAAGCAATTCAATGTTATTTTTCATTGTATTGTTTTGTGTGCCGGTGTGTGTAGTTTATGCACATGTGTGTGACTGATCACATCCATATGTATGCACACAATGGCAAGTAGGGGAGATTGGGTGTGTTTTATCACTCGCTGCTGCCTTATTCCCTTGAGACAGGCAAGGTTTCTCACTGAACCCAGAAGTCACCATTTTGGCTAGGCTGACCAGCCACTGAACTCTCAAATTCTCCCGACCATGCTTCCAAACATTAAAGATCACAAATGTGACCCTACCTAGAATTCATATGATTACTAGGCATTCAAATTAAGCCCTCATACTTGCACTTATTGAGTCGTCTCCCTAACCTCTCGTTCTATTTGTCAAGGTTTCTTTTCTGTTGTTTTATGTAGGCCATCTGCCTAAGAACGTGGAGTGGGGTCTACGGGGCATGAACACTCATGTGGCCCACACATAGGCAGCATATGTATCATGTTTATCATACCACAGCGCAGAGTTACATGTTCATTTCTTTATCACCAGGCTGCAAAACAGCAGGGTCTGTATTCCTTTTTACTCAACTCAAGCTCCTCCATGTCTCCTTCTTTTAGCCATACCCTAGAATGTAGCTGGAAAGATCATATCCCATTTAGAAGCAAGATAACGAATACCCCACAAGTTACATTATTTGCATTATATATTAGTTAATTTTTGTACCTGTGATTGTAACACCTGACTTAAACAAACTGGAAGGAGGAAGGATTTATCTGAGCTCACAGCTTCATAGGCTTCAGACAATGGCTGCTTATCCCCCACTAGACCAGTTGGAAGATCATAGTGGTCTGACTGACTGTGGAGTAGACACCTCTTCCCTAGCAGCAGAGTATGGGGTTGCCCACACTGAGCTGACTTTTCTCCTTTTCTCTACTTCATTTCATTGGGGCCCCAGACACTATCACATCCTGTCTGGGAAAATAATTATAGACACCCCGGCAGTGTGCTTTGCTAACCTCGTAGGTGCATCTAAATGCAATCAAGTTGAGAGATTAACCATCACATACGATGAATGCAAACATACACAATGCAATGCTATAGGCCAAACACACCTTATACTCAACAGCTTTTACTTTCTTCCACTTTCCCTTCCCTCTCTTATTTCCCCTAGTAGTCAATAACTATTAAACTCATTCAATTAGCTCAAGCTGACAGTAGAATCACTCACTAATCTGTGCCCACACTCCTGTTTCAGTAATCCTAAAGTAATAATTTCACAACCTTCTCAAAAACACATTATCTTAACTAACAGAGATATCTTTTGTTGGTCTTATTCAGAGTGAGTCTTAAGTCCAGTTAGATAACTATTGGTTACTCCAAAGATTTGAGTGCCACTATTGCCCACTGTGGATATGTTGCCATTCCAGTCATTGTTTCGGTTTATAGGGTTTACAGCGAGACAGGTACACCAGTTGCTTCTCCACCTTGGCAACTTGCATAGCACCATCAGATACTGTGATGGCCCATCCTCAAGAAAAGGTCACCCAGGCAGGTCAATTCCCTCTTGAACCCTTAAAGTCTTACGTTCAAAGTTTGTAGTGTCTTTAGCAATAATCTCTTAACTTTAAATTCTAGGAAGAAACCAAGTGTTAACAGAGGTTTCTGTCCCACCAATTCCCACATCTGTTTAGTCTCAAAGAATCACACAAAAGTCTACATCAATTTTAAACTGATAGGCCCATTATCTCAGGCTCTTCTTATTAACTAATTCTTATAACTTATATTAGCCCATAATTCTTGTCTATGTTGGCCACGTGGCTTTGTACCTTTTTCCACATGGCAGTCACATCTTGTTTCCTCTGCTGCTGGGTCACAACTGGAGACTGAGCTTCCCTCTTCCCAGAATTCTTGTTGCCCCGCCTCTACTTCCTAATTGGTCATCCCACCTATACTTCCTGCCTGACTACTGTCCAATCAGCATTTTATTAAACAAGTAAAGAAAGAAATCTTTACAGGGTAAAACTATTGTCCCACAGCACTGAAGGGCAATAGAAATACTCTATAGTGTCTTAAGAGTCTCTTAGATTCCTCTCATCACCAGCTGAAAGGAAAGTTACCCATGACTGACACTGGGGTCTCTTAAAATAAACTATAGTTCTTGGGGAAAATATTATCACTCCACATGGTATAACTTCATCAAAATTATTGACATGTGCATATACATACATGTATATAATATATATTAAGTAGACATAAAATAATATACTTTCCTATGCTTTTTCTTGGTGATCTTTATCCTTCCTTTCTTCTTCTCCCTTAGTCTTTCCATCCCTCCTCCCCCTCCAGATAAAGTATTCCCCTATTTTTCCAAATTTTTTGAGTCTGTTGTGGGTCACATAATTATTTTTCTGTCTGCTAGTACCTCAAAGAACAATGATGTATAGAAGAAAAGTGGGTTAAGTAAAAACCTGAACATGGTTGCATATAGAACAGCTCACTGGGGCCTTTGAAGAGGCAGGGCCAGAAATGGTGGCATAGGACTAAGTTTATAGTATTAAAGAGTCAGAAACAGAAAGCTTATTCAAGGCATGCCTGGTCTATACATAGAGTCCAGACCAGCCAGTGGTACATAGCAAGACCATGCTTCAAATAACAAGAGGAAAAAAAGAGGCAGGAGATTCACTCTTTTTCTTCAGCGAGCCCATCATTCCCACAATACGGCTGTTGTTTTTTGCTTAAAGTAAAAATGAAGTCTTAACTCTAGTCCTTAAATACGTGACCCCAAGCAAGTTTCTGACCTCTCCACTGAGGAAATAAAGATGCATACCCAGCCAGCTGCTATATTGTAAGATTTGAATGGGTCTTGTGTCTGAAGGCAACAGGAATTTGGGGATTAATGTTATTAGATTAGCAAGGGCCAGAAGTCTGCAGACATGGAGGAGAGAATGGAGCAGGAGGAGAAGAAAGGGGAAGCCACATCGCTTAGGAAACATCAAACAGGTAGTTAGAAGTCAGGTACTAATTTTGATATTTTGTTCTTTCCGTTAGGTAGAAACATTGTCTTCTGCAGAGCATGCAGAAGGCCAAAGCTTCTTTTTGCAGGATGTTAACCGTGTCGTGTGAAAGAGAAAAGGAGAGACAAAGAGAGATAGAAAGATACAGACAGGCAGAGAGCAACAGAAAAGAAGGAAGGAAGTGAGTTAGGTAGAAGGATGACTGACAGGTTGACTGTGGTCAATACCAGCCAAATAAAATGCGAAGATTTCAACATTTATAAACAATAATATGAGTGGTTATTAGGCTAAATGAATAAAAATAAGCTGGACTTACTGAATGCATGTGATTGCAGAAACATTTCAGCCCAGAGGGAAACATCTCTCACTCACACAGAGACAAAAAGAAATAGATAATTTTTTGCAGAAAAAATAATAGATTATGAGAAAAATTTTTCCACAATTGCTGTCACAAGATGATCCATGGAGCAGTTTTCTCAGATACATCCTTAAAATCCTCCAGGAAGAAAAAAAATGTAGCTGAATTTTTCATTATCACTTACTAAGTAACAGAGCATTAAATACTTTACCAGAACACATGCATCCGGTTCTGTTCAGTCTCATGGTCCCTTGCGGCTTTGCTCGTTTCTTGTTTGTTTCCCTTAAGACAAGGCCTTACGTAGTCCAGGCTGACATAGAACTCACAATCCTCCCACTGCATCCCTGCAGCGGGCTTTCTTCTGGACCACCAACCAGCTCCTAAATCATGACTTAGAGACGCTGTTAATTATGAATTCTCTGCCTTATCTTATGCTTGTCCCACTAGTTTTTATAACCTGATTTAATCTGTTTCTCTTTATCGATGTTTTGCCTTTTGCCTTTCTTTCCTTCTGTATGTCCTACTCCAAGTTTCCCTGCTTGGCAGCTGCCTGGCTGGGTAACCCCAAGTGTCTCTTTCTCTCTCCTCTCCTTGCCCCCCAACACTCACATGTACCTAGATTCCTCCTCCTACTTATTCTCTCTGCCCACCAGCCCTACCTGTCCCTCTACTGCCTAGCTAGCCATAGGCCGTTCAGCATTTTATTAGACCAATCAGGTGCCTTGGCAGGCAAAGCAACACAGCTTTACATTGTTAAACAAATGCAGCGGGACCAAATGCAGAGACTCTTTGCCTAGTTAAACAAATGCAGCACACCTTTACATAGTTAAAATAATATTTCACAATGCAGCCTGATGCTGGGGTTGAGCTACACACCTAGATTGCCCCTCGACTATTATCTAATTTCTTATGTTCCCAGTTAAAGTAATTCCTGGGGACCTGGGTAATGGACAAAGCTTTCTCGATGTCCATCCAGTTGTCCCATGCTCTTCCCTTCTGGTTCATCTCCCTTTTTTCTGAAGGGGCTACAGAGATGCTGAGAGGAAAGGTACCTTTGTCTTCCTGGACTTGGGTCAGATCCAGCGTATTTTTTTTTTTTTTTGTCTTCCCATAGGATCCTAAACTGGGCTATGCTGTGAGTTCCTCCAGTATTCAGACAACTGATGTTTACAGAATGTGAAACAGACTTGGAAATGCTGGAGGAAAAAACAACAACCCAAGACACTCTTTAAAGAAAACGATTGTATATTTTTAAGAAAGGAAAAAAAAAGGAGAAAAAAACCCAAAACTTTAAGGAGGAAAGAAAGAAAGAAAGAAAGAAAGAAAGAAAGAAAGAAAGAAAGAAAGAAAGAAAGAAAGAAAGAGGGAAGGAAGGGAAGTAGAGGGAAAGAGAGGGAGGGAGGGACGGAGGGAGGGAGGGAGGGAGGGAGGGACGGAGGGAGGGTGGGAGGGAGGTGAGCATGGTGACACTTTTAATCCCAGCACTCGGGAGGTGAGTCAGGCAGATCTCTGTTAGTTCAAGGCCAGCCTTGTTTACAGAGGAGTTCCAGGACACTCTGGGCTATAAAGAAACTGAAAGTGTATCCTGAAAGAGAAGAAAAAAAAAAGGAAAAGAAAAAAATTAACATTTTAGTTTCTTCCTGCTTCTGGGCAAGATAGAGATGAAGAAGTTCTCTTCCGCTAGTTTGTTGGCTACTATTGGCCTCTGATTTACCAGATTATGGACAAAATAGATAAATAATAATTATCTGGTAACCTTGGCAGCATTTTTACTACTATTAATTTTTGCTCCTCAGAACACCTTTTTGTTGGAGAATCCTGTGCTCCCTCCCTCATGATCTATATAGAGGAAAATTGTGGAACATCATTTGCCCTGCTCATGGGAAATACAGGCCCAGCAAATTCTATCCTTGGCTTAAAGGGATCAGTTGAGGAATAGCTATGATGCCAGGGGTCAATGAGATGCTGACCCTCAGAAAGTGGGACTTTCTTCTCTCTGGGTGTGAGCAGCAGCTCTTTAGGTGATGTATGCTGAGGAGTTCTAGTGACCATGCCAACCACCGTCCTTCTGGAAATGAAACAAACACTGGGGAATTTAGGGCCACAAGAGAGAGATTAGAAAATGCTACCATAGCTGCATTCACCTTGCTGGATCTGACTTCCAGAAGCCATGAACCCTATGTGTGTCAGAAGGAGCGCTGTTTTGTTCTAGGAGTCTGAGCTAAGGCAGGCGAACTTATCATTTCATTAGTTCACTCTCGCCCAGCTGATGATACGTGAGAGTCAGGGATTTAAACACTGGCCTCTTTGTGAGTTTTTGGATTATGTGAGTCCATTTTCTTCCTACCCAGTGGTGCACCAAACACCGTATATGTATAAGACAGGAAATACGCCGCGCAGATGCACATACAGAGAGAGAGACACACACAGACATACACACAGTCACACAGACACAGATAGACAGACACACAGATACAAACAGACACACACACACAGATCCAGACCCACACAGATACACCCACAGACACAAAGACACACAGACACGCACACACAGACACAGACACACAGACAGACACACACACGCACACACGCACATACACGTTGCACACACAGTTTTCTCTGGACCACCACATCCATTCACGGTCTCACTGCCCCTAGCACACTCTTCTTCTGCCCCTTGAAAACAAAGATGTACTTACTTCAACTAGCACTGACAGTGTTTTTTTTAAAGAGATTTTCAAATTGCCTATTCCAGCCAGGTTCCTAGTAAAATAAAGCTTTAAGAAGCATTTTAAAAATACACTTTCCACAGTAACATGCAAGTTATCTTCATCCTGGCACAAACAACTCTTAAACATCTGTACTGTAAGTGGCATTACAACTGACAAACGACACACACAATTTTCCAGTTGACCGTTCCATCCCCCCCTACCAGAATACTTCTGTTCAAAAGTCTAAGAACAGAGAGTATATTTTTGCTTGAGCCTTCTGAGTCATATTAATTAGTCAATGTTTTTAAAGTGCTTTTTGAGATGAAATCATTATTCATCAGCAAACCCAAGTTGGTGGGGTTTTTGTTGTTGTTGTTATCATAATGATGGCTCCTTTTAAAGATGCTAATTGACCCACCTGCCATGAAAGAGCAACTTCACCTTTGCATTAATGACTAGCAACAACATACGCAGGTCTCCTATTTATTAATCCACAATTAAAACTTCCTGGACAAGAGCTATATGCTCTTCCTGTCACGACGGCACTGAAAACGCTCTGCAGTAGGAAAAGCCTATTCTGGCAGATCTGAGAGCCTCCTGCAAATAGCATGGTGCTTGTGTGGGTGCCAAAAGTTAGCACCATTGTTTCCACACCATTGTCCCTGTACGTGAGAAAGGTTTTCATATTTATTAACATAGACCTTATTGAAATAATGCATTCTCAACACCTGTCTTATGAATGTTATTTTATGCTATTTCTCTTTGGTTTCTATGGAATAAGAATTAATTATTAAATTACATGTTTAGTATTCAATAAAAATTGGCTTTGAAAAGCCTATGTTGGGAAAGACTATCAAAAGACAAGACATGTCTCAGATTCTTTTCTGACATTAAAGAGAATATTATGGTCTCTATAATGTTATCCAAATAGTACTTGGCTTTTTAAAAATTATATCCATGCAATGTTACACTGGATATTAGATATTTGATATGGCATTTGAAGTGACTTATTTTTTTCCCCTGTGACTAAAGTGAATTCTTAAAAATCTTCGCTACAGAATCAAAGATGTTTGGAAAGGGACACTAATAGCCTTCTCATCCCAGAAGACAGAGGATATAAAAATCTAGCGGAGAGCCAAGTACAGTACGGCTCTTTTACCTTAAGTCTAAAAATAAACTGTTTCATGACACTTGTTTGAAAAGAGTTCGTCCAAAAAGAATATTCTAGAAATAAATTTAATCCAACTATCTCTTTTTTAAAAAGTTGCCCCTGAAGCCTTTGGTCTATAATAAAACAGCCTATATGGGAGTCATTTGCTAGTGGCAGACATTTGCAGACATCGGGTTGTCTCTTTCCTAACCATGGTGTTCTCACAGGGTGGAAGGACTCATTTGTTAAAATGGCATCCCAAGGTCAAACAGCGGAGGGAGCATTAAAAATCACCTAAATTATTGTCAACAACCAAACTGTTCTGCGATAGTCTATCTGGTTCATTTCTACAGTAAAACCTGCTGAATATTTTGAAAAATCTGATAATCCATAAGGTTGAGAGTTTGTTTCTGGATAACAGTGATATTTTTTGTTTGTTTCAAGTTGGCTTATTTTATTTGTAATGGCATGCTTGTGTGAGGGTTTGTACAGGTGAAGACAGTCACCCAAGAAGTCCAGAAGTAGGTGCTCGATCTCCAGAAGCTGGAGTTAAAGGAAGTTTTGAGTTTCCTAGTGTGGGTGCTGGGAACTGCACTTGGGTCCTCCATAAGAACAGTGAACAATCTCAATTGCTGAGCCATCTCACTAAGCCCATAGAAGTCTGGTTTGCTTTCAGATATTAACTATCTGGATTTTTATACTATCCAAACTCCTCTCTATCATGCCTCTTCTACATCAAAGTTAGGATTTAAAGTAAGTGGGCAATGGACTCTCTGACATCAAGAAAGTTCATTAGATGTGATTAAGGGCTGTAACTTATTAAGACTTGGAGATTCATGTGTTTATGTATTTTATTAGTCATGAGAGATGAATGGGATATACCTGCTTCTCTTAGCAGTCCTAAGACAGAAAATAAGCTGCTATATAAATCTTCAGTTAGAGAAGTTAAATACTGTGATAGAAGACTTTTCTCAGAGCCTTGCTGACAAAAAGGGAAACAATAATCAGCTCAAAGAAAGCGGCCAGAGAAGTTGATTCCTTCCTTCCTTCCTTCCTTTCTTCCTTCCTTCCTTCCTTCCTTCTTCTTTCTTTCCTTCCTTCCTTCCTTCCTTCCTTCCTTCCTTCCTTCCTTCTTAGTGTATTTTCTTATTGCCAGGCTAAAGTACTCTAACAAAAGCAACTTAAGGCAGAAGGATTTACCTCAGCTCACAGTTTATCATGGTGGTGAAGTCAAGGCAGCTGGACCATCACATCCACAATCAGGAAAGCTGAGAACAATGAATACATGTTGATGCTCTGTGCTCTGTATTCTCTTAAAGCGAGAATGGGCATCTTAAAGAGTGTCTTGCCACCTCACCATAATCAAGGAAATCCCCCCATGGGTAAGCCTGGAGGCCCAGATTGCAAGCAATTCCAGATTTCTGCCAAGTTGGTAATTAACCAAACCATCGTGGTTCCTTTCTTTCCTCTACTATACCCTGCCCCCAGGGTTTCATGTAGCCCAGTCTGGTTAGAATTCCTGATCCTCCTGCCTCAGCCTCTTGAGTGCTGGGATTTTGGACGGCAGCACCACACCCAGCTGGAGCAGTTGTTCTCAATAAGATTGACAGACAAGGAGGGCTCCTCGGACACACGAAGAGGATGAAGGGTGTCCCAACAGAGGCTTGAAACACTATGTCGGTGCTGGAAAACAGTGGATGCTACCCCTGACTGGAGCACTGAGAGCACCCGGAGGACAGTGAGGATTGAGGATCCAAGGACATATGTACACATACATGCACACACAGAGACACATTTTAATATTTCAGTCTTTAAGCACATGCATTTGAAGATCAAATTATGTTAAGAAGGGTATATGATTTGAAAAAATGCTACACACTTAATACCTGAAAACAACATAAAGTTTTTATCTCACTTATTCCGAGGCATGAAAGACTGGGCACACCTTAGCTGGAGCCTCTGCTCCGGGTCTCACAACAAATCAGGGTGCTGGCTTTCTTTGCTGTTATTTGGAGGCTTACCTGAGAAAGAACTTACTTCCAGGCTTCTCCTCTTGGATAGAATAAATGATGTTCCTGTGGTTATGTGAATGACAGTCTCCGGTTTCTGATGTCTTTTTGCTAGATAAATACTTACTTCTTAAATACTACCCACAATTCCTTCCCCCAGGGTTTTCTGCTTAGACCGTTGACAATATGGCGGACTTCTCTTTTCAAAGCCAGAAGAATCTCTCTAGTCTGGAAAGGTAAGAACTTAGACCTGGTAGATCAACCAAGGAAGCAGCATCCCATTGGTTACTAACGACTTTTGGTTAAGAGAAAGTTACAAATTTTGTCTCTAGTCAGGGGAAAGGAATTGTGTAGGAACGTGACTCACTGGTGAGAAAGGGGTAAGTGCATGTGAACTTGGCCTCAGAAGGATATGAGAGCTCTCCATGTAACCAAATAGGTGTATGCGAAGGATATGCTCAATAGTCACTTTTCAGCTTTTAATTTTCTGATTGCTTATGTTAAATAATTGGAGACAAATTCTTTCTAAGATGCTTGATCTTACAATATAATTCCGTAACTCATAAATTATAGCAAACATCAACAAATCCAAACAATAAAGAGCTAAGGATCTTGGTTTTTTGTTGTTGTTTTTCATTGACCTATAGAAAATACCCAGTTTTCCCGGCACCAGTTGTTGAAGATGCTGTCTCTAGTGTATAAATTATATTTGATCTTTGACAAAGATTAGATGGCTATAATCACATGGTATTCTGTCTGAGTCTTCTAGTCCACTGATTTAAATGTTCATTTATTTCAAAAAAATATCTACTCTCTGCTAATTTCATCCATGTATATAATACATTTTGGTCAAACCAATCCCTCTGCTGGCTCTTATCTTCATCTACTGGTCCAAGCCTTGTCATCATCCTCCAACAAAGTATCCATTCCACCTTCACATCTTTGAGTTTGTTTTGCTTTGCCACCCACTGAGATTAACCAGGGCCACTTGCATGGGCATGGGAGCAAAGCTACCCATCAGAGCATGAAACTCAAGTAGCAGCTACATCACTGAAGAAAATGACTTCCTCTCCCCTCCCCGCCCCTCCTCCCCCACAACCTTCCACAACCTTTAGTTTCCCTAGGCAGGATGCCGTGGGCCTTTCCAATATCTATGACTGGATGTTTACTGGCTCAGTCTTGCACAGGCACTGTGTAGGCAATGACAGCTGCTGTGGGTTTGTGAAGGTCATGGCCGTGGAGTGCCCAAATACAGCATTTCTTGGACCTCCTCCATACTGGTTGCCTCCCACATTCTTTCTGCGCCCCTCTTCGCTGATATTCTCTTATGCTTGGAGGGGATAATGCGAGGGGACAGGTTTGGTTTTGTGCCGGTGTACCATTGTATTTGTTACTGTAGCTCTGTAGTCCAACTTGAAAACAAATCATTCATGACAGCATTATTCCTTTTTTGCTTGGGGTTATTTTGGCTATCCAAAGTTTTCCCATGCTTCCACATAAATTTTAATATTTTTGCTATTTCTTTGAATAAAAACAATGAAATTTTGGATGGGATAACATTCAAAATAGATGGCCTTTATGCTTACACTCAGAGACTGCTGTCTCAACTGTGGGCTTCTTGTTTTTGGATCTTTGAGCCTACAAAGTTGCCTATTCATAACATACACAACTTCCACCAGAAAGTGGTAGAAACAGATATGTCAGCTAATGCCTCTCCTAACTGTATAATAGTTTTTGAAATTTGTAGACTTGTGGTCTGGTTATTTTTGGTGGGCAATGTTTTAATTTGTTTGCAAGGTCTTAACTTAGTCAAGTTTATAAAATAAAAATATATACTTTTTATCCAAATGCTGGCATTCTTAGAACTTGATTTTGGTGATCAACTAGCTAAGCATAGAAATCTGGTCTCTTCTCTGTTTTAGGGAAAGAAGAGCCAAATGAAAGAAATTTCTAAGTATTTCTGCTCATGTGTTTTTCATAAACATTTGATAATTTTTTTTTCTTTTGTCCTAAAAACTAAATTAAAGAACAAGTTAGTGTATAGGTGTAAACACTGAAACTCATACCTGCCCACCAAGCACTGAGAACCTCCACGAACAGCTCTCTACATCTCTCTGCAATTTGTTTGCCCACTTCTCCCAGCTCAGCCCAATTTCTTCTCGACTTCTGACCTCTGGTTGTAGGCCTTGTTTTGGGTTCTCTCCTGTCCTTTGGACAGGAGTCAATATTTGTCTTTGCTGACCTTAACGTTTCATGGTGTTCCAGCTTTGCTTCTGTCTTTCCCATTTGGCCTTGAGCAGAGGAAGCATGGCCCAGTTTTGTCCTGTTAGCTTTTCCGGATAATTCTAGAGTGTAACCATATATACACATGAGTTATTAGACTAATAGACCTTCTGAACTGAGCTTGTCATTCTTGAGTAGAAGATATCATTCTGAATAAGACAGCATCAGTCACATAGTTCACTTGATACCAGAGGTGAAAATGTTATACTCCCCTCACAAAGAAGACCCATTTATACCCATAAATCCATGGAGGTTGGGTACTTTGGAAGCTACTAAAAAATAGCTTCATCACATCAAAATAGAGGGATGCTAAGAAATAAAATTTGTATAAGGTGGAACACACAAACTA
This sequence comes from Arvicola amphibius, assembly GCF_903992535.2. NCBI lineage: Eukaryota > Metazoa > Chordata > Mammalia > Rodentia > Cricetidae > Arvicola > Arvicola amphibius. The sequence continues at coordinate 17,577,187 of NC_052055.2, read as the reverse complement.
AATGTTATGCAGAAATAGCAGGTTCTTTGTACGCCTCTGTCTAATCCTGACAGGCTGGCAAAATATTCAGCCACTGGCATGATCAGGGACTCTTCTTATTTAGGACGACATTAGAGTATGGGATAGTTAAGAACTATCGGAAGATAGAACAAAAAGAAAAAACAACCAGATAGCCTTCTAACATTCAGATGATCACCAGTGTCTCAGCCTTGGAATCCAAGCCCGCAGTAATCCTTTTGTCCTCTGGCATTGTAGGTTTGTTATCATCTTACCACTGATGAACTGGTGAGCTCTGGAGTCTTCCTAAGACCAGGAACCTTTTCCTAAGATTAGGAAACTTCATGATATAGCTCCCCCCATCATGAACTCTGAACTTCAACATGCGTGTCCTTCCTTAAGGAGAGCGCCAAAGCAGGAACTAGCAAACACAAACATCTTTTGATCTAGAGGCACAAAAATATCTCTCTCCTTTCACCTATGTTGGGGATCCTCTTCTTTGCCATTCAAGCTTTTCTCCTTGGAAATCAATTTTTAAAAACAGAAAGAGTCAATGTCTTGAGGGTGATTTTTCCTAAGGTTGGGGCTCCTGCCAGGTACAGAAGGGAAAATTTGATCCTAGAGAGAAGAATGGGAAATACAGAAAGTAAAAACACAAATGGCACCAATACTGTGAAACTAAGCAATTTAGTGACTTCCTAAGTGTTTTCAGTAGTACTAGAGTAATGAGCAGGAAGTGTATATTATAAAAATGAATTAATGGATGGATGAATGAATGAAGGCATACTCAAGAAATTTTCATTGAACTCTACATTTGTAAAACGTTTTTGAATTTGCAGGTTCTCCATTTATCCTTTTCTCAGGATACCTATATAAATTGATATGTCAATGTAAATGAATCCCCAGTTTGTTAGCAGAATATCAGACCTGCAAGACATAAACCATGACACTGAAAACTTCATTTTAGCAAGGGTATTGGCTTGGTTTTTCTCAACTTGATACAAGGTACGGTTAGCTGATAAGAGGAAAACACAAGTGAGAAAATACCTCCATTAGCTTGACATGTAGGCAAGCCTGTTGTTTTCTTAATTAATGTTTGATATGGGAAGACTCAGCCCACTGTGGGTGGTGCCACCCCTGAGCTTGTTGTCCTGGGATGTATATGAAAACAGATTGAGCAAACCATGAGGAGCAAGCCAAGCACGTAGCACATCTCTGTGGTTTCTGCTTCAGTCTCTGTGTCCAGGTTCCTGCACTGAGTACCCGCTATTGTTTCCCTCGGTGATAGACATATGAACTACATGATAAAAAATAAACCATTTCCTCCCCCAAGTTGCTTTGGTGTTTGATCACAGCAATGGAAACTCCGTTTAAGCCAGCAAGCAAGAAGCCACAGGCCTGTCTTCTTTCCATCTCTTCATGAGGAACTTGTGCAGCAGGACACCTAAGTTACCCGCTGATTCTAATGTTGAAAGAAACCATGAATTACTGGAAGGGCAAGACTTGCTGGCCAATCAGCATCCACCTAAATAAAAGTCAATGAAAAGACCATAATGACTTTAGTCAAGGATCTGACACCTTTATCGTGTCGCCTGGACGACAGAACTTGCTTTGCCCTGGGAATAATTATCTGTGCCATTGCTGTTATTCCTCCCTTTAAGCTTTCTTCAGCATAAGAAAGTACATTTTTGAAAGTACATTCCTCTAAATGTAGTTGGGATCTGTATTGATCAGGTTGGCTTTAACAGCAAACTTCAAAATCTTAACTTTAAATATGTACTCCTGGACCGGTACCATGGGTCAGGGAGGTAAAGGTGCTTGCTGCCAATCCTGACATCCTGAGTTTGATCCCTTGGACACATTTGGCTGAATGAGAGAATGGACCTCTGACCTCCAGATGTGCAATGAGGAGCATGCACACACACATAAACGTACACACACACTCAAACACATGAATAAATAAATATGATAAGCATGTAGTTCTCAGTCACATTATAAATCAGTGGGAGGCGGCATATGCAGCTAGATCCAGGTTACAGTTGTTTCACAGGCTTTCTCATTTCAGGAGGGCTATGGGAAAAGGGAAGAAGAAGAGAGCTGATGCTGTCTGTCAGCTCCAAACAAATTCTCTTGTCTAAGACATGGCAAGTCATCAGACCTAAAGCCAGCAGGATGGACATATGTGCTACTTTACATGGAGGAGCAAGGGGTCATTCTTTTCATGAGAATACAGTTTACCATAGATCCTCATCATAAATCCTTCATATCCCCCAACATCTTCTGCATTAACAAAACATCTTATCCTACAAATATATCTTCACTCCAAATTACTCCACTTTGCCCCAAGATAGAAGAGATACCCACACTACCGTCTCTATTCCTTCTTCAACATCCCACATTGTGACATTTCCCACTCTACTGACAAAACTTTGACAAGGTTGTTGCCAAGGTTACCAATCTCCATCTAGTTGCTAAGTGCAACAAGAACTTTTTCAGTCTTCATCTTCCTTGACCTCTGTGTCAAGACAGAACACTGCTAACCACCATGCAGGCTGTCTTGTTGAAGGAGAGAGCTGCTTGTTGGTTCCCAGCCCATTTAGCCCCGAAATAATCACACAGAAACTGTATTAGTTAAATCACTGTTTTGCTCATTAGCTGTAGCTTATTGGATAACTCTTACTTATTAATTTAACCCATCTCCACTAATATGTGCATCGTCACATGGCTGTAGCTTACCAGCTAAAGTTCAAGCGTCTGTCTCTGGTGGGACTACATGGCTTCTCTCTAGCTCCTCCACATTTTTCCCAGCATTCTGTTTAGTTTTCCATAAATAGTTCTGTTCCCCTATAGCTCTGCTATAGGCCCAAATAAGTTCCTCTATTAACCAATGATATTCACAGCATACAGAGAGGAATCCCACATCACTGTCTGTCACTCCACTTAGTAACTCTAATATATGCTTGTCTGCTTGCTTCCTCCTCTGCAGATGCCAACTCTGCGTATCTCTTTGACTTACAGATGTTTGACCTGTGTTCTCCTATGACCCTTGCCTTATATGCACACTTGTTTGGTTTCTCGTTCTCCTCTAGTAGGACATATAGAACTAAGGCACTCCCTATCACTCTCAACTTTTAACGCGAAGATACTACTCTGTTGGGTCTTTGTTTACCCACAGACCATAGTTTGCTTATAGAACTACCAGGGAAAGTCTGTTCTGATAAAGAAAAGAGTCTTCCCTTCTCTTCCAGATGCACTAAGTGACTTTTGTACAGTAGGGCATATGTTGTCAGTGGGTGCCTCATTATTTTCTGAGTACCCCAAGACAGCAAACAAGCTTACATGAATGTGTAAGAGAGGTGGCAGATGTCAACACAGAACATGGCAGATCCATAGCTGTGACCTACTATAGGGAACATCAGAAAATCTGAATGATATTGGGCAGACAGCTGATGTGGGATTCCTCTCTGGATGCTGTGGTTACCACTCATTAATAAAGAAACTGCTTTGGGCCTATAGCAGGGCAGAACAGAGGTAGTTGGGGAAAATTAAACAGGATGCTGGGAGAAAGAAGGCAGAGTCAGGAGAAGCCATGGAGCCGCCAGAGGAGAAAGACGTGAGCCGCCAGCTGGAATCTTGCCTGTAAGTCACAAAGCTTGTGGCAACGTATAAAATATTAGAACTAGGTTAACGAAAAATATAAGAGCTATCTAATAAGAAGCTAGAGCTAATAGGCCAAGCAGTAATTTAAATTATATAGTTTCTGTATGATGATTTCAGGAGTCTGGGCAACCAGGAATGGACAAGGGGTCTCCTCCTATAACAGAGAGCCTGGAGTACAACAGAAATGTGAATGGCCGTCCTGAGCAGGCACTCTGGTCTTAATGTGACTGCTTCAGCCATATTTGCAATGATATCCCTCAAAAGTCAAACAGAAATGACATATGAACATCTGCCTTCCTACTTCTCTTCCTCTAGCCCAGTTTCCCTGAGAGATGACTGCCACCCCAGGGCATGCTAACTGTAATGCTCATAATTCACTGCATAGGGTCCCACATCCATGCGATTGGTGCTCTCCTTTGCAAAAAAAACTGTGCTTCCCTATGTTATCCCATGATTACTGCACCTAATTTCACCTTCAGTAATCTACTTACATAGCATATGTTATTGGATTCCTTTCCTGAGTCTCCCTAAATTTATTCTTTACTTCGGATGTGAATTTCCATCCCCCTCCTTCTGCCCTCTGGTGACTCCTTCTATAAACAGGGAGTCCACATGGAATCATCTCTCTGAAAAACAATTGCTCTTACCTCTACCTGTTCTAGTTAGAGGTCAGCCCTTACACCGTAGCAGCATTTCCAGTAAGGATTGGCTGATAAAAATGGGCAAGGATTAAAAGGATTAAACACAAGAACTTTATGGGGTTTTCTTTTTCCATTTTTAACATGTTCTAAAAGTTGTTTTTAACTAAATTGAAAACTAAAGTAAGAATTTAGAGAACACACATATCCAAATATACCCCTTGCTGCTATATATCAATAAATGCCTTGTAGAGTATAAAAAAATAATTTTTTTTTGTTTTTTCGAGACAGGGTTTCTCTGTAGCTTTGGAGCCTGTCCTGGAACTAGCTCTTGTAGACCAGGCTGGCCTCGAACTCACAGAGATCCGCCTGCCTCTGCCTCCCGAGTGCTGGGATTAAAGGCGTGCGCCACCGCCGCCCAGCATAAAAAATAATTTAAGTTGAGATGTGTTACAACCCACATGCCAAACATCCCAGCTCGGTGACACAGCACACTGCAGAATGTCAGTACTTTTCCTTCCATGTTTACATGATTGATTGGGAACTGTGGCTTGCCGACACCCTCCAGCATCCCTAGGGTATCACACCACATGCTGCTAGCTCAGGAAAAGAGCGAAACCCAAAGGGGAACTGTGATTCCTACTGAACACACATTGCTTTTCAATCATTGCCCTGAGTCCCTAAGTCAAGAATATTTGTGTCTGTGGTGTGTGTAGCCGTGGTAATACAGAATGTTTTAACAACGTGTGTGTGTGTGTGTGTGTGTGTGTGTGTGTGTGTGTGTGTGTGTTTGCACACCCATTATATGTAGGATCTGGAATTTGAAAAGATAAATGTCAGTATGCTTTGAGGAACAGGAAGACCTTCCCAATACTCCCCATAAACTTTGAGGCTTAGATAACTAAAGACACCTCTGGTTTTCATATGACTCAGAGCCATGCCCTATGAGAAGCGTTTATGTGATGCTTGTATCAGTAGGGCCCATGGACTGAAGGAGACTGTCATCCACAGTGGTTCTGTGTTTCCATCTGGAGGTACTCCACTAGACTCTCACTTCTTTCTTCACCCTCTTATCCCTGGAGAAAAGGGATTTTTATACGGATTTGGAGAAAAAGGTTAGCTCAGCAGTATCCCTTAAGAGTCCAAGGTAAACTGCCTATTAAAGGGGAGGCTTGTCTTTGTCAATAATCCCAATGATAGAGTACAAAAATGAATCTGGTTTTAGAGTAAGTATTAGGATGTAATACCCTCCAACGCAGCAACGGGCTCTCTAAAACCCTCACACTACTATGGTTTGCTCCCTGATAAACACTATAAATGTAGCTATCAGTGCCATTGCCCTTCCTTTCAAGAAAATCATGAGTCATAGTAGAAACCAGAAACAAAAAAAAAAACTTGGATAAAATATCATATGGCAAGTAGGTAAAGACTGGGTTAAACTCTCGGTGCTAGTTCGAAACAGCAGACTGACATTTCCTTAAACTTGAGAAGTTTAAGAGAGGCAGAAACAGCAAGGTCGGTGTTAAACGGCACAGTCTGGAAGACAAAACAGTAAACAATAGTTAACCATTCATTGATGAACTGTGCTCCAGGATTTGTGATAGGTGGTTTACATCAGTAATCCTTCTTAATGATAGTCTGAGAAGCGCATTACTGTTTGCACTGGACAACGAAGAAGGGGAGACTCAAGACTCAAAGATTGTGCTTGCAGACTTCATAAATTTTTAAATATGAGGAGGAGGCATTTTATTTAATTAGATTTTAATCAAGCACATGAAATAAGGATTCGGCAACACATTTTTTTTTTTTATAAAGAGCTGGGTAAGTGTTTGGGGCTTTATGAAGCCCATGCTTCAGTCGGAACTACTTTTAGCAGAGATGTGTGATATGCAGAACTCAGTGACCAAAGCTGTGTGTTTCAATAACACTTCATGAACAAACAATGAAATTTGAATTTTGCTTTATTATCTTGAGTCATGAAACTTTTCTGTTTTGATTCTATCTCAATCATGTGAAAATGTGAAGAGGGCTTGGGACATAGCTCAGTGGTGATACATGTTTTCCTAGCACAAGGTTCTACTTTCCAGTCCGAGAGAGAAGGGGGGGAGAGGGGGGGGGGGAGGGAGAGAGAGAGAGAGAGAGAGAGAGAGAGAGAGAGGAAGTGGAGACTCAAAAATTGTGCTTGTAGACTTCATAAATTTTTAAATATGAGGAGGAGGCATTTTATTTAATTAGATTTTAATCAAGCACATGGGTACAAAAAGAGCCTGTATGCAAATAGGTGACTCAAGCAGGTGGTTGACCCCATTGGTCCCATGGACCAATAGCCAACCCCTGTTTTTCAGTCATGTTACCTGCAAACTCCTGATTCTTTCTTAAAGTTTTCTACTGTGAGGCCCTGTCTTAGCTGGCTCTATTTTGTTTTATTAAAGTCCAAGTTGCTGGCTATTCCTTGACATTTTCTAAGGTAGACAAAATTTCTCACCTTCTCAGATTGCCACTGAACTGACAGGAAGAACACTGCAGGACTTAAAGGGGGTGCCAATTGGAACCCAGGACAGTCTCTCTGCTCTTTGGAAACTCAAAACTGTTTGATGGAAATTTATTTCTTTTTTCGTTCAGCCATAAACTCTGGTTACTTTTCATTTTGGTATTCCCTTGCTGCCCTCTGGCATGTCTCTGAATTAAGGAGTTCATTCCATTCTAAATCTAGATTAGAAAACTGGTAATAAGCAAACTGATTGCTTCAGAAGCTTCAGTTGTTTACGCATGGAGGGACAAGGTGTGTGCTAGAATATTCTTTCTTCATGAATGTGAGAAGATAGCAGCTCTTGCAGAAATTATATTGTAAAAGCCTGCTTGTACACAGGCTCTAACAAGATCGCCAGCACTCACATCTGACCCTTGTAAAAATGGTGACAAGTGTGATTATTTCCTGGGCTTTTCCATCCTTTCTTGAGTCCTTTATGCCTGCTGAGCATCTAAGTACCTGCCTTGGACCCTTAGGCACCCGCAGTCCTCAGATGTTCTTTGTCAACTATTTGGATCAAAGCTCCAGCTAAAATGACCTTCAACATTGCACGTCTGTAGAATGAGAACTCTTTCCTTTACCACCCCCCAGGACTGGATAATGGTTTTGGATAGCTGCTCCTTGCATACTCTAAAACCCATGTTCCCCATTTTCCTTCGTAATGGAACATTAAATCATTACCCAGGCCAATGAGCGTCTAAAGACAATTTCCCCAACTTTCTCCCTTGCCAGTACCCGTTGCTGTAAGTGAACGGTGATACCTAAAGGGGTATGGAGATGACCACGGAGCAGCTTTCTTTCATTATGTTTAAAGATGGTTTCGTGTGACCCAGCTGGCCTCATTAGGTAGCTTAATTAAGTGAGCCTTGAACTCATGATTCTGCACCTCTGCATTTTGTGACTAACAGCTTGTACCACCATGCCAGGCTTAAGTAGTTCAAAGAAGCATGCTTAAGTACCAAGAACTTAAACACTCTTGCCCCTCTCTTTGCCCAGGTCTCTTTGAAATGAGGATATTCTACCCAGAGCTCCAATGGTTGCCCCAACCATGAAGATGAAGACCACACAGAAGGAATGAGTTGGAAGGATTACTGGTCCATGGTTTCATGCAGTCCAAATTAGCTTGTCAATATTTCTAGATTTTTTTTGGCATGAGCGAAAATGCATTTATCTTAAAGTATTATCTGAATCCCTATGATACAGCTCCCATAACTCTTTTGTTTTTGTTTTGTTTTGTTTTGTTTTGGAGACAGGGTTTCTCTATAGCTTTGGAGCCTGTCCTGGAACTAGCTCTTGTAGACCAGGCTGTCCTCGAACTCACAGAGATCTGCCTATCTTTGCCTCCCAAATGCGGGGATTAAAGGCGTGCACCACCACTGCCCATCTCTCTCCAGAACTCTTGACTAAGACACTCATAAAGTTAGTCAAAATCATGTGGGGAAAACTGTTGCCTTTCTTCCTTTCAGGGCAGCTCCATTCAGATAACCACCAGATATGCTGTGCTTGGCAAGTGTTACACAGGGACATCCAGGGCTGTGATGGCAATTCACCGGCTCGGAGCTGAAGCGTCCAGATCAGTTCTCATTCCACCTCTGATTTTGCAGCCTTCTACCTCCCTTTTAGAGATGAGGTAGGATGGAGGTCAAGCGCAGAAGTCTTAACCCTCACCTAAACAGACATAACCAGCTCTGTCTTAGAAAAAGTTGACCTCTGAGTCACAGAGCCTAAAATTAAGGTGGTTGTGTAAACAGTAACCACCTGGCATAGTTACTTTCAGAATCAAATAACTTACTGTATGGAACATGAATATAACTTGTTTAGCACGAGGAAAGGCCATACAGGTGTCTACTATTTATTATTGTTAAGGATATTGCTGGGACCATGGATTCTTAAAGTCTGTTGCTAATAGCAGTTCCTAGTATCAGGTTTGTTTTTGGTCTTTTTTTTTATTTAACTCAATATTGCCAGTATTCTTGATATTTAGAATTCATGTTGATAGCACTTCCTAGCATGGAGCTGTTTTTGTTCATTTAACTCACTTATTAGTTAATTTAAATATTTTAGGGTCTAAAGAGACAGCTCGGTTGGGGAAGAACTTCCTGAGTTCAATTGTCATACCCTATTTTTTTAAAAAAATACAACAAAACTGGGCATAGTAGCCAGCACACACAGTTTCATTGGTGAGACAGCAGAGGCAGGTCAAACCCTGGGGCTCGCTGGCTAATCAGTCTACTTGGTCGGTGAAAGACTATCTCAAAGAAAAGGCAGACAGTACCTCAAGAGTCACACCCTCAATTGTCCACTGGCATTTTCACTACTGAAAAACTTCAGATTCTAAGTCAGCAAAGTGAAAAAGCCAAAATTCAGCCGGGCGGTGGTGGCGCACGCCTTTAATCCCAGCACTCGGGAGGCAGAGGCAGGCGGATCTCTGTGAGTTCGAGGCCAGCCTGGTCTACAAGAGCTAGTTCCAGGACAGGCTCTAAAAAAGCTGCAGAGAAACCCTGTCTCAAAAAACCAAAAAAAGAAAAAAGAAAAAAAAAGCCAAAATTCCTTCCCCATACTGCATAGGCATCCCTTGAGGAATTTCATATGTGAAAACACATATAGAGGCAAATGAATAGACACACATTCACATACATGAATGCCTGTATCATCTGTTATGCAAAAAATCTCTTACAACTTCTAAACTTCATCTGCTTAGTTTTTGCTAATTATTATCTGGTACATATTAATATATGCTAGGTATTATTTCCTTATGTATGCAACACACTTGATAGGATATGTCATTAATTATTGTTGTGGAAGAGGGTTTGTGATTTAATTTTTTCATATACAACTTAAAAGTCTTTGTCTGATCTTTCCTATCATCGATACATAAATTGTTTCCAGGTTTTTATTACTATAGAAAATCACGAAGAATTTCCTTGCCTAGTATCTTTGCGCATTTGTGTGAGTACATCTATCATCAAAACTCCCCAAAATAGAATAGCAAGGTCAAAGTGTATTTGCATTACAGATGTGGCTGACAAGTTCTTTCATGTGTGGTCCACTGATAGGAATGGGAATCCTATCTTTCCCCATTATCTGCAGGATTAGGTGTTATGAAACCTCCCAGGGATATTAAAAATAATGCTTTATTGTTTTAATTTTGAGTATGAGTGAAGCTGAGACCCATTTGGAAATTTATCAGGCCTTTTTATTTCTTTTTCAGTGGGTTGTCTTTGGTTTATGTCTTTTCCATATTTGAATCTTGCCGTTTGTCTGGGGATTCTAGATTGCTTTGCCCTGGCCTGCCTCACCTCCTGCTGTAATCCATTTCCCTCCTGACACCAACCATTTCTGATATGAACCTTTCTGTTATCATCAAGGCCTGTGTGTATTCAGCTCTAGAGGCGCATTCTAAGGAGCTGTAGCATGGAGGGCTAAGCACACACATCCAGACACAACCCTGCTTTTACTGCCCAAGGATTCCAGATGAGGCAGGGCAATTGCTCATCCCACTGGCATGGGACCCCACCAGAGACCCACATATTTGCAACAGTATAATATGCTCCAGTCAGATTTCAACTGGTACCATGTATTGTTCACAAGACTAACTCTGTTTCCCCAGAGCTCCTATCAACATGTCCCAGCCTAAACTGCAGCTTGTGTGTGCAGAAGAAATGAGAGAGGAAGTGGAGTCCAGAAAGGTGTGTTCTAAGTCCAACTCCACCATCTCATAGTGTCAGACCTTGGACTTAAACCTTAAATTTTCCATTTCTGCATATATGAAACCAAGGAAGGACAAATCTTTTGTAATTATCAGAGTTACTATGATGGCCCAATGACACAGTATGTCATGAAATACTTTATAAACTGTGAAGTGTTGACCAACTGGTAGCACATGGTAATAACATTCCTGCCGATAGCAATAGCTATTTTTGTTATTTGTAGTACTAAGGATTGAATCTAGGGTCTTCTAAGCAGTCACTCTACCACTGTGAATGTTCCCAGGCTTCCAATTTTATGATGAGATACAGCCTTACTAAATCGTACTAGTTGGTCCTTGAACTTGTTAGATAGCCCAGAAAAGACTCCAATTTGTAAACTTCCTGCCTCAGATTTCTGAGTAGAAAGATTACCGCATTCAGTTGAAACACTGTTATCTTATACATACATACACAAACATTCACCCTCACATAAATATTGTATGTATGTTATGAATATCCATGATATACATACACACACACACACACACACACACACACACACACACATATATATATATATAATTACCCAGGATTTGAGTCAGTGCCTTTCCTAAATAACAAGTTTTTCATGTTATCACACACACACGCACGCACACACATGCATGCACACACATATACATATGAATGAATATTCATTATATATACACATATGTATATATAAGAACAATGTTTCTTTGCTTTCCTTCATTGACGTTCATGGAGGCACCTCTAAAATACATTTAAAATAGAACAATTAGAGTTTCCCTTTAGATCCTGTTTTTGGAGCAAGGAAAGAACATCAGCCCCCACATTGCTTTGCAAAGAGTAGCAAAGAATGCATGGGCCAATTTCAAAGGCTAACTTGGACCACATACAAAGGAGCAGGTCAGATGGAGCTGAAAGCACCTATGAAGAAAACAACATTTTAGATGAAAGTGTCCCATAGCACCTGGTTCCAATTATGATGTGCCTGTCAAGTTGCCTTCTAAATAACTATATTTAGGCACACAGGATGTGGCTCTCCGCTTTGTTCAAAGAAGATTCTTTTAGCAGTGGCCGGTGGTGACTACAGAAGCTTATAATTAGTCAATAAATGACAGTGGAACTTGCACCATTGGGACGTCTATAACATCCACTCTAAGGCTCAGGGAGCATCACAAAAGAGTTAGTGGAAGTGGTCGGGGGTGGTATGGACCGTTGACTTCCAGGCACAGCATGGCTGTTGCACACTTGAACTTGCAGCAGCTATGAGACTTGCATGAGAGTGCATCTATTAACACCCTGTCATGGTAGCAGCAGAATCTCATCAGCATCCACACCTTTAGCAGATTAACAGTTGATAGGAAGCATAGAGACGTTTTCTCCAGTGGTGTAACAACTAGCAATGCGTACACAATCTTGTAAACAAACTCCCACTCACGTTCCCATAAAATACCCCAAAAAGAAACACATAGAGTCTCTCACATATGGGGTGGGGTGGGGCAGAGACATAAAAGTAGAAGGGGGCTGGTTAGAAATGAGAGGTTTTCAGGAGCCTAAGGACAACAGATAAGGCAATGGAGGCGGCAGAAACTGATCAAAATAGCCCTGTTAAAAATAAGTCCGTTGATAAGAAATTTTTGTTCCTTTATTCTGCCTCATGCCTCAGTTTTCTAGTCTAAAGTGTGGGGAGGATACCCATCACTCATCCTCATGAAGTCACTTGAGAATGAAGGAAGGTTTTACTCTGTGCATCCCTGAAGCATCCTTAACAGGCATTGTTGGTCTGGGAACTGGAGACTCAGCCTTGCTTACATCTGATTAGTTTCTTACCCTCCCCCACCCCAAAGAAACCAGAAGATAGATTTTAGGTAAGATCTCTCTGTTTTTTAAATACATTCATCGAATAAAATCTCGTTGGTAACAAGATTCCGATTTCTTTTTCAAGAGCATGTGCGAAGCCCTGTTCTGAAACAAGCGTGTCTAACACCCCAACCGACTGAGACGCCTTTCATCTACTGATGTTGCAACATCTTGATTTTCATCAATCCCAGGGAGTAACCAAGAGCAGGCACCCGGGAAACATGGCAAAAGCAATAAATTCTCCTTCGGAACGAAGAAACCCAGTTCTAAATATAGCTCCCAGAGCATTGTGCATGCTGGCTAGCATGTCTGCAGCTGCACACGATTTTGCTTGACCTCTCAGAGTACCTTGACCTCTCAGAGTACCTTGACCTCTCAGAGTACCTTGACCTCTCAGAGTACCTTGGCTTTCCCACAGCATTAACCAATCAGTGCGCCATTACACACGCCAGTCCCACCCAGCCCATCCTCCTTAAAAATCAGCCAGTCTGCACCAACCCAATCCAACCGTTTCGTCAAGTTCTAACTCAACTCCTCACATCTCTGACCCTGCCTTTGGACAGACTCCACACTTCCCTATTTTCTGCATATTCAGGGGGCTCAGTCTCCACCACAGTGAGCCCCTGTGTATGCTTAGTGATCCAGATGGCTCAGGGAAACTACAGGACTTTGACATCTGGCAGAAGTCAGGTTGAATTCCAGCTCTGTCATTAGCAAGTTGTGACCTTGGGCAAGTTATTCAATAATTTCCTCCAGTGTGGAGGGAATAACCACATTGCCTTGGAGAGTGGTTGGAAAGACTAAATCATGTAAGCACAGCACTCGGCTCTGTGTTTGACACATGCTATGAGACCTATTATTCTTCGTTTTCCTTCTACTTTCTGGGGGTTGTACATAATTCTTCTCTTATAAAATCCAAATTACACATCCCCGGAGAACAGAAACTGAGTTCTATGGGTTTTCTAATCTCATAAAAGCGTCTAGCCCGGGCTGCTTACATATTAGTCAATAGTGGTTACCGAAATTATCGGAATGTTTACATAACGCCAAGGGCAAAGGTGAGAGGGACACAAGAGTCAGAATTAAGAGTTGAACGGACACAGCATCCTGCAAAGCCGCAAATCTTTAAACACTCACATCTGACTCTGAAACCATGCGTTATGGTAGCCACGGTAAATTCCCACCACCTTTCCGGGCATCCTCTTGCCAACACCTGACCCACAGACCCAGAGTATTCCAAGGGTCAATGACCAAAATCATCATGTTACTGTTAGACTGAGAGCATCTTCCAGAGTTGACATGATGTAAAATCACAGGACCCGAGACAGGCTGCATGATTTGAATGTCTTTAGTCATACCCAGGAAAGGGAAAAAAAAGGAGGCTGTTTCTCTTGGAAACTGCCCAATGCCAGAGCAGTGTAATGGTTAGAAGCCTTGGGAGAGTTTAACTCCTTATCCTCTCTGAGATGACCAAGTGATGACTGAGGGTCAAACTTTACTTCCCAAGGCTGTTCAGAGCCAAGGTTCCATAGTCTCTAAATGTACAAATCCACCCTGTGGCCAAGTAAAATACTTAAACTAGCACAAGCATTTACAGTACCCAAAGTCTAGGCACTTACCCAGAAATACTCTGCCCTGGATTGCCTACATCACAGGAAATAAAAAGCACAGAGAACTCAAAATCCTTATAGACTTGAGGAACACCAAGCTTTATGTCTCGTAAACCCCATATTTGAAGCTGTTTAATAAAGTCACGTTCGTTTATTTTGTTTGCACTTACTGCTGGCTTGAGGAAGTACTTAGCTCTCGACAACTGGGAGTCAGGAAACTGCAAAGAGCTTTCTCCTAAGAGTTTTTATAAAAGAACTTGGTGTATCTGAGCTCCTTTGTCTAAACAGTTTACTTCTATCAAATGTACAGTCATGGTGTAGACTGAAACACCATACCATGGAGAAGGCCAGAAGGCCAGCTTGCAAACTCCCCAAAGCAAACCTTTCAGGTGTGCTGATTGTGTGAGGAGGGTGGGCAGGCCTTAAAGCTCAGCAATATTGTCCTATCAGAACCCAAACTTGGATCATAGCGCCAAAGAGCAACTTACCTTATACCAGCTGCTGAAGTCTAGATGGCAACTCGGTTACTTACATTTGTGTAGAAATCCGCCAGCTAGTAGCAAAACCGTCTGCAGTAGTCTTTTACAGCACGCATGTCCTTGGTTTTATTTGTAGGATTACATGACGGTTATCAAATTTGCCTTTCTGATTTGAACAAAATTTCCAGCTCTGGCTCTGTGCTTCCCTGAATGGCAACCCTATTGAAAGACTTTCAGGAGTGCTGTCCCTTACACAGCTGTGCATTCCAGCTGTGCACATCTCTCACCATCCCGGCCTATTACCCAACACGGTAGTTGTTAATTATCATGCAGCTCACATTAGTTTCTATTGCAAGCGGAGACATACCTTCTCTAGTTATGTCTCAACCAACCAAGAATGAATACAAAGCTACGAGATAGATCACGTCAAGAGAGTTAAAGATTCTTCCTTTTGAGATGAAAACTGAATAGTATACAATTACAAATGGAGTCTATGGGTATTTATCTAACCCATATGTATACATAAATATAATGTAAAGCTCCCAGTTAGTCTGTCAGTCTATCATCATTATCCTTCATCACCAGCTTCTCAAAGAAAAATTAAAATGACATTAAATTTGACAGAATTTCAAAATTCACTGATTAACGGAGTTCTGTAACAGAATCTAAGTGGACAATTCTATTGGTCAAGCAAAACACTCTCTTTAAAAAAGAAAAAATGAAAGATGTGAAGGAAGAAATATGGAAGGGAAAAAGGGAGGGAGGGAGAAAACATCCAACACAAAAATACAAATTTGTCTGTAACTAGACTTCCTGGAACAAAAATAAAAGGCAGTAAAGGGCTTTTGCATTCTTACTAGGAATGTACCTGAAATCTAAGGTTGTTTTTGCTTGTGTGAACTAATGCCATCAATGCAGAGAGAAGCAACCACAGTTTGTAATCTTTCAGCAGGCCTAGGGGACAGGGGACAAATGAATATGTGAATTGTGTGACTGAGTTACAGTAAAGCTTTATGGTGGGTGATCAGACAGTGGGTCTAAGGGACATAGTTTGCCAATTCTTTTTATTTTTTTTTATTTATTTATTTAATTTTTTTTTTTTTTTTTTTTTTTGGTTTTTCGAGACAGGGTTTCTCTGCAGCTTTTTAGAGCCTGTCCTGGAACTAGCTCTTGTAGACCAGGCTGGTCTCGAACTCACAGAGATCCGCCTGCCTCTGCCTCCCAAGTGCTGGGATTAAAGGTGTGCGCCACCACCGCCCGGCTAATTCTTTTTATTTTTAAAGGTGTTTTTGAAGTTTTAAGTTTATTTTTTAAAATGTTTATGTTAATCCGGCCTTTCTTTGATGTGCTAATTTTGTTGGTAAACTTTGCATTTCCATGATCTTCCTGTGAACAGAATCATTTAAAGCTTTTGAGTGAGTCTCATATTTCTGTATTATCCTCAGCTATGTTTGGAGAAATATAATAAGCCTACAGAATGTTGGAAGATATATTTACATTTTATTAGATTTTCCTGTTGCTCATTCTACCACAATGGCTGTGTGGCTGTCTCTTGCTCTTTCTTCTTCTGTCTGCATTTGAAAGTCAGGTCTTCGTTTGGCACATTTTCATGATAGTTCTCTTTTTTATTTAAAAGTCACTTATAGATATCATGGAACCCCTGAAAATATCAACGAACATTTTATAAAAACAAAGACTTCCATGAACACAACATCTATTATCACATCTAAGGAATTTAATGAATTTATATGCAATTATATTATCAAAATATAGCCTATATTTAAGTTTTTAATGTGCAAATACACCAGTGTAAAAACTTTGAGATTTCTTTGTGATGACCAAAGATTTGGAATTTTATTTGGGCTTTGTGTTTTCTAAAATATAGACCAATTCTAGCTTGCTTTTTGCTTTCCAAGACAACACACTGAAAGAAGTCAATGCCTCTGGCTTGATAGAATTGTCTCACAATCTGAATCTGTCTTTGCACCCAGATTAGGATAGCAGCTAGATCAAGACTGCCTTTAGGACACTCCACACACTTTGGATTTGCTCTTTCCTATAAACAACACACATTGCAAAGGTATTTTGAACTTTCCTAGTAGTTTTTTGTTGTTTTGTTGCTGTTGCTGTTGGAAAAGTAATTTTAATAATGTTTTTTATTCTGTAGATTAAGGAAGATGATAAATTGGTTAACATGTTGAAATACATGTCTTGCATATTGGGGGATACAGATATGATTAAGGAAAGATAAAGATGTGTCTTGTGTTGCTGCTTTAAACAGATCTCCTTCTGCTGTTCAACGTATTTCTATCAGGGCTGACAGGAAATGGAATTTGCCTTGGATTTTTTTTTCTGATAACGGACTTTCGTTTTTTCTAATTTGCTTTGCCCCTTCTCCAGCAGGTGAGGTTTCCAGGCAGTACACACTGTTTATAAAAAAAAAAAAAAAAAAAAAAACAATGTCCTGTGATACATCAGGGAGCCTTGATTTTCATTTCATACACATTTGACCTTTATCTTTAAATGTGTCCCCTGCCTCTAGGTGACCATAGTTGACAGTCACCTGGAGATAGTTCCCTACAATGCTAGTTCAATTATGGTTAGAAGCAACGAAAAACTAAGCATATCATTGAAAGTTTCTCTCCCCTCATTTTGGTTTGATGTCATGTGCTACTAAAGATACTTTTCAAACGTCTTCTTTTGAGTTTGGTTCCCCTTTCACCACTACCCAGGAAGTGTTATTGTTAGTGGGTTTTCTGCCATGGTCATGCTTGACTCTAAACAAGAGATATTTTCTTAATCCGGACAGCTATGCCACTTGCTTAGAGTCTATGCCCATGCAAAGGTAATTTGTAAAGAACAAATTTGTTTTTCACAATTCTCGAGACTGGGAAGTCCAAGAGTGAGGATCTGGCACGTTTCCAAGATAGTTCCTTGGTGTTGAGTTCTCCGACCAGGACAATGTCCCTAGAGGGGGAAAAAAAAAAAAAACCTTTGTAATTCCCTCCAGCCTTTTTGTAAGTTTGCACACTATATTCATAAAGGCTTCACCCCATTTTCCCAAACTTGTGTCTTTCTCACACACAAACTACATTCATGCCATAAGGTTATCTCCCCAAATTTGAACTCCCTTCAGCGTTTTCAAAAACCTCATCTGAATTTGGTATGAGTGACACTCAGCATGTGTTTCCGACTACAGCAATTGGTCTCCAGCTGAGGATGTGTGAGATCCAATGTTTGCTCCCAAATGGAATGATGGACCACACATATGACAGGCACTCACGTCCCAAAGGGAAAGCTAGAGAAGAAAACAGTGGTGCAAGGCCCCAAGGGTGTCTAGAACCTAACAGAGCACACTTTTAACCTCAAGCCTTTAGCATAACCACGCTTCAGAAATGCTAAGATGGTTTTTTTAATATTGAAGGCTCCAGAGACCCTCATTCCCACCCATGCCTACCCAAGGCTTAGCCTTGGCAGCTCTCTGGGATTGGAGTCCCATCTGCAGTTATCCCAGGCTGGAGCTGCACATTCGTCCATAGTCCTGGCTGTCCTGGAACTCACTATGTAAACCAGGCCTGTCTGGAACTCACAGACATCCTCCTGCCTCTGCCTCCCAAGTGTGGGGATTAAAGGCGTGCACCACCACCAGCCGTGTTATAGAACCCTCGGTTTTGGATATTAGAAAATAGGACACCAAGGAGCTGAGAGCATTAGCTGCTGTTGAAGTCTTCACCTCCCCAAGAGAGCTTGTGCTGGGTCCTTCAGAGAAAAGAAACACTATATCCTGGCCTGACAGAAGAAACAGAGAGATGAACACTCTGTTATCACTCAGGAAAGAGATGAAAGATTCCATCCTAGAAACTGAGATGACATCTTCAGGACAGATATCAAACCTGCCGATGACTTCACACTGGACTAGTTTGTCTACTAATAAGGTTACTGGTCCTATTGTGAGGCCTCCACCCATTTCTGAAAGGCCCTAGCTCTTAAGCCTGCCACATTGGATCATAAATTCTAGCATATCAATTTTGGAGAGACACAAACATTCAACTCATAGCAAATAACTAAATGCCCTTATGCAGGCCCTCAAAAATCTAAATGCTTCTTTGTCACCACCAATTGCAAATTCCATTGTTCCCTAAAACATGACTGAGCTAAAGTAAGCCTCACTACCTACTGGCAAATTCCATCGCCATTTGGAACACCTATGCCCATTAGCATATTGCAGACTTTATGAGCACAAATTTTGAAAGGGAAACAAATGTAGAAACTAGACCTATGTTTGAACATTTGAACACCTCTTCAAATACTTGCAAGACTTGTAACTCAGGAGAGTTCAACAATCTTGTCTGTAATATGGGAATAATATTGCTTATTCATATAGTAACTGCCTAGAATAAATAATATATATTTTTAATAAATAGTATATATTGTCTACGCAAAGTTCAGTCATGTCAAGATTTAATAAATGGTAATTAAACTTTCATTGGACTCTTCTCTACCAGGTTCTTTGTCCAATCAACTATCACAGACTGCTCAAACTGTTTAATTTTTCTCTTTTCCTTTCATACACATGCTCGTTCTTAGCTCTTCTACCTGGACTGTGCAAGAGTCTCAAGTACAGTCTTATCACTTCACTCCATATTTGTTTCCCTATTTGGGTTTCTATTATATGCAGGAAATCACAAGAAAGTCCTTCAGCCTTTCGGGGTCACTCATGTTTTTATCACCTGTTTGTTTGCCTCACCTGTTCCCTTGAGTTCCAGAAGTGAATGGCTTCCCAGAACTTAGATAGGTTCTGCAGTGGGCTCCCAATCTTTCTATGGTGAATGGTTAACATCTGGGTTATCTGAGTCTTCTGGGAATTTCCATTAACGTTTCCAGACTGAGGTGTGTTGTAGGCAATCAACCAGGGAGAGCAAGAAGGTAGATCGAATGGTAGACGATGGAAGGAGGAGAGGAGGAATCCCAAAGATGTTTCGTGTAGAGCCACAGTGATGGGCTCAGGGCTCAGCACTGGGAGAGAAGGCACTGCACCCATAGTCAGGGTGAGGGACTCTGAGCTCAGCATTGAGTTAACAGTGGGATGTTGTCTGGGAGGAAACCGTGCAGGAAGGAGTGCCTTGGTGAGCTATAAATAGAAATAGGCGATCAGGCTGGGAGGCAGAGTGAGGAAGGAAGTTTGCTGTTTCTTATGGACTGAGGGCGGGGTATACAGAAATGTCTCCATAAAGAAAGTGAAGATGATGGAGAAAGAAGTCAGACACAGGTCCCTCTCATGCAGAAACACCTCCTTCCCCCAGTGCCAAGTTTGCTCTTGTAATATAATAACCAACTTAGAACATGAGGGAGGGTTTAGAAGCACCCTGAAATAATTACTTCAAATTTTATCTCCTGTTACTTTAAAGATGAATGTGATAGGGCTTGGATTTCTTACTCTTCCTGCTCCTCTCATAGTTACTTACTTAATATTGTTGAAGTTTCTATTATGTGTTGCAATCTGATGCCTCTCAGGGTTTTATACATCCATGGTTTTACCGCTGTGCTCAAGGGTCTTTAAAATGAAATCTAATGTCATCATTCTACAGATGACAAAGAAGATAATTTACAAAGAAGATAAGAGGTACAACTATTAAGGAAAGGTGGATTTCATTAAAATGAAACACAAATTAAAATATTAATCGGAAGTGTGTTTTAATTATTCATTGTTACAGACAAGAAAGAAAAAAACAGAATTCAATAAGAGAAAAACAGATGAATACCAAGGTACCTTGTAATGGTGCCTTGGGTGGTCGTGGGAAAAGATAGAAACACTAGGAGCAATCAAATAGCTCTCACTTGATTGACTGGTTGGCCGAGGGTCTGGGGAGTGGACTTTCTAGTTTGCGCAGGACCTGCCCAGGTATATGCAGACATACGCAAGGAATGGGTGTCTTCAGATGCCTTTTAGATGATGAAGAACCTATTAGCTAACTGGGACACGCCAGAGGAGAAGCTGCCCTGCCTCCTGCTTATGCACCATTGCTGTCTTCATACTTCATCTTTGAAATGTGCATCACTAACCCAGACGGAAAATTGGAATTGGGAAGCTGGCTGTTTTCACGCTAATTCACCACAGCAACCTGTTCTGTTCTCCCCATGTGCTGCATGCGTATGTCTTCCTGTCTTAATCATCTGTGCATCCCTGGGTGTGCTTGCCTCCATCACCTGCCTTACATCTTCACAAAAGCTGGTACCCAGTGCTTAGTCGATATGCGTTTGGCAGGCTGGCTCACTTCAGGGGGGATGCATTTTGAAACCCCCGTTCCTCTTTCATCCTTTTCCCTAATACGACCTCGTAAATCAAAGTGCTTTGCTATTCTTTCACTGTGTACCCTGTATCTGCTCTCTGTTCATTGGGAAATACATACAAAAAAAAAAAGGAAAAGGAAAAGAAAAGGAAGAAAGATCCTAAAAAATTCTCAGTGCTATTCTTTACAAAATGATGTCAAAAGTATAGACTTTTTCCAATTCCAAACACTGGAATATTGTTTTCTGACAAGTAGACATTTAAGTAATAAGAAACTAATGTAACATTTGAAATCAGGACTGCTTGCTACTTCATTTGAAAACACATCATTGTTCATAAATGACAAGGAAGGTAGCCTGTACTGCAATCCTCCTTGGTCCTCTAGAATCTGGTTCATCTTCTCCTTTCTTGTCTCTCTTTCTCGGTTGAGCAGTCACAGCCATGCTGCTCACCTTTGGTCACTGGAACTAGACAAGCCTGGCTTTCCCTCAGTCACCCTATACTAACCGTTGCTTCTCCCAGTCAACCTCCTTCAGATCTTTGCCAGCTCGAGGCTCCCCTTTCCTCATTCCCTTCCTCTCACCCTCTCTGTTTTCATACGTTATCTCTGAAAGGTAAATCTCTAACCCAGCCCTGAGACTCGGAACCTGAAGGCCAGATGCTTTCACACTCATTCACTCTCAGCACCATGGCAAACCTGTTCTCTGTCCAAATCTCACCTTCTCCCCAAGGACCTCGGTGATAGCCTTCATCTTATCTCCACAGACCTTTGCCCCAGACGCTCTTTACTTTCCTACCTTGCTTCTCCTCCTGCCTTACCTCTATGTGGAATTCATGTTCAGAGTCTGTCCCTACACCTACTGGGTCACTCACTACCATGAAAGTTTCCTAGGGCTGGCCTTTGCCAATTATATCCCTCCTATATCCATGCACCACAACAGCACCTGGGACAGTGTAGGTGCACTCAAATCTGTGCAATCAACAGATGACCACGGCTTACTGGCCACATGCTGATGCTCTGTCATGCATCCTGCATCTTTGGAACAGAGGACCATGTGACTCACTCTGGCAGTTCTACAGCCACTCATCCTCTAGATCAATGCACATCCCAAGGGAAACAGGAACTGAGAAACCACCCTTCGGGCAGGATGGAAAACGGAAATCAGTCTATAGGAGAGAAAGAATAAACAGAACAGAGGAGAGTATAGTGTGAATGAAGTCTTCTTTTTCAGGGATAAGGGCAGGCTTCAGGTGCCTTTTGAAGAATAATGACCAATATTATTGAGGACCAATAATTAGACTCAGCTTTGCTACACACTCGCTCTACAGCCTTGTGCCTCAAATGCCGAACCTATAAGTTGGCCTTTCCAGTGGCCATTGTTTTGAAAAGGGAGTAACCTCTAGGGGTCTGATTTAATCTAGATCTAGAATGTCTGATGCTTTAAAGCCTTAGTTCCAAACGTCTTCCTATGGGAATCTTTGAGGGTCACTCACTGTACTGAGAGGTCATCAAGCCATTCTGTCTAGTCCTTGAAGGGGACAGTGAGCCCCAGACTGTTTTTGCTGCTCTTGGTTCATATGTCCAGCCTCTTCAAAAAAGCGAAGCAACAGAGTCAAAACTGTGAAGTGTGACCTCAGAGCCACGAGTCAAAATTAGCCTTGTCATCTAAGAAGCTGATTGAACTCAGGTGTTTGCTACAACAATAGAAAGTTAACACAGGTGCCATGGGGAAAGGGATTTTCTGCCCCAGTTATGAAGACTATAAAATTCCACTTGACCCTTCCCACTGAAAAATATCAAGATAGATAAGACTTTGAGAATCAACACTGATAAGAAGTCAGATGTGTGGCATTGTCTGAGTGATAGTCAGGCTTCTCAGCTAGCAAGACCACAGATGGTGGCTATTTTCAAGTATCGCAATGTATAAAAAAAAAAAAACTTTTATCAACTGGAGATAGGCAAGGTGCTCTCTAAGCTTGCGAAGAAAGAAATGTCGGAAGGAAATGCCAGTTCTGTCTCCTAGCAAAGGGCAGGGCCTTCACCTGAGAGCTGTCCTTCCCTGGTGGAAAAAAAAAAAAAAAAGGCTGCCTTCAGATGAGCGCTGGGGGTATAGCTGCTAGGCTATATTTTGAACAGAGGTAAGACAATGGTTAAATTTCAAGTCCTGCCTGCCATGTACTAATTACATGAGCCAGGTCGGTTAGTAAACCTGGGCCTCCACTTCTTCACCTGTAATAGGAGGGATCATTACCAAAATGGCCCTCAAGTAGTGCCCGGAGGATTGGGTTAATATGTGCAAAGTACTTAGGACAGGGACTGTAATTAGAATCCCACTAGCAAAGCCACATGCATGCCTCGGGCCTCACGCTATTCAATTTTTGTCTCCTTCCATTCTGATACAACTTTCAACCAGGACCGGATTTTCTTTCCATGTAAATCTGCTCACACAGAAGAAAACGTGCTCAGCATAGAGAGCCGCAGGAGTGTCCATCCCACGGCCTGCCATGTCTAATGGGTAATAGGTCAATGACTTTGGGGTGTGGCTGGCATTTCTCCACAGCTGGGGAGCAGAGACAAGGCACTGGTGTGCTGGCTGGAGGATTTCTGGTCCAGAGACTGGTTAGTTTTGTTTTGCCATCTGTACACTGCATTCCGGTGCCTCACTCAACCTTAGGTTTGGTGTTGTTGTTGTTGTTGTTGTTGTTGTTTGGGTTTTGTTTTTGTTTGTGTTTTTGCAATTGAAAAGTAAACACTTAGTGATCATGGGCCTGAGATCTCAGTCTCCAAAGCAGAAGGCCAGATCACTCTCTGCTAGATTTCTTCCCAATAGTGGTATACTCTAGGTTAGTTCCCTCTCTGTCCCAATCTAACTGGAAGGACGGAAGAACCCCCAGCTGCTGTCTCTGTGTCCCTGTTGTGGGCAGACTTGCATGAAAACATTAAAACACCTCTTGGAATATGGCAGGTTTAAACTTATAGGAGCAAGAGAGTTGAAAGGATCCATTCAAGGGCCGTCAGTGAGCCTCAGCAACTTGAATTCACGTTCTCAAGAAAGTCTCTTAACTATTTTCCCTGAGTTCTGTGCCCCTGCCTAGGACTCCATAGGGAATCCTGTGAATTTTTAAGTGGCACTCTGGAAGGGGCTGGAGCTGTTTGCTGCTGATACCCCTCGGTGTGGTGAAGACATATATGCTCCCAAAGACCCCTTCCCTCTGGCATCTTGTTGGGTAAACTTCACTTTCCAGAATTGGCAGACTTATATATTTTTAATGCTTATGATATCATATTTTACTTTATTCTTAGTTATTTAATTGATTTTTCTCCAGACCAATCACAGATTTATAATTTCCTTTTGTTTTCCAGAGAACAGAGAGCGAGCAGGGGGAAGACAAGTAGGTACAAAACTTAACACACCTTAAATGAGTTATGGGACCCGCTTAAGGTAGGGGAAGTACTTAAGAAGTTCCTTAGTAAAGGAACTTTGCGATGTCCCTCTATGGCTTGGGTTATAGTTATGGCAGCATTTCCTTGTTGGCCTAGGAAGAGAACCAAGAACTACAACGCTGTCACCTTGGGAACGTGCAGTTTAAGAGACAGGCAAGCAATTTTCGGGGAACTTGAAGATGCCACCAACCCATTCTGAGTTTCTAAAGAAGACACTTTCTGTATGGCATCTAAGAAAGAACGAGGGAGCCTCAACAAGCTTTGGGCTGGCACAGAAGGTTGAGATAGACCCTTGTCCTGGAGATGAGAACCCCTGTCACAAGCGCTCTGTCTTCAGATTCCGTCTTTGCATTGACTAATAGGACAGGGGTATGCAGGCTTAATGTGACTTCATGCTGTATTCCTGTGACAGCTTTCCCCTGGCTTCTGGCCCAGCCTAGAACCTCTCTCCGCAGTTTCCTTCCTCCCCAGGGTCCTGCAGGAAAGGAGAAATAAGCAAGAATTGAGTTGAGACTAGGAAGCTTCGGTTTGAGGAAGACTTGGGTCTGTCAGCAGCTGAGTGAGGACGGAGGCAAGTTGGCTCAAGAGAATTGAGTGAGGGTACAGAGGCAGAACGCACACCTCGTAAAGGTTGAGTGTGGGGACTGACTCATCGAGAAAGGCTGGTTCAGAAGAAAGGGCTCAGGGGCGGGGTGGGTGCAGCGATACAGGACCTGGTAGGTTTTGGGGAGCTGCGGTAAGGTATTACAGAGAACTGAGGCACCCGGGTCTGAGCCAGCACGACGTGCGAGTGTGACGCTGCCGTGGCTGGCCGAACAGGTGAGCGGCCCGGGCCCCGGGTCCCCGCCCTTGCCTCCTCCTACCGATTCTCCACCGCACTTGGCGGCTCCGCGGCTCCTCTCCGGTTGGGGTTTGGCAACTAGCAGCTGGCTTTTTTCCCTCCTCCCCTGTCGAGGGCTCTCCTTCTTCTTTTAGGTTGCTCCACCCCGCCCAGGATCAGGCGAGGGGGAACCAGTTCAGCAGCTGCCAAGTGGCGCACATCGCGGCCGCGAACACGGGAAGTGGAGTCCTGGGAGCGCGCTGCCGGGCGTTTGCTTCTCCCGCGCCCCAGCGACCTGCGTCCTCCCACTCGCACCCCTTCTCCACTTTTCCCCCCGTTTGCAATCACATGGCATTTTAAGAATGCTGGAAAGATGGCGGTAGCGGCGGCGGCTGTGGCTGCGCCGGCTGGCGGGGGAGGCGGCCGGGCGCAGCGGAGCGGACTGCTGGAAGTTTTGGTGCGGGATCGTTGGCATAAAGTTCTGGTGAACTTGAGCGAGGACGCCCTGGTGTTGAGCTGCGAGGAGGGCGCTGCGGCGTACAACGGCATAGGGAC
This sequence comes from Arvicola amphibius, assembly GCF_903992535.2. Classification (NCBI taxonomy): domain Eukaryota; kingdom Metazoa; phylum Chordata; class Mammalia; order Rodentia; family Cricetidae; genus Arvicola; species Arvicola amphibius. The sequence goes on along the minus strand of NC_052055.2, from coordinate 17,551,594 downwards.
TGCCACCAATGGCTCGTTCTGCAGGGGCTCCGGGACAGGGCACCCGGCTACTGGTGTCACTCAACCCCCGGACTCTCCCGCCGGGGTCCGCACAGCCTTCACCGACCTTCCGGAGCAGGTGCCTGAGTCCATCTCGAACCAGAAGAGGGGCGTGAAGGTGCTGAAGCAAGAGCTGGGCGGGCTGGGCATCAGCATCAAAGGGGGCAAGGAAAATAAGATGCCCATACTCATCAGCAAGATCTTCAAGGGGCTGGCAGCGGATCAGACCCAGGCTCTGTATGTGGGCGATGCTATCCTGTCGGTGAACGGAGCAGATTTGCGGGACGCCACCCACGATGAAGCCGTGCAGGCGCTGAAGCGCGCAGGCAAGGAAGTACTGCTGGAAGGTAAGGGGTTAACGCTGTGTGGGCCTTACCCCGCAGCATGAACCTTCTTCAACCCACCCTTACACTCACACACTTGCCAGTAGTGCCTATGTTTTGCCAAAGCAGTGGCAGGCATGGACTTTTGACAACTTTTACCACCTGGGGGCAACTCATCTCTACCCTGTCTCTGCCCCGGGTGCTGTACTAAAAGTCTAGACTGCCTGGGTTTTCTTGGCTTGAATGGTGTGCTTTCGTACATGGTGTTGGAAGCTTCGTACATATCGGTGCACGTGGTTTCAATTTTTTTTTTAAAATCTGCGGACAACCCAAGTGGCAGTGTAGAGTCTGGGGAGTGGAACTGGAAATGGAGTGTTAGACGGGAATTTGCATCTGCCCACAAGGTAAAGCAAGGCCACTGACTCATGGCATCTCTGGTACTTTTCTACTTCGGCAAAATTTTCGCAGCCAGGGCAATCCAGTCGTGCAGATTCGAAAGGTAAAGAAACCAGAGAGAGGTGGCAGTATTTGAATGCTAACCTCAACCATCCTTCTCCACTTCCCTCCCCTCCGGCTCGAGAGTCCATCCGCGAGGCTGTGCAGTTTTGAGTAGTGCCAAAGGCTGGGAAAGATGTTGCAGATTTAGGCACAAGTTCACTTCCCCAGCGGGGTGTTCAGCCGGTCAGTCCGGATTCCAGGTTCCTCTGGGTGGAGAGCTGGTGTAGTGGGTTTTTTTTTTTTTTATTTTTTGTTTTGTTTTGTTTTTCTGCTTGTGCCTCCCAGAGTAGTGTGGAATTGACTCTGCGTTTGTAAGCAGTAGCCCCTGCTCATGAACGCGAAGAACCTTAGAAACTATATCTGAAGATCTAGGGTCTTCACGCTCTAATCATCCAATAGACCAGAATAGGAAGTACCTGTTTCCCTGCTTGTGGCAATATGGGGGAAGAAGGAACTCTGCAGCCTCCCTCTCCCCAGAGCTCGGTTCCTCTGTCTCTGGAGCTCCCTTCCATACTTTCACCTGCCCTAACATTGTGGAACAATTTTATCAATTTTTCTCAGTTTCATTTTAACTACAGTCTGAGCTGTTTGGAGGTCTTTTACTTATATAGAGGGCTCTCCAGAGCTTGGAGTGTCCAGTGGCATTCATGCAGGAAGAGTTAATAAGCATACTCAGCGATTGAGACAGTCTTCCAACCTAGACTTTATAATACCGTGATTGACTTCAACCCTTAAACTAAGATGTAATGGTTCCCTGTTCACCCAGCTGCGGTGCTGGCGCGTGACACTGGGGAACCAATGGCAGCTGGTACAGCTTCAAAGTGATGTGGTGGTCTGCCTCCTGGCCTGGAAGAGCAAAAGGCTTTTGTTGTTTGCTTGTTTGTTTGCCTGGAGCATTTGTGATGTCTTCCTATTTAATTGCCACCTCCGATTCCAGAAAGTAGAAGGCTGTTTGGTTTGGCTTGATGATTAACATAAGCAAACAGGAAAAAGAATTTCTTGTTCAAGTGTGTATTGGTTTGGGTGACAAGGGACAGGTAGGATCTAGGGAGAGTGTAGTTTAGACTATAAGCTTCTGGTCACCTGTTTAGTTTGTGATCCTTACTGACAATATGGAGAGAGGAGGTGACAGAGACAGCTCGCATTTTACATCAGGCACCGCCCCTGAGTCCATCCTGTATTCCTGTCTTTGATTTCAATTTAATGAATAATAATGTGTCAAGGAGGTTAGAAGTGACTCTTTTGCCAAAAGAGGAAGAAAAAGTGACTCCTGGAGTTGAAAATAAACTTAGAAAAAAGTGTGTGTGTGTGTGTGTGTGTGTGTGTATGTGTTTGTGTATGTATACAGGTATGTATTGTGTGTGTATGTATGTGTATGTGTGTATGCATGTGTATGTGTGTATGTGTGTACCTGTGTGTATGTGTGTACATGTGTATGTGGGTCTACACATGACATGTATGTATGTATATGTATGTGTGTATATGTATATATATGTCTGTATGTGTCTATGCATGCATGTGTGTTATGTGTATGCATGTGTGCATATGTGTGTATATGTGTGTATTGTGTATGTGTGTGCATGTGTATGTGTGTCTGTGTGTCTATGTGTGTGTATGTGTGTGCATGTTTGTGTGTGTGAAAGGGTTGTGTACTTGTTAAAGACAACTGGAAAATGAGTTCTGTAAAAAGCTCTCCAGTGACATTCTAAAGATCACTGCATCATGTGTTGCAGTCAGAACACCTAGGTGAGACTTGGGGTTTCCTGGGCAACGCTAGTCCAACTCTTCAGTACTTGGCAGCAAGTGAGAGATGTCCATGGAAGAGGTATGAGTTAAAACAACGCCCTCTCTTACCCTCACTTCTTACTTCTTCCCTCCTTCCCACCTCACCCGGCTAGACCTGGAGCCTTGTCACCTGCACGCCCTAGGCTAGCATTCTACTACTGAGCTTCACCCTCAGCCTCCACACACAGTGCGTTTTATTTGAAGCCAAATGTTTGTTGTCTTCCAGGGTCCTCACTGAGGCCATAGTGAGCCCATACTATCAACCCAAGCAGCCTAGCCCTCCCTTTGTCATTTGGTGCCAAGCAAGGGTTCCCAGTGAAGAGGCTTATTAAAACCGCCTCCAGAACTTTCTACATTCCCATAACCTAACAGAGTTTCTGTGTCTTCTTGTGCAAAGAGAAAGCAAGGCAACTGTCAGCTCTTTACTTCATAGGGTGACGCTGTATAACAATGAGAACATAAGGCATGCAAATATTCTCTCTGTATTTGTACAGTTTAAATAAAATGCAGATGAAATGCCCATTCAAAATTGGGGATTCATTCTTCTAACTTATTGGAGTTATTTCTTAATTTGATTTTTTAGGAAAAGAATTATTTTGGCTCTTAATTTCTGATATCTAATCTCTATCAATCAATCCATCTATCTGTCAGTCTGCCTGTCTGCTTATCTGTCTGTCTACCTATCTACCTACCTATCTATCTGCATCTAAACTCTAATACTGAGAGACCATTTCCTCCAGAGCCACAGGAGTTAAACATAACCTGGGGAAAGAGGCTTACAATAGCTCACATTTCTTGAGCTCATTCCGTTTGTGCCAAGGTCTACTTTCATCTGCTTGGCGACTCCACGAGGCCGATACTATTGTTGTTCACTTTCCTAAAGAAACTAAAGTCTTATGGTATCTACCTAAAGCAGCAATAACTTAGCTAGGATGTATCCAAGTCTATCTGATTTCCAGGCTCACATAATACCTAGGTAAGGATTATGGCCTGAACTTCACCAGGGAACCATGCACGTGAACCAGTTGAAGTCACTGGGCTCCTGGCATGTTCTCCATTTCTTACATATGGTGAAGTGGTTGACGGTACCTTGAGCAGGAAACAGCCATTATGCATCAGACGGGATGGACATGGAGAAGGATGGGGTGTTATAAATGCACCAAGCATCTGACTATCAAAAGAAAACTACTATGAGACAATAGAACTCTACAAGATGAAGTTGAACACGTGGCTAACCAGGAGTTCAAGCCCCAATTCTAAATTAAATTATAAATCAGCCATAGCAAGTAAACCAATATGTTAACCAAATGATCATTAAAATTAAGATCAGAAAATTTTTCAGCATGAACTTATTTCTCATTTTAAGGAGAGGAAGCAGATATCCCATATGAAGTCATGTAAGGTAGAGCCGTAAATCTCAAAGGGCATCATTCACATAGACTACAACATGACCAAAACCCTGTGTTGCTGGGCAGAAGGTACCTACATAGACATCCTGGGCAGTTCTGGATGCAAGGGAATCCCTAAATTGTGTTTGGTTATATTGTGTGCGTACATATACACGTGCAGCATCTATGTGCCATGTGTCTGTGTGCATGTGTGTAAGCAAGAGTTCAACATCAGTTCTGTTCCTCGGAGACTCTCCACCATAGTTCTCAAGACAGGGTCTCATCTCTGAACCTTAACTGCCTGGTTTTCCATGGCTGGCTAACCAGTGTCTTCCAAGGACCCTCCCATCTCTGCCTTCTCAGCGCAGGGATTGCAGAAGTGTTCTGCCATCCCCAGGTTTTTACCTGGGCACTGGGAAACTGAACTCAGGATAACATGTTTACAGGCAAGCAGTTTTCCTGCTGAACTGCCTCCTTCCCAGCCTTTGTATTTCATGTATGCGTGAAATAGTAATGAAACTGGTCAGCATTTTTGTAGCAGAAGTAACCATCAAATTAAGTCATCCACAATTTTGTCAAGATAGAGGACACAAGTTTCTGGAAGTTTTGTGCTAACGTATGGAGGTAGGGGTGGACAGAAACACCACTTGTTGAAAAGGTCCCTGTATCGTTGGACCAGGAACATGAGAAACTCAGAGGAAAAAGCCAAGGACTGTTCTTGACAAGAACTGGGCCCAGAGGCTTCTCTATCGGCTGTGTCCAGGAGTGACTGAATATGGAGCTCATTCGGGAAGTCGCTCTGTAATCCCTTTCTCTGGTGATGGGAATAAGGACAGTGGGGCAAGAAGACGGGGATTCCACAAATAGGTGGTGCTTTTTCTGGGAGGATTGGAAAGAATCCAAACATTAAGAATTTTGCTTTGTTAAGTGTGACGGTTTGAATGAGAATGGTACCCATAGGGCTCATGTATCTAAATGTTTGGTGAAACTGTTTTGGGGAAGGATGAAGAGATGTGGTATTCTTAGGGGAGGTGTGCCACTAGGGGCATAATTTGGGCTTTTAAAACTGCACTTCATTTCCAGTTAATTCTCCCTCAGCCTCACGCTTATGGATACAATGTAAGCTCTTAGATACTGCCCCAGTTCCATGCCTGCCTCCTGCCATGCTCCCTACCATGATACTCAGGGACTCATCCTCTGAAACCGTAAACAAGCCTCCAAATAAAATGCTTCCTTTGATAAGTTCCTTAGTCATTGTATCTCTTCACACCAATTAGCTTGGCTCTTTCTTATCTGTGAACACTTTACGGGTATACTATAGTTCATTGGATATCATTGGTTTTTTTTTTTTTATTTTGTTTTGTTTCGTTTCATGTCCATTGAATCCATTTTGTCAAATCCACAATTGAGGATGGAGAGGCCTGTATGGTATCATTCAGGATCTAGAAAAGTCTTTCCCTGTGAAAGACTACCCAGGCCATCTGCGATCCTTGGTTTCTGTAACGTAACACCAGTCATGTGGTACTTAATCCAAAAATGCCTCTGTGTATTTCTGACTGCGGCTAGACTGGGTCCATGGGCCATCCTCTTCCTTGAGAATCAGTGTTCTTTAACAGGGCCCTTACCATCTTATCAGAGAATACGAATCAACCTTTCTGAAAGTCCTCTGCCCATGCAGCAATAGCTAACATGTACGTGGCAAGATGCCACATTCCCTTCTTAGCCCTTACTACTGAGATCCCTGGTTTACACAATGAGTTAGTGCTGAACTGCAGTCGAGCAAGGCTTTACAGCCTTTGATCTCATCAACAGCCTTAGGAAATAAGCAGATTAGGGATAATTGCCCCCCTACACCAAAAAAACTCGTTGATTAGGAGAGTGAAGTTGCGAGAGGCAAGAGGATGATTTTAATTAGGTCTTCCACTTTCTTATCTGCTAGCTCGTAGCTAATACGTTATGAGAAACCTTGGTCAATAAAAGGGCACAAAGTAATAATATTAGTACATTTAAAAAAGTGGTTTTTTGTTTCTCTGTGTTTCTACATGCCACTGCTCATGGATAGAGGTCAGAAGACGTCTTTCTGGAGTCTGTTCTGTTCTTTCAACATGTGTTTCTCCGAGACTGAAATCAGGTTATTAGCTCGGACTCTAGTACCTTGACCAGCTGAACCATCCTGCCAACCCCAAATTTCTCATCTTACAATTTTTAAAAAGATATTCATGTTTATTTTATGTATGTGCACATGTAGCCTGCATGTATGGGTGATTGACCTGCATGTATGTACATGGACCATGATTGTGCCTGGCGTAGAGTCTAGAAGGTGTTGGATCTCCTGGAACTCGAGTTATAGATTGCTGTGAGCTGTCACATGGGTGCTAGGAACTAAACCAAGTCTCTACAAAAAACAGCACACACTCTTAACCCTCTCTCTAGTCCCTAATTTTTATCATCTTTTTAAGTCAGAAATCTGGCATGGGTCTTTAGTAGCTAAAACCAGTTAAGCCTGCTTGCTTTCCCCCTTTCTGAAGACTCTCAGAGCAAATCTGTTTCCTTGCCATCCGAGAGACTGCCTATAAACCTTGGCTTCTGATCTCTCCTTTTCCTTAAAGCCTCTGAGGGCCAGCTGAGCTTCTTACTTCATTTCCATCCCTTTTCTGCCTTCTTCCACTTCAAGGACACTTGTGTTTATCTGGTTACACCGAGATGATTCATAAAGAGCTCTCTGTTTTAAGGTCAACTGTTAGCAACCATAATTCCATCTTCAACCTTCATTCCCCCTTGTCATGTCTGGGAACTTGCTCACAGGCCCTGGAGACGAGGGAGGAGGCATATTTGAGGAGGGGCATTATTTTTCTGGTCAAACCAATTTGCTGAAGTTGCACTGTGGGAGAATATCCAAATAGCCCTTTGAGAATGTCCTCCACTTCTGTAAATAATCCTTCTCTCCATCACTGCAACAGAGATTTGCATTCATTTGCATATTTATCCCTACCAACTAGTTGACTAGTACCAGATACAGACAACGTTGATTCTTCCAGGCTTTGCTGTGTTTGAGCCATCATGATATGCTACGGTCCCTCATGAGAAGATCACCTAGGCTATCTTTCGGGAGGGCTGCCCAAGGCAAATACTTAGAGAAAATCCCCAAAGAGGGTGTGCAGCAGCTGCAGCTCATTAAGGCTAAATTCAGAGTACGACCTGCAGACCTTAGAGACAGAGATAGGGAATTTTAGAGAACTGAAGAGACCTCACCCTGGCGTTAAATGTCACACTCAGTTTTGCACCTCAAGAGGAAGACCCGGACACATGCTTCAAGAATGAGTTTGTCAAGCTTTTAGAGGACTGAACCGGCTTGGAAGCACTGAAGCTCAGCTTCCCACCTTAAACACAGCTAGGCGCATTTTCCAAGCTGGGCCTAGGTCAGAAAAGTAGCTTTGCTCCCACTATGACTTTATGATCGAGTTAACCTCCAAAGAATACTTGGGCTGACATTAGAAGTCCCTTTGGTTCCTTAGGGAGAAGTAGAAATGCTGGAGAGAGGTGGCTTAACTCATGTTATCTTGTGAAGTGACGGTGTTTCCGATTTGATTTTCTGATAGTTTCTGAGCGCACCCTGGTGCACGCCAAACAAGCTCAAGAAATTATTCTCTGGCAGAAGAAAGCTAGGGAGATGTCAGCCTGAATCCTGATGCCAGGGATCTAAAGCAATCAAGGTTTCAAAGGTTGACTGTGGTGTGATTGAACCTAGCAACAGCAAACTGGCCTGAATTTGTATAAAAAACCCACATGACTCCAGAATCATGCCCGGCACACATTAGGCTATTAAAATAGGTTTGAGAGAAAATAACAGCAGCGGGGATGCGTAGAAAGTAAGAGAAAGAAGAAATGGAAGGAGAAGAGGGAAAGTGGGGGAGGGGGAGAAAGGGAGACAGGGGTAGGGGGTGGGAGAACTGGTTGGTTTTAGTTAACCCTTCACTATGAATCCCTTCAGCCAGCACTCCCACTACTACCTTACCGTGAATAACACTCTACCTGGCTCCATCTCCCATGAAGAAGGGCCTTTATAGGCCGGAAAACTTATTCAACACAGTCCAGTCTCTACAGACGGCTGACGACTGTCAAACCAGATATGATCTTCAGCGTTGCAGGGAAATGTAATTAATCTCTTAATGTGTTAGTTATCACCGCTTTTCTCCACCTCCCCTCTTGTGGGGCCCACACGTCTGACTATGTAAGAATGCTTCTGACCTGGGGAGATGAAGCGTCTGCCTAGATATTTTAGCTGCTTCTTTTTTTAAGCTTCTGTGCCAGCCTGAGGAGTCAGACCCTACTCCTTTATGAAGCTGACTGGAGCAGCCCTTCCATCCCTGACTTCTGCAACCATGTGTAATGTTCTTCCCGTTCAGCTATGTGTTTTAGCAGTCGCCCATGGAGTTCGTGTTGAGAATAACTCCCTGCACACAGCACTATGTCTGGGGAAGGTACCTTGCCGAAGCTTCCAGTGGTCTGCTCAGCTTATGCCCCAACAGCTACTGGCCTACTAAGCATTCTATTTTAAATGATGCATCTCAAGGCTGTTAATGTTAAAGAAAAGCCAGAAGTTCCCTTGCATTTATACCAAGCGTTTTATATACCAAACCTCATTACCCACTTCACTGGCCTTGATCTATAATAGCACTTGCCTTTAGCTCTGGCCCGCAGAGTGAGACCTAAGCGGAAATATATATGACTCACTGCGACATCCAAGTCCTAACAGACCCATGCAAATGAGCCTCTCAAAACGGCCTAGATGGATGGAAAAGTTCCAGATTCAGAGAATTTGTAATGGAAAATAAAGTGATGACCCATGCTTAATCTCAGTATTTTTTTTTTAAAGCTACTGATCATCCTGGGGCTTTAAGAGTCATTCTAGCATTCTGATAAGTGTGGGAAGATTTCTCGAAAACTTGGCTGGTTGCTGAGTGCTGCTGTCTTGAAATCCAGTTTACTTGGGTCTCTTTTTCTCCCTCACCGTCTTTTTCCCCCTCTGCAGTCAGTGGTTTGGAGAGTGGGCCTTGAATTTATTCCGCCTAGGCTTAACTTTGTATCCTATCGCTTTCAGCTGTGCGAGCCTGCTCAAGTTACTTAACAATGAGTCTCAGTTTCCCAGGGTGTAAAATTTTACTCTTTGGTTTGTCATGAAGGGTAAAGGGAGTCTATATAGACACCAGTTAATCCATTGCCTGGGGCTTAACAAGGAGCAGATGATCGCCAACTGAACGTCAGGTCCCAGGTTTATCCGAGTCTTAGTTTCAGATAGAGTTCAACCATCTAAGCTAAAGAGTTTAGTTACATGCTGGGTAAATTCTGTTTACCCAGTTCTACAAGCACAAGGTACCAATGGCTGGTGTCACAGATGCCCAGTGAGTTTCACACTTTGAAGTGACCCAAGTGATGACCTCATGCAAGCTCGTGTGGCTGATGAGTTTTAGTAAACCCCAGTTCTCTACCATCCAACCAGTCCACAGTGTAGGCTGCTGCGGTCTCGAGCGGGAAACTGTGGATCAGCGGTAGAATGCTGGTTTACAGCATGGCTCGGAAACACGTAGAGAGTTTCGCAAAGAGAAAGCCAACAGGATTTACCCTCCAGAGCAAAATTCAGACTTCAAAAAATTATAGAAACAGGAATATTTTATTACCAAAGAGAAACCCAAAGTTTATTTTACTGATACTTACAATGCAAGTAGCTGTTTCAAGCAAATTCAACATAAATGTATTTCTATAACTGCTATTAAACCAGTGTTTATATTTCTGTTTTTTATTCTGCTAGCTACTATTGTATTTTATGGAATCCAATAGGTCACCCAATAGAACATGTGTCACATTTGTGTTTCTATAAGAAAGAAAGAATTGCCTAAAACGAGTTCCGTAGGGTAACTGACTGCTTAAAATCTGGACACCAAAGGGCATTTCTTTTCCTGTTGGGTAAGAAGGAAAAGCAACCCATGCCATAGAGAGGGATGACAAGGAAACTTGTCAAATTCAAACTTGGCACTTGTAAAAGACTATCGCCTTCGAGGCTTTGAATGACAGATCAGTTCTAATACATATTTAGATTTGAATTTACAGCGTCAATGCTGCTGTGTGCTTAGAAAATATTCAGACAGATAATGTAAAATGGCCTCAGAGTGGGGAGCTGTATCTGGGTGACAGAAGTAGTTGTAACTAGTTTCCGGGAGAGCTAAGTTCCCACACAAACATCTGGTGACTTGAAGACACCAAAGATGGGTGCTAAGGTACATTCTCAAAGCCAGCGACAACAGGAAAAGAGCCATTATGAAATATGGGAGTGTAGTCAATAGTCCACAGCAAGAAAATAATGACATGTTATTCAGTCTTTTCTTGGGCTGGAGGTGTTTGTGTTGTTTAAAATTAATTTTGCATTTTTAAGCATTGAAAATAGCTTTCCACTCTGTCATCTTCATGCATATTTATTGCTGTCTTTTGCTCACATTACCACACCATTCTTTCCTGTTCCTCCGCCCCCTCCTGCCAGTTTCTACCCTCCCCCCAAATACACCCTCTCTGCTTTCATGTCATATGTATGTATGCATGAGTGAACGCATGGATGCATTCATGCACACATGGATGGCTGCATCAACAGATTGCGTGTATGAGAAGCAACGTGTGATGTTTTACTTTCTGAGTCCCACTTGTTTTACTTAGAGTGATGCGCTCGAGTTATATGAGATGACGTTTCACTCACCTTTATTGACTAATAATATCCCATTGTGCATATATACTATATTTTCCTCATCCTTTTAGTTGCTCACAAGCTTCTAGGCTGTTTGTTTTTTTTTAAGATGCCACCTTTCTGGTAGAATGACTGAAGTTGTGTACTGTTTTTCTAAAGCAGAGCATTCCAGAAGGGAGATCAGCATAGAGAGTTTCTTTTTTTTTTTTTAAACAGAAATCACATATGTATCTTATAAAATAATAGCTTAAAACTAGAGGAGAGTGTCACCACATCATTTACATAATGACCAAACAAAGTATTAAGGCTATCAGAAGACAAAAGGAACACATCAGAGATGAGGCGATAGCAATGCTACAAGACAGAGGAGCAAAGGAAGATAAAAACAGCAATAAATTGCCTGGCGCGTTGGTGCCTTGCATCTCAAACACTGCCGTCTCAAACGCTCTTTCATCTGTGATGGAAATCCAGGTTAATGATTTTTCTCTTTTGTTCGCAAGATTCTTATACCTCCTTTCTGTTCTCTGCTTCACCTTTTTAAAAACTTCTAAATTAAAACAATTCATGCTACTAGCATATCCCTTCATCTGTACTTCCCCACACCCCTTCTTACCTAGAATGCAGTGGAATGTTAGTATCTACCCCATGCTTCCAGAACACTAAACCCAGAAAGTTAAAATGCAGTAACAGTCAGGGTTTGGTATAAACACATTTGCTTTCATATCCCAAATAAACTGTCCTTTCTTTCTTTCTTTCTTTCTTTCTTTCTTTCTTTCTTTCTTTCTTTCTTTCTTTCTGTCTGTCTGTCTGTCTGTCTGTCTGTCTGTCTGTCTGTCTGTCTGTCTGTCTTTCTTTCTCCTCCTCCTCCTCCTCCTCCTCCTCCTCCTCCTCCTCCTCCTCCTCCTCCTCCTCCTCCTCCTCCTCCTCCTCCTTCTTTTGGAAAGGCTTTATTTCACCTTACAGTGAAGCAGTGAAGTCAGGGCAGGAACTCAAGGCAGGAACTAGAAACAGGAGCTGTTGTTGAGGCCATGGATCATCTTTCCTCCCTCCCTCCATCTCTCCTCCCTCCTTTTCTTCCTTTTTTCTTTTTTTATTTTCACTCTTTTATTAATTTTTTAAAGTTTTTTTTTCATTTTATATACCAACTGTAGTTTCCCCTCCCTCCCCTCCTCCTGCTCCCCCCACCTTTCCTCTGCTCAATGTCCGCCCCCCCCCCCCAATCCACTCCTTTGAAAGGGTAAAGCCTCCCATGAGGAGTCTATAAAGTCTGGCATAACAAATTGAGGCATGACCAAGCCCCTCTCCTCTGTATCAAGGCTGAGCAAGGTATCCTTCCATAGGGAATGGGCTCCAAAAAGCCAGTTCATACACTGGGGATAAATCCCGGTCCAACTCCCAGTGACCCTACAGACTGCTCAAGCCACAGAACTGTCACTCACATTCAAAGGGTCTAGTTCAGTCCTATACAGATTCCACAGCTATCAGTTCAGAATCAATCAGCTCCAACTAGCTCAGGTCAGCTGTCTCTGTGGGTTTCCCCATCATGATCTTGACCCCTTTGCTCATATAATGCCTCCTCCCTCTCTTCGACTGGACTCTAGGAACTCAGTCCAGTGCTTAGTTATGGATCTCTGCATCTGCTTCCATCAGATGAAGGATGAAGGTTCTCTAATGACAATGAAGTTGATCATCAATCTGATTACAGGGGAAGGTGAGTTCAGACACCCTCTCCACTATTGCTAGGATAGACTGTCATTTCTTGATGCACTCATCTTAAGAACTAAAGACCAAATCAAGCAACATTTACAAGATTCTGATCATGCCAGTATTGTTCAATTTTTCCCTGGGGCCCTGCCTCTCTGGCTTGTCCCTTCTTGGCTTGGTGCATGCGCATCCATCCTGCCAGACTGCCCTTGTCTTTGCCTTGTGTCTGTCCCTAGACACACTGCACAGTCACACAAACACTTGGTTAACTCCTTCGCTTTGCTACAGTGTATTTCTGCAGTTCTTCCTGGAGAAGATGTTAGAGACAATGTCCAAAATGTTTTTGAAGTAATATGGATAGGATAAGAAGTTAGCGATGTTTTAAGTAATTTCTCTCTCTCTCTCTCTCTCTCTCTCTCTCTCTCTCTCTCTCTCTCTCTCTCTCTCTCTCTCTCTCTCTCTCTCTCTCTCTCTCTCTCTCTCTCTCTCTCTTTTGTTTTTCGAGACAGAGTTTCTCTGTAGCTTTAGAGCCTGTCCTGGAACTAACTCTTATAGACCAGGCTGGCCTCGAACTCACAGAGATCTGCCTGCCTCTGCCTCCCGAGTGCTGGGATTAAAAGCATGCACCACCACTGCCAGGCCTTAAATAGTTTAGATGCCATTTTTACTTTAATGTTTCCAATTATGATATTTTCTCTTTTCCTAAAATGTTTAATAGCTTATGTCACTGATACTCTAAACTTTATGCAATGTTTACTTTGCTCTGGAGATTCTGATCATCAATTTTCCAAGCCATATATGAGAGCTAAATCCATTCATAGGCAGGTGCCCTAACGTCTAGCTGCTGCTGCTGCTGCTGCTGCTGCTGCTGCTGCTGCTACTTCTTGGTTTGTTATGACAGGGTTTCTCAGTTTAGCTCTGGCTGTCCTGGAACTCACCCTGTAGACCAGGGTGACCTCAGATTCACAGAGATCCTCCTGCCTCTGCCTCCTGAGGGCTGGGATTAAAAGTGTGCACTACCCCTGTCTGGCTAGGTCCAACTTCTTAAGCTGCGGGTCACAATTTTCTCTGGCAGTCATTCCATTGAATGTGGGTGCTGTGAAAATCTGCTGTCTGTGAACGGTTTCTGAATGCACAACAGTCAAAAATGAGTGAAACCCAACACGTGAAGAATCTGGGGTGTTCCTTCAAGGCTCGCCATCTTTCACCACGGAATTTTATTGCACCGTCGGTCTGACCCACAGAGCATGCGCAATTTGCACTGCATGTGCCGTCACCCCTTGCAAAGCCAGGTGATGCTGCATAGAACGTGTCCGCTCCGATTGGAGACTATTGTATATTATAAATTGAAACATTTCACCAGATGCAGTTTTCTGCTTTTACAGAAATGTCGTGGTTGAATTACAGGAAATAAAGATTTGAGCATTTTCCTGCCGCCTATTCCTCAGCATGAGCGTTTCAAATTAGGGCATCTTTGCATCGTGTTGAGTAAAATTGTTTGATTTTTAAAATTGAGCTGCTGACCTAAGTTTCATAGTAAGTCTTAAATGAATTTTGCCTTGAGACTGGGACAGGATCTTAACAATTTCTGAAATGACTCTAAAAGTGCTCCTGCAGTTTTGCGCTATGTATTTATGCAAATCAGCATTTTCAGCATTGATGATTATAAAGTGAAAATGTGTGAAAGACGGTGAAGATGCTCTAGGTCCTGCAGTATCAAATGTTCGGGAAAAATCTCATTCTTTAAGTAGAAATAAACACATATACCTCAATAGAATGTGAATTTGATTCCATCCTCAATAAGTGGTAAAGTTGCAGTATTCCAAATAGTTGTCTTATTTTCAAGACTTTATTTCACTTTTATTTGTGTGTGTGTACACGTGCACATGTACGACATGTTTCTGCAGAGCTGAGAAGAGAGCGTCATATCCCCTGAATTTGGAGTGACAGGTGGCTACAAGGTGCCCAGTATGAAGTATGAGAACTAAACTCAGGTCTTCTGAAAGAGCAGCCATTGCTCTTAACTGATAAGCCACATTTTGTGTGAACAATAAATTTCCTTATACTTTTTATTAGTGAATGTTTGACTCATACTTTTTTTATAAGTATATATCTGGGCAAAGTCGTATAGTCAACGTGCAATAGTGTCATGGAGTATTTTAGAATTTTAAGGGAAATACAGTAACGTCTCATTAGATACCACCCAAATTCCTAGTCTGGCTCTCCAACATTAGTTTCTCACATTCCTCTGTGATGTGCGATCTCGGCAAAGCAGGGTCTCTCTGCGGCATCTGTGAGAGACAGCTCCACATGTGGGGTGGAAGGCATAGAAACCACTGCTGAACCCAAGGAGCCAGCACCCAACACAGTTCCAAGGTCTGAAAAATTGGGTGGTGTAGAGAAGGTGCTAAGATTTCAGGACCTTTCATGCTTACGCTTGGGGGACGGGGTTAGATCCCAAGTAGTAAACCAAACTGGTAACATTTTAGGGAGGTGCAGGGAGAATTAAGTATTTTTGTTGAAATAAAAAAAAAACAAGAAGGAAGCCCAGACATCAGGACACCATTTATAAAAATATCACTGCCGCCAAGCTACACCTCAGCTCCAGAGAAGGTTCCTGTGATTTCCTGTAATCTCCATTTGCTTTGCTCTCTAAGTGTGGAAATCTGTTTAGTTGAATGTTGGGCCCTCTGCATTGACTCTCCTCTCTCTCTCTCTCTCTCTCTCTCTCTCTCTCTCTCTCTCTCTCTCTCTCTCTCTCTCACACACACACACACACAAACCACCTGACTTTTGTCATCATCGTACTCTTCTTGTCCCTCTGATACCCCTGCTCCGATTCTCATTTGCCACTTCCCCTAGGAGTATTTGCTATAATCTTACCTACCGCTCTTATAGCGATTTATTTTCAACTGTAATCTGTAGTTCTACATTTCAAAGCAATTTTCCTGCTCTCTGGCTACTTCCTATATAGCATCTCTTGTTCTGTGAGTGCCATAACTTCGCTTGACTCTCGGAGAATGTTAATACATTTTCAAAGATATTTTTTTGAACTAATATTCACTTAGTTATCTTGAAATTCTTTTCTATCTTCGCAACCTTGAGTGTGCTGTGTCTGCCTGATGATTGCAATATCTGAAATAGGTTCCATCTTTGTGAACCCCAAGAGTTAGACTCTGAGATCAGAACGGAAGTCTAAGAGCGTTTTCTTTGATAAAATCATCGAGAGTAATAAAAGTATAGCAGGACATGAGACCATGGAGGGAATGAACACATGATGGCCACACGGACGCAATCAGGCCCCTGAAGCTCAGCATAGTCAGACTGGGGACCTATACTTCTTAGACAATATTAACTTTCTGATATTCCTGGTTAGTGTCACTGCGAAGGCCCTGTGCATTCTCAACAAAAAGATGCCCTCAGGCACAGCACTGCAGGTATTCCCAGCCAGGTTCCTTTTGCTGAATGCAGAGATGGCAGCGCACGAACTCCGGGGAGGGAGGGGCTACATCTTTCTCATTTCCTAATCTAAACGTGTTCAGACGAAATCATGATGAAGGAGCTATTGTGCACATCCCTAAGCACATTTGAATTCTCATCTAAAGTATTTTATAAAAGGCAGATGTAGACCAGGACTGATTATACGATCATTGGGAAGCCTTGCAAGGCAATATTCTATACTAGCTTTCGAATTTATCTGAACACGTAGCCATCAGGGAATCTTTCAGATGTAGTTAGTAGTTGATTGTACAGTACCTGGGAGTTGATGATAAAGAAGCTGGTTGGGCTGGACTGAAAGGGGAGGTACTGAGCTCAGCCATGGCAGCACTAGTTATGTTTTGGGCAAATAGGTTTTGATTGAGGGGTGTCATTTAGGGATTATTAGATATTTATTAGCATCCTGGTTTTCAGCTGCGAGTACCATTCTTTTCGACTAGTTCTAATAAACTGAAATGCCTCCCAGTGTTGCCACGTATCCTCTGGAGGGCAAAAGAAACCTCCCCTTGGGAGACACTAGACTTGATTACTAGCCCTGGCTTGCAGAGCCAACCAACATCTTGACAAGTTCTGGGTAGCTTTAAAATCCCTCTTGACCAGGTCATTCCCAAAGAGATCCAATTTGTAGTTAGTCTGGGGGCTCATCAGGAGGTTTAAAAGTTCCCCACGTGGTGGTGGTGGTGGTGGTGGTGGTGGTGGTGGTGGTGGTGGTGGTGGTGTTGGTGGTGATGTTGTGTTTAAGGGTTGAGAAACGCTGTCCAAAACTGTCCACCCATGAACTAGAAAGTTGTGAAGCAATGTATAAGACAATTGGGAATGCTGGGGTGTCTAATAAAAGGAAGTGACAAACTCTCGTATGAGCTGAACAGCCTAAGTTACTTTCAGCTATGTGGACAAGTTCACCCTTTCTTTTGTTTGGCATTCTGACTCCTGTGGATTGGGTGGTTTTGCTCTGTTTGTGTTTGAGAGCATTCGAGGTATACCTCTCTATCTCTAGTACTGTATTAGGACTATGAAGGAATGACTGAGTCACAGAATGGCAGCAAAAACTAAGCATGAAGCACAGTAGACACGATGGCTTGGTGACCTTGTGAAACTGGCTCACTGTCCAAGCTCTATTTTTCTCCCTGGTAACACAGGGGCAGTGATGCTACTTCATTAGACAGGATGAAAATGAATCCGTTAATATAGAACTCAGAACCACGTCTGACATGTGCGGTCCAAATTGAGTTGGTATCACTGTGACTTGCTTGACTTTTTTCACTCATCAAGGGACAAAGGACAAAGGACAAATTTGTAATCCATCCTAACATTTCGATGAAATGAATTATTATTGCCTGTTGCTTGTTGGAGACTGGGTGGAAGAAGATTTGGGCATAAGTAAGAAACACGTGTTCTTAGTTACTGGAATTTAGAATCTGATACAGAAGAAATGAAATGAGTAGCGTGTGACTTCTTGCAGTATTTCTGTTTGCGGGTGTCTAATGATGACACTCGTCATTGCTGAATACTCAGATATAAATTCCCTCACTACCTCTAGCTGGGTGGTCAGTATAGAGTGATCTGGGCATAAAGTTTGTTCAGGTTGGTTGTATTCAGGAGATAGGTGGGGACCAGCTCACATTGCCTACTTATAATACTAGCGCGCAACCTTCACGCCTGCCACCTGTCTTGGTTGATTTTTGTCAGTTCAACACTAACTAGAATCAGCTGGGCAAGGGGTTGAGGGACTGCAGCCAGCGGGCTGACCTGTGGGCATTCTGCAGCACATTTTCTTGATTGGAGGGCCTGGTACACTGTTGGTGGTGCCATTTCTGGCGCCCCCAGTACCGATTCGTATAGTGAAGCTGAGCGAGCCTCTCTGGTCTCTGCTTCAGTTCCTGCCTCCAGGTTCCTGCTCTGGTTCCTTCTCTGGGTTGCCTTGATGATAGACTCTAACCGATAAAACCAAATAAAATCCTTCCTCCCACAAGTTGCTTTACGTCACAACATTTATCGCAGCAACAGCAAGCAAGCCGAACACCAACCTTGTGAATGCTGGTACCCAGCCAGGTAACTTGTCTATTGTGCCAATGAGAATTTGTAATGAGCCTTAGGAATTCATTCAATTGAACTCATTAGTAGGTTTCCCTAAATCATCAGGTGTATGGTTACTCGATAGAGTTATTTGCTATAAAGAAATGAACAGCATTACTTCAGCTGAAATTTCACCAAGAGACATACTCAGGCTGACAAATTTGCTGTTTTCCTGTAAGTAAAATGGAACTGCATTTTCATTTACTATGTCTGGAAACTTCCGCCAGTCAATGCAATAAGTAAGCAGTCACTCAAGACACCAGTAGTTTTTAAATGGCCCTTTGGGGAAAGCCATGAGAAGCATCAGGTAAGAGTGCGGCTTTCTCTAAAGCCTTAGCTACTCAGAATCTTAAAGAGACCAGACCAGAGAGGAACAGAACAGAAACAGGGGCCACAGCTAAGAATGATAGTATATCTACAATTCGCCCTAACTAAATCAGCAATAAAACGATAGTGTTACCCACAAAGCCTAGTGTACCTATTAACCTGAAAAACCATGAATTGGCATATTGATGCTGTAGTTCTAAAACTAGCAAGATTGCCAGTAATATGAATCCTTCTGTACATCTCTACCATAATCTCTTTCTAGCATATCACAGCACATACTTTTATTATATAGAATGTGTGTGAAGATATACAAGAATATACTGTCAGTCTTGCCTGGTCACAGCTATTTTCCTTAAGACTTGTGCCTAGAATTCAGTGTGCATTCAATATGTGTTAAGTAAAAGGATAAATGGACTCTTTAAGTAGCTTAAGGCTTTTTAGAAAGTGCTACAATTGAAAGAAAGAACTTACACTCTGAATTTCCTGCCTACTGATTTTTCTATTCTATGAATTGTTTGTTTGAAAATTTGAGAAAAGCCAACTGTTATAAATTAGTCAACTAGTGGCATCTGGGAATGGTGGGGGGTGGGTAAAGGAAATGGTCATTTTTCCAAACCCTTCAGCATTCTCTCATAAATCCTTGACTTATGTGACACTTTCGGACATGATATGGTCTAAAGGATGTCTTGATTGTCTTTACAGTGTTCTGCTGAGCAGCCATAAAATTCACCTTCCTAATACCAGATTCACCAGTGCATCTTTCCTTCTTCCAGTTTGATTCCCACAGGGAAAGAAAGCCATGTGGAAAGATAGCTTCACTCACTGGACCTCGCCCTATTGCTGCTGTAACTAAACAAATTTCAAGGGCCTTTTCCCTTTTAGAGCATAAAATATTATCATGCTTGACCTAGATTAGAATGTTGAAGCATATATTTAACAATAAGAAAAACACTGTGAGTTAGTGATACTTATAAAAAAATTTCTTTCATGTGGTTCAAGAAAAATATGAAGTTTTTTTACAGTAACGATTTTGTTGTTGTTATTGATGCATTAAAAATTCAGCATTAAAATTCAGATTAATTCTTGGGCTGTTAATGTGTTCTAGAATCTTGTAAGTAGGATTTTTTTTTTTTTACATCAATGGTTTCGGGCTAGTTAAAAATGTAGGGTTTGAAGTTAAGTTGGCTGGGTTTCAATTGCACAGCTCCTTGGACCCCAATTACCCAAATATTTATAATTGCAGTTCCAAGAGGCTCAAGACACTGGAAGGGAATGCTTTTGAGCTGGAGTTAGTCCCCTGAGTGGAACACTTACTAGCTAGAATCCTGCGAGATTCTGTTAGAAAGCAGTGTTTCTTCATGGGCAGCTCTTGTCCTGCCTCTTAGATTGCCGCAGCTCATCTATTATTGGAATAGCAAGATTACAAGTGGTTACAGCAGTTGCTGTGGAAAACCCCACTGGGAGTTTATCATATTTAGTGTTTCAGAAACCTGGCCTTGGAAGATGATAACCAACCGTATTTCTTAATCAGGTGCCATTGGGCAAGCACAGGTGTGTTGCTTATCACTGGATCTCTTTCCTGAGGACATAATGTTGTTCTTTGAAAAAAAATTTGGCTCTCTCCGCACCTTTCCTTCCTCCCACCTTCTCCTTAAGCCAAAAAAGTAACATTTCCCAGCCTTCCCTTTCATAGCCAGTAAGGTAATTCTTTCAGATATCCTTGGTGCTTTTCTTTTCCTTTTGAAGCCATCATGCCCTGATTACTTTGCTAAAATTATGGTGCATGTTTTTCCTGTGCACATGCTTTCTGGATATTTCTGGAATACATAATAAGGCTGACTGAGAACCTTCTAAGAAGGAGGGAGTGGATGCAGAAATATAAGCATATTAGTAAAATTACATATCTAGCTGGAAAAATAAACCTACAGGGAGGCTCTTCTCCTCCCGTAAAGTTTTTCCCCCTTTAGAGTGAGGGAGAACTGTGGTGTAACAGTCAGTTCAGTCGAGTAACAAAAGGAGTGGAAGACAGGCTGCTTTCAGTCTGTGCTGCTCTCAGTCAACGTGCTCATCTTGAAAGAATAGTGATAGAAAGCAGAGGTCTTTTGTTAAGGTACATTCTGGAAAACCTTCTAATACTAATTTTTTTGAAGTTATAATATAATTGCATTATTTTTCCTTTCCCTTTCCTCCTTCCAACCTCTCTGGTAAACCTTCTTGCTGCCTCTCAAATTATGGCATCTTTTCCTTCAACTGATTCTCTCTCTCTCTCTCTCTCTCTCTCTCTCTCTCTCTCTCTCTCTCTCTCTCTCTGTGTGTGTGTGTGTGTGTGTGTGTGTGTCTGTCTGTCTGTCTGTCTGTCTCTCTCTCTCTCTGTGTGTATGTGTGCATGTGTGCGTGGGTGTGTGCGTACGTGTGTGTGTGTGTGTGTGTGTTTTCTTAAAAACATAAATAACTCCCTGGTCAGGCTATATAATGTTACTTGTATGTATATGATCTCAGGACTGACTACTTGGTATTGGATAACCAACTGGGCGGAGGAGCACTTCTCTGGAGAAGACCCCACCCCACCTCCAGCTTTCACCAGTTGCCTACAGTTCTTTGTCTAGGCTTGGGACCCTATGAACTTTTCTTTTCCATGTTAGCTTCTTCATTGATGCAGAGAGCCTTTTCACCTTAGCTTTAAGATAAAGCCGAAACCGTCGGCTTGCCATCAGGTACACGCTACAGTTATATCTTCCATCTACTTCCCCATCTTCCCGTGTGTACATCTTCCTTCAGCTCAGTTGTTCTGCTCACCTTCTAAACTACTACCCTGTAAGACCTGCCAGAAGTGCTCCGGCAGCAGCAGGCAATAAGTTACCTTTAGGGAAAGGTGAAAGAATGCACCAATGTGTGTACTCTTATTCGAGAGACATTTTAAACACTCCCCTCCATTCCATTCTATACCCAGAGTACCCCAATTCCAAAGTCTTCCAAGAGATTTGATTGGTCTGCCTACGGTTGGGGTCTTGCCTTTACCCTTATTGCTATTTGGGGGAAGTCAGGCCCCATGGCCACATGGCCACTCAGCCAGAACTTCCAGCATTCTCTCTTAGAAATGCTCATAGATATGGCTTGCCAGTTCTTGGAGTAGCTTATGGGGCAGAATTAATATTGAGGCTGTGGAGAATCAAGTCTCTAGCCTACCCACGTGGTATCAAAGTGTTGGCTAATAGTTTGCCTTTGCCCTTGAAACTGGTAACAAATTAAGCCTGTTTCCAAAAGTTATGAAATGCTATTTTTAGGGGAAATCCAGGCCTCTGTCAGGGCAAGTAGAAGGAAGAAGAAATATTTGAAAACAGATAAGCAAGAAGGAGTGTTTTTTTTTTTTCAAAAGAAGACGATTGTTTTATTATGTATTTTGGTTATGCGTTTATATCATTATGATTTAATATGAACTGACTATAAACAGAGTGGGACCACTCAGGAATGTTGCTTTTATTTTAAACAACACATCCCTATTTCCAAACAGCATTTTAAGGAAAGAGACTCACGTTTAGGTTGGAATTTGCCTTTAATTGTCGAAGGCCTCAGTGAACCGTGAGTGAATAAAGCCAGCCACTGAAAATGGACCCATGAAGACCTAGAATCAGATGCACCTGGGAAACTTAGCTTTAAATAATTTGATGAGAAATTCTATACTTGATGAGATAAATGATCAGTTGTCGATTATAAACCCATTAATTAGCCCCAGAAAGAGGAAATTTTGTCCCTCTTAAACACGGTGTGCCCGTATTCTAGAGACCTGCACGCTGAGATCTGAGCCAAAGGCAAAGGGCACCTGTTGCCCTTGATTTTCTTTATAGGTGAAAAGCAAATGGTAAATACCATAGTAGAATGAAAGGAGAAACGGCATTTTAAATTTTTATGTTCGTTTTCCCAAGTGAGGAGTTCAGACTTGTTGAGCTCTACAGCTAAAATAGAGGAGACGCCTAAAATGTCTACTTGAGGCTTCAACTTTTTGAAGCCATTGAGTATTGTCATATTGTTGCATGAGGAGTCTGCTAAATAACATTTTTTTCTGTTTGTAATATGACTTTTATGCATGATATGTTTCAGTATTATAGATGCATAAGAATAGATGCATTCATATTTATTTACAACTTAAATTATTATTATTGCATCCTTTTATCCTAGAACATTCTAGAGAGCACATTCATTTAAATAAGATAAAGCTATAATTAGCATTATCCAGTTCATTTAACAGATGATTTAAAAATAAGAAATGAGTTTCTAAGAAATAAATCTTAGTATCCACTTAATTTTAACTTTCACTGGGATATAGTCCCAGCAAAATATATATATATATATATATATATATATATTTTCTGTCATCCCTGTAAATATTTAGGTGCAGCATTTCAAGGATTCGGTTATCTCTAAGTATTATGTGCTGAGTCAGGCCATCTCCCAATTAATGCACTGAACTCTGATCCCTAGTCCCTCAAAAGTTAAGCTTAATTGGATGAAGCGTTGCTGTGAATGTCATTAGTTAAGATAACATCTTTCTGGAGTAGAGTAAGCCCTTGTTCCAATATTGCTGCTATCCTTATATAAAGTAGCTATTTGGATATGTAGACCTCCATGGAAGGACACCATATGATGTGGCTAAGGGGAGGGGTGAGTCCCAAGCTAGCTGTGTGAAGACTTCAGGATCATGCCCTGTTCCTCCACCATGGAACTAGCCCAGTTGGCAACCTGCTTTGTGTTTCTACCCAGCAGAACCATGAACGTATGCATTTCTGTTGAGCCAGACTCTGGTTTGTGTTACTTTAACATCAAAATTATAGAAAACAGATACCCCTGGCCAAGTCACCACACCAAGGAATGGAGCAGTCATGCCTAGGATCGGATCCTCCAACCTCCACCTCCTTGAAACTGACTTTCACTTCGGAAGCGTCAAGCCCACGCCCAGCTACTGGTTCTTCCCTTGTTCATTCTTCGCATTGGACTTTCATATGGTCTAGGGAGACGTGGCTGGAACATAGAAATTTTCCAGAAGGGCCTTTAGAACTGATTGAACATCCCTGCATGAAAACACATGCAGACTTTGATCGGCGAGGTTCAGAAAAGCAGACTTGGATGGGAACAACCACAAACCTAGTAGAGCTGCTGCATTGGGGCTTTAGTACCCTGCCCCATGTCTTTGGGCAGTTCCCTTAACTGATCCCTCAGCCTTTCGATTTGGAAAAATTGAAGAGATCCTATGATTCGTGATACTGTGATTCTCAATTCAAAACGTAGCAACAGATATCAAGGTAAGCATATACCTATTAAGAACATTTAGTCCTTGCTCTTTCTTTACCGCTGTTACGTGGTCTGCCAGGACATTTATAACCCAAGCGTGGCCAGCAGCCCCGGCCATCATGTCTCATCTTCCCGCCTCCGTCTCTAGTTCACATCCCAAAGGAAACCACTTGGAGCAGTTTCCATATTTAGCTCTTCCTGTGGTTACCATCCTCACTTTAATAATGTGCTTATGCTACATTTCCTTGATCAACCCTAGACATTATCTCGTCGCTCTCCACCACGTACTACTTTGAAAGGGAAGAACCACTGATTCAGCAGACATTGCTGATAGCCTGCGGGTCAACAGGCCTCATTCACTGTGGATCTGGTTTGAAGGAAAAGCTTTGGCTTCAAAGGAAAGCCGGGGATTAAATATTTCCACAGGGCACAACACTGGGCAGGAAGAAATTTGCTTTAATTAGTCGGGCTCAAATTGGACCTACATAGTTATGTCTTTGCCTTTGCTTCTCTCTCTCTCTCTCTCTCTCTCTCTCTCTCTCTTTCTCTCTCTCTCTCTCTGTGTCTCTCTCCCTAGATATAAATGTATGTGTGTGTATATATATATATATACTATATATAATATATATATTGTGTGTGTTTATGTGTGTGTGTTCATATTTATTTTAATGAATGTTAGAAAAAATCAGAACTTAAAACATGGTATGTTTTATGTTTACATTTATAAAAAGGAAATACATTGGTCTGGTAGCTCATCACTTTCCAAAATCCATATATTGAACGTTGATTAACAGGAAGGTTCTTTATTCTTTAGTCTTGGTTATTAACCAAATGCAGTGAAGAGGTTAAGCAATCAATGTTCATTGGATGCCTGTCTTCTTCCAGAATCCTCCTGTTGGGTACCCAGTGTGAGGGAAAACAAGAAAACATTTGTTTCTTGAAAACCCAGCCCTCTGTGGTTCTGATAATTCTGGAAATGCAGTTGCATAAGCAACTTTGACTAATAGCTTAGAAGAACTCCTTTGCATTCTATGATGTCAATCGAATACATTCTACCAGAGTTGATGCACTGCCCACCCCAGCTTCCTTTGAGGCCTCTCACAACCTGATACACATCTGCTTCCCAGGGCCAAGGCTAGCAGAGTTTCACATTTGACTCTTCTGTAAGAAGCAGGCACAGGTAAAACTTAAAGGTCTCCTCAAATGAGATAGGAAAAGCTGAGTCTGCATATAAAATAAGCAGATTTGGTAATGGGGGGAAAGCAGAGGCAGAGGGGGTTATGTTGGGAGCATGCTTGCCTGCTCAACAGCCCTTCCTGGATGCTTGCTCACTGTGTCGGTGGCACTCTGTCACACTCTCTGTCCCTGTGATGTCATCTACATCATCTCCCTTGTGTCTCCAGTAGGTGTTTGAGGAGATTTGATCTGGAATCTTTCTACCTCTACAGGTTCGATTCTCCACATGTGTGAAGGGCTTTTGGTCATCTTTCTTTCCTTTGCCCTGCACTTCGGGTATACCACTGAACCCTCCTGAAGGTGTGAGCCAGACATTTTTTTAATCTTTCATTCTCCAAACCCAAACCATCCTTCACTCTCCTGACACACTTTCCTCCTCTCCCTGCCTCAACAACTGGCATCTCCTCCCTCTCCTAAGCTAGGGAGGCACTTTAATCTGCCTCTGGCCATCTCTCAAAGATTCTTTCACCTGACCGTGGTTCTCAAATCTACAGCTATTTTTCCACACCCAAGCCCATGTCATATCCAGATTTTATCTGTCATTAGCTTTGTGTGTGTGTGTGTGTGTGTGTGTGTGTGTGTGTGTTTTATGGAGATCAGAGGTCAACCTTGAATGTCATTCCTCTGGAATCTTTCACCTTGTTTTTTGAGACAGGATCTCTTTTTGCTGTAACTTGGAGCTTGCTATTTAGACCAGACTGGCTGACCAGAGAATTCCAGAGTCTCCATGCCTCTCCCTTCCTGCAGTTTCAAGAGTGTGCCCCTA
This sequence comes from Arvicola amphibius, assembly GCF_903992535.2. Taxonomy (NCBI): domain Eukaryota; kingdom Metazoa; phylum Chordata; class Mammalia; order Rodentia; family Cricetidae; genus Arvicola; species Arvicola amphibius. The sequence goes on along the minus strand of NC_052055.2, from coordinate 17,525,935 downwards.
CAACTGACTTCACACACTGGTTCTGGGAATCTAACTCAAGTCTTCATGCTTATTTGGCAAGACCCTCCCAACCCATGTTTTAACCCTCTTATTTTGATTGTTTCTATTTGGCCAAGACTTATTTTATTTACTAGAGGTTGTGATCATGACATTTGTTTGCCTTCAGATTTCTTGGGTAGAAATCCTCATGACTACCTGGACTCAACCCAAGCCTAAAATCCTCCCATCTACCATTTTTTTCAATGGTTCCCAGGGTTCCCTTGGTTCACAGTATATCCAGAGTCCTCATGGAGAGTGACACGCGCAGAAACTTGAGAAATAAATGAGCTGGGGAAGGGATGGACGAACCAGCGTCTTACCAGGTGCTGAGCCTGCCAGACGTGCGAATGTCTCATCCCGCCAAAAAAGCTATTTTCTTCCTTCTTAATGAATAAAACCCTATTCTATATGTCATTTTTGTTAAGGTTCTCATGTGACACTCAGGATCAATCAGTTTCTCCTCAATTTATAATTCATTATTCACCTGCAACTGTAGCCATTCGTACGCCGTGTGGTTACTCATGAGTGTGCTGGGTGTTAACCAAGATGGAGACATTTGACTAGGAGGACTTGGTACCTCACTTCATGTCTAGCACACATAAGAAACAGTGTCTTATTCCAGTTCCCACCACTACTAATTTTATTCTGCGTTGCATTGTACCGTCCCTGGGTGTCTACAATAGTTTGCAAGGACATGCACCGCCTCCGTTTGTCCACCTAAATACCTGATCTTCGTAGCCCTGTCAGATGAGTCCTTTTAATTCTGAGAATTGGAGAGATTTGCCAACATGCAAGAATACTGATGAAATTAGCAATCAGGACTCCTCGATCGAGGGTCACTAACCTCAAGAAGTGGCTGGCATGTTGTCACATACCTATAGTCCCAACATTTTGGAAACTAAGGTGTAGGATTGCAAGTCCACAGTCAACCTAGGATACATGGCAGTAACTTATCAGAATTACAATAATAACGCCCCCTGAATCCTCCCCACTTTTGCCTTCCTAATTCTTCAGAGTTCCTGACACCCTAGGTTGTAAAATAGAATATTATTTTGTTGGGTAGGAGAGCTCATTTCATACACTTTTAGCTACCTGGCTATTTCAAATTATTCGTTTTTTTAAGAGTAAATAATATATAGTCAAGATGAAATGTGCCAGAGAACAGGAAGGAGTCGTGTCTAAACCTAAAGAGAACTTAATAATTCTATTTCCCCTGCTGGCAGAAGTCTCACACTCTGCCCGAACTGTACCAAATAAATATCATTATTTCTATTTCACTGGGTTATATTCATGGTACATGAAGTCTGGATGTGGCCAGATTCAGGAGACATTCACAGAACTGTGTTTTGCAAAACAACTGAGTAAGTTTAGACTTTAGAGGAAGTTAGCTGAGAGAAACCGAAGTCTAAGCCAAGCATTTCTGCTCCCGCTGTTAAGGCTACTGCTGATTGATTGCATGCCTTACTTCAATAGCGCATGGGGGATGCTGTTACCTTTCACATTCTCTAAGCCTGTCCCAATCACCAGTGACTGGACAAATGACACAGACCATTTTAACAAGCACCCTATTGCCTGAGAACAGGTATTCTGTTTCCTGGATGAGAAGTAGGCCGTTCTCCCGGGACTTATCCTTCTGTTCAAAGCTGGAACCACTTTGGTAGGGAAAATGTGGTCTTAATAATGTTTGTAGTCACCCGTGGCTTGCAAAGTAGCTAATGCTTATTAACTCATTAATCCTCTTCATGAATGGTGCGAGGAAGGTAGGTATCAAGCTACATTGACTTCTCTCCAAAGACTGGAGGTCCGCAGCACAGGCTGGCGCAGGCTGTGTGGGACACACATCCATGACAAATCTCAGGAAGCGACTCTCGTTCTGCGGGGTATGAAGTCATATTTAACAGCTCATCCTTTTCTTCTTTCTTCACTTTGCTTTTGCTTTAACACCAAGGACACTGCACCTAGTGGAAGGCCATGGATGAACGGGAAAGTATGGGCGGGTGAAGTGGCTCAGGGAGTAAAGGTACTTGCCACCAAACCTGCCACTCTGACGTCAACTCCCAGGACCTGCGTGGTGGACAGAGAAATATAACTGATTCCCACAAGTTGTCCTTTGACCTCTATATGTGAGCGGGGCCGTACACGCAAGTACACACACACACATACAAATTAACATAATTAAAAAATATAACCCAAGGGCAATGACACACTTTTCAGTTGGGTGAAGAATGGCTACTTTAATCATCAGCACCGTGATGCATCCTCTGGTATTATTCAAAACCCTACACCTAACAATGTTTGAAATTCCTACTTATCTATCAGGCAAATAGATTTATTAAAGCTCCTCATCTCCTCAGAAACACCTACAAAGCACGCAACGGAAGATATAATCAACAGAAGACACTCTTTCAAAACCCCTGAGCTCTGGCCTCTGGCAAGTCGAGATTTTCTTCATTCTATATCCAGGGAGTGGAAACGTGTCCTTGTTGAGAACCAGCACCAGCTACTTAGGGTGGGAACCGGAAGATTAATCCTGTTCTTGTTAAGTTCTATGTCTTTCCCTTAGATCTGTTAGTGGGAGATGGTTTCTGGGGATCTCTCCAGCCAGCCGGCCTGATCTGAACCCGCATGTTTCTCAGAGAACATATCGCCACCTTATTATTTTCATAATGAACTATGCAGAGCCCAAGGACATGGAGGCTGTTTATCCATCCGTGTCTGCATTTATTCATTTAGCAAATACTTTCTCATTATCTGCCATGTGTCGAACGATGTGCTACCCTCCTGGGGATGCTGAAATGACGGGGCTGATGAGGAGAAGCAGGTGGGCTGGTCAGCGCAAAGCTTCACTTTTATAAACGGGCACTAACTGAGGCTGCTCGTTGTTCTTAAATGTATTTCTATTTTGGTCATAAGGAAGGTAATCTGTGAAATATAAGCATTTATGTATTTATGAAAGTTGGGTAATTCTGCATCTGCATTTTTAACTTCACAATCTACAAGCTGCTTCTGCGGTGGACATGGTGGGCACAGCCTGAGCCCTAAGATTTGCAGGAATGGGTCGAATGCCCTCCCTGTGTCTCCTCACTCTGTAATAACTGAGATGTCCTTCTCCTCCAGGAATAAAGGAGGTGGTCTGACGGGGCAAGAAAGCATCTCTTGGGAACAGCCATGGCGTCGGTTAGGTTAGACAGCGGTGACGATGACGATTGCTCAGGGAATGTCTAGTGGTACATGTCAGTTTTAGGGAATAGGACTGAAGAGGCAGGGCTATTCTCAGGCCCTACAAGCTGTTCACGAGATAGAGACCAGAATGGAGATGTCCTGCTCCTTCCCCGTAGCACAGGCCCTCAGTGCGTGAAAGACACCAGCACTGTGCTTCTTGCTCTGTGAATCCTTGTGTTGTTCCTGGGGTATTCGGCTTGCCTTCCTTTCTCCCTTTCTCTCTTCCTTCCTTCCTCTTTCTTTTTTTTTTTTTTTTTTTTTTTTTTTTTTTGGTTTTTCGAGTCTGGGTTTCTCTTTCGCTTTGGAGCCTATCCTGGAACTAGCTCTTGTAAACCAGGCTGGCCTCGAACTCAGAGATCCGCCTGCCTCTGCCTCCCGAGTGCTGGGATTAAAGGCGTGTGCCACCACCGCCCGGCTCCTTCCTCTTTCTTATTTCTTCCTTTCTTCCTTCCTTTCTTTCCCCCTTCTCTTCATTCTTTTATCAGACATTCTGTTTGTTTATTCTCTCTGTCTACCATGTTTTCATCTAGCTTCTCTCTCTCTCTCTCTCTCTCTCTCTCTCTCTCTCTCTCTCTCTCTCTCTGTCTCTCTCTCTCCCCACCCCCCCTTCTCTCTACTCTTTTTCCCTTCTGTCTTCCTGGTTTTGCCTTCATTGTCCTTGTATTTTCACTAAATGCCTCCATTATTCACGATTCCCACCAACAGGAGAAGTTGTCTCGCCCCACATCAAAAGCAGGAAGTTTGTTTTTAATCAGAACCATATTTGCATTGTGAGCTTTGATCTTGCCTTCACACGCCTCGGGCCAGAGCGGGACTCACCACAACAGAGAGCTCCAAAGCTCACACTTTGTCCGGAGCCAGGGTCAATGGGATGTGGTTAGTTGTTACAGAATTAGGATCACTTAGATTAAGATTGGGGGGATGGGTGTAGATTTCAAATACACAAGGAAGGAGACGAGGCGGTAGACGCGAAAAGGCAGGTAACTACCTTATCCGCCACTGAACAAAATCAACAATGAAGAAAAACGGACCGAATAGTCATGTGCCTGCCTTCCCTTGTGCATATTGTTTCTTGGAGTATTAAACAAGTGTAGAGTGACAAATATTCCACATCATATTTCTCCCAAATTTCCAGAATTATCTGTGAACTATCCCATATAAAGTTTCTTTTGGTACCAAAGCCTTTTCAAACTCAACATGCCAAGGTTTAACTTAATATTTCTTCCCAGAAAATTGCTATTTCTCTTCCATTTTTTTTTTTTTTTTTTTTTTTGTAATCTCGAAGCAGGTTCCCAAACCAGAAACCTTGGATTCATCCTGCACTCCTTTCTCTCATTCACCGGGGTTCTGTCAATTCTCCCGCCTCAAGGAATCCAATTATTGCCTCCCCTTCACTCCGTATGTCATAGGGCTGCCAGGGAGATCTGTCTAAATGCAAATAAGACTGAACCATTCTCCCGTCATAAACAGCTCCTAGTGTCCCCTAGACTCAGAGGATCACATTCATATCCTTCAGCATGGAAGAGCCTTGCTGTCCATCAGACCCATAACAGCATCCCAAGGCAGCCCTGTGACTCCCCATGGGATAACCGCACAACATCTTTGACTGTCTGCTTGCGAGCCGCTGTACATCTTTCCTCCGACTCCTTATACACCTAGAATATTCTCTCCTCCTTTAGAGCAGCTGCACTGTTTCTCCTTCTATTCCATTCAGTTCATCTTTCTCTGTGTTCCTTGAGTTGTCTGAGACCTCTCAGGCAATTGGTTGCTTCATCTTTCCCATCCCTCTGATTAACTGGAAGGAAGATGGGATTCAGCATGAGACAGGCAGATCTGAAGAAGCTTGCCTGTAACTCCATTGCTCCACACATAGCGCAAGCACACATCAACCTCGGGGGAAATTAATCTAGCACCGAGTTTTCAGCAAATATTAAAGCTTCTCCTGCAGAAAATCATATGCAACCATCCATTCCATGGGTAAAGAGTGTGACCTCAAGTCCTGAGGATGGGACCTTGATGGGAGCTCAGCCCCCTCTACACTCTTGTTGAGGGGCCTGAGCAATTACTTCTGAATGAGTAAATTACTATCCTTGCTGTGCCTTTATCTATTACAGAGAAACATGCTTCTCTGAGTGCTTGTGAATATCATGTTAGGAGAGAGAAAGTCCCTGTTGGGTGCAGGAACCATACAGGGGTTACTGGCTACAATCATTTTCTACTGCTCTGGTCTTCCTCGGTCATAATTGTTTTTCCACAAGCTTTTCCTTTATGAGCTTAAAAGTTCTTAAAGGGGCCGGACAAGATTGTATCCTTAACTACTACCAAAAGACATTCTGCAAGGTTTCGGAATAGTTTCTTCAAATGGTTGAAACCTAGGTAGTCCATCAGAAGTTTCAGTTCTGGACTGTGGCTTCCAGCACATTATAAGTTTCTTCCAGCATGGTTCTCTTTCTCATGTATGTATCGGTTATTCCAAGACCCGTTCTACACTTCCGAGGAACGTTTTCCCTAAAACTCCCCATGTCCATTTAGATCTTAGATCTCAGCGAACACTGCTCGGTTGCTCTTTTTAAAAGTCATTATTTCACACAAGTGTCCTTGGTAGCTTGTTAGATGTCGGAATGGCAGGGCTGTCTTATTCTCGCAGTTCTTGAAAGATCTTGACACCACCAACATCTGACGCTTGGTGAAGGTTCCTCGAGTGAATGATATCGCCTGGTTATGAGGCCTCCCCTGGTGTTCTTGTCGCCCATTCACTTCCCTTCTCTGCTTCCTGTTCTCTTCAAAGGACTTCTCCAGCGTAGGATACTCAGTGTTCTTCAATGAGAGCTTCAATTGAAGAGTTTTCTCCTCCTTCCTTTCTGCAGGCGATGACACACAGAATTTGAGCTCTTTTCAGCTTTATGTCACCTCTCTATTTAGGGTATTCTTCATCTTTATGTCACCTTTATTGACCCCAGAGTTATTAGATGTCAAGAGATGCTTATTTCAGCATGTTTAAGAATGCAAACACACATACACTTTTTAAAGTGTGCCCCTAGTTCTTATCCAAGAGTCTATCCAGATGACAGGACAGATGGAGGAGAGAGAGAAAACATGTGATAAGATGCTGCTCAGCAGAACTGAAAGCAGCATGTTTTAGAAGGTTTCACTTAGTAGGACCACACCCCGGTATAAAAGATGCTCAGAGAGCTTAATGTAAATTTAATACTTTGGTTCAGTTACAATGGAGATAACACATCATTTTGTTCTACTGAAAGCACATTTTTTTCTTTGCTTTCAAGTCAGGGCCCAGAATTGAAAAATTATTCTTGCCTAGGAACAATTTAGAAACCAAAAGGGTTCCTTTAAACCCCTTTGTTTTATCTTAAACAAACTGACTGGCAGCTGGACTGGAAGACCAAGAAATTCCACTGAACTCTATGCAACCTGAGCTGCATTTGTTTGCATAGCCAAGGAATGCAAACCTTTGTAAGACGAGGAAGAAAAATACTTTACGTGCTTTCTTGTTAGTCTGTTCTTGTGTTTGTACAAAACTAGATTTTTCCAAAAGAACAATGGTTACTCCACTCTTCAGATAACAGAAACTGTCACAAAGTAAGAGAGAGACATACCCCACTTCAAATTCAATGAATCCATATCTCATGCCTGGATTTTCATATTCTAATTATTGACTGGGTCTCTTCACCTTTTTTGTTTTCCCAAGTCTTGTCCACCTTCCTCTTGGACAGAGCAGTTTCCTTTCTGTGTATGCTGAGTTTTGGGCTCTAATCTACTGAAGACAAATCTGGTGTCACTGTATCCAAGGTGGCTCTGACCGCCCATGTGTTATCTTCTCCACCCCTTTACTGAGTAATCAAGTTCTCCATTATGATGTTGCAGTACGGCAGTACACAATCCAAAGTAGCTCTGGCCCCGGTCATCCCAAGATCATGTGTCTGTACCTCTCCCAGTCTTTCTCATTCCCTAACTGCTGAACTGAAATGTTAGCCCATTCTGGGCTCAAGCAGTAATTTCAAGTTAATAATAATAATTTAGTCTAGAACATTGATCAGGTTCTAAATCCCAACAACAAAGGTAAAAAACATATACAAATAAGAATTACTAACAAGAAGGAAATTTGTAGGAAAGCAAGGATGGTACTCTTAAATTAGAGGATGGTAGGTACATGGTAGATTGATAGACACCAAAAATATATGATAGATTTATAAGTACATAATTAATGGAAAAGTCATTGGTTGATGGATGATGACTTAAAGATAAATGAGTCCATACTTAAACATCTAAATTTTAAGATATAGATCGATAAATAGATAGATTGCAGATTTTAAACTCTCCTTTTATAATATTAAAAGCCATGTTATTATAACATTTTTCAGTTAAGCACTGGAAAGAAGTCAAAGAAATACTCATTATTAGGCCTGGCTCTTATCATAAATATAAGGCAGACCTAGCCTGTAAGGAAGGACTGGACATGTAGAGGGCACAGTTGTTGATTTTCTTGGCTATTTGTCAATAGTTCTACCAGAATCGTGTTCTGGTTAGTTTTTATTGTCAACTTAGATGACCTACAGTCATCTAAGAAGTGAATATCAAATAATGAATTGATTCCATCATATCGGCCTATGGGCATGTCTGTTCATTGATACAGAAAAGCCCAGTCCGCTGTGGGTAGTACCATCACTAGGTGCGTGGGACTAGGTTGTAGAAGAACATGACCCAGTGAGCAAGTCAGCGAGTGAACCAAAAGGCAGCTGTTGGTTCCTACCTTCCGGTCCTAGCCTTGAGGTCTGACCCAGTCTTCTTTCAATGATGGACTGTGACCTAGAGGTTTAAGATGGAATAAAAACCCTAAGTAGCTTTTGGTCAGAGTGTTTTATCTCAGCAATGGAAGGAAACTAGATCAGTTCAGTATGCTTCTGGGGAGCAAAAGCTACTCAGCAGCAGAAGATTAATGTGTTGGAGAAGGCATCGCACGAGTGACTGCGGTGGGCTCAGAGGTTGATGCATTGCCTGGTAGAGTGGACTTTTTCTATATATTCCTTCTTAACACATCACACCGATGTGCCCTCCTGATGCCATGAAAATGAACAGTAAAATGCAGAGAAGGAACAAAGTTCCCTTGATTTGATAAGAAATATGTTACAGTACAATATTCCCATTTTGTCTAATAGCATTCATTGTTGAGTGCTAACTAGAAGGGATTAAGTTTAGTGTTTAGTGTTAAATATGAGGACTGAGTAGTGAGTTGTACTCTGTGTCATCTTTAAAATGTTTCCTTGGTGAAGCCATGATGGTGCAACTACCGTGTACCAATACCTCCCAATTTCAGGGTCCTGGCTATAAGTTACAGAGATTCGCACTGAGCTGCTGGAACTCCGTAGGCAAGGACAATGGACTCCACAGAAACTTGTGCTGCCTTAAGCATGTGACAGGTGGGAGAGGGCCTGCCCCTGGTCATGTGGTTCTGGCTTTGCTGCTGTTTTCTGTGGCCATGTTCCCAGACAAAAACACCTAACTTTTTTTCTAGCACTGCACATAGAACATGAACGCAATTGTGTGGCTTTTGAGTAGATTGTTAAGCCCATTGGGCAGAGTCACAGTAAAACAACCTGGTCTGTGGAGAGGAGCCCTGCATGGCTGGGTAGTCTTTAGCCAGGCTGTCTACTCAAAGTCATCCCTGCAAGACATTGGGGGTAAGGAGCAGAGTGTTGTGTCTTCCCCCATACACCAGAATCACCTTTGGGGATTCATAAAGTGTTATACCGTTAAGTTCAGAAAAATACATATGTCAGCGATCAGTCTATTATTAAAATGCTGCTTAGAGAAGCTTCCAGATAGCAGAAACTTTGTTAAGGCTTTTGACCTTTTCCTGCAGAGGCTCTACACATTTCATACATTTAGGCAGAAAACGATCTTCTAAATACCTACTAGCCTTGTTTCAGAGAGGAGACTGGGCCCCAGATAAGCTAAGGAAGTCATCAGAGATCACACAGCGTCACACAGCACCTTTGAACCAAAGCAGACTGAGTGTAAGATCTAAGTTCTGTATAACTGCACCCTGAAACCCACTCAGTTGTATTGCTAGTATTTTTAGGGTTCCAGGAGTGTTTGTGCACATTAAGGAATGCACCTCACATGCAGGCTCTTTGGATTGCTGGTAACACATCCACGAGGCGTAGCATGAACGCTGCCTATACACTGCCTGCAGCTGTAAAGGACATTCCAGTGGGAAGGGACTGTAGAAACAGTTTTAGAAACAGTGGCAGGCTCTCCAGAGAATTGCAGTCCAGCTTCACTTGAACTTTAAGGTCAGGTGAATAAAATACTAAAGGGTCAGCAGAACAGCTGATGCTGATAATTGCCATCACCATGGCAACAAAGTACAACACAAAGGACCAAAAAATAAAAAAATAAAATAAAAAAAAGAGTGTTCATAAAAGAGAATGCTTTAAAAGAAGACACTCAGCCCATAAGGCAATGAGCAGGCTTGAGAACCTAAATAAATCACCAAATTCTGGGGAACGAGGCGGGAAAAGTGGAGCGAGAACGCTAAACGCAGTGTTTCTTACTGTCCATAAGACAGTCAGACATATTTTGTTTGTCCATTTGCTTTTATTAGAGAAATAAGATCTCTGTGTTTGTGAAGCAGCTTTATCATAAATATTCAGACAGATGAAATAGGAAACACTTTTAAAAAATAAAAGTGGGGTTCCCGATGACCACCATGGGAGCAGAAGCAGGATGCTGTCTGGAGACATGGCATTTCCTTGAGCTGTTCTATCCGATATTCAACCTCTAAGAGATGGCATTTAGAGGACAGGAAAGTTGTGGTGGCTGTGAATTTTATTCATTTATTTCTTTATCGATTTATTTATTTATGGATTTTTTAACTTAAGGTCACACTCTATAATCCAGGTCTTCTGGATCTTGTTAAGCAGCCCGGGTTCACCCCCAAACTCATGCTGTTCCCACCTTAGCCCATCTACTTTTTAGTGTGTACACCACACCCAGCTTCTAGTTTAAGTAAATGAGACCTAGCAGACACATTTCCTGAGCGTTTGTTATCCCTGACAGTGTTTCTGGGCTATCTTTCCACAGCATGGTTAGAATTTAACAGCTGCCTGGTTATCACTGCCTGGATGTCCTGTTTTAATTATCTCGATGAGTCTGTGTATATCCTAATTTAATTGACTAGACTTGTTTTGATGGACAGTTGATAGAATCCAATATGTTGCTATTTTAAACTAGATAATGAGGATGCTTGAAGAGGGATCAGTTTTGTCTGTGTGCAAGTGCCCCCGGAAATGAAATTTGCTTTGCATAGGAGCGTATATATTGTTAGAACTTTGAGAACATCACCGGTCATGCGCTCACCGTGAGCACCGCCCTAGGATTTGCCCGGCTAGCAATGTCCACAAATTTATTTCCCTCATTTCTTTGTTTTTTTTTTTAATTAAAAAAAGCTAATTTACTTTATGTGTACCAGTATAATTTACATTCTAAAGAGAACTACCTGATACAGTTTTAACCAAAAGAAAATATTTGTGGTTAAAAGCTCTGCCTCCAAGCAAGTTTTCAAAATCACGTTTTCTGCGTGGGTGAAGGTGACCGCTGTATTTAGTCGCGTCCAAATCTTATTGCACTCACCCCTGGTCAGTAAGGTTGAAAGCATGCCCAACTTTCGCAGTTATTGCCTCAAAGCAGTGAGATAGTCTGGCTTCTTCTGGAATGCAAAAATATTGCCCGATTTGCCGAAATACAGAAATCCGAATTCACATACCCCATGAAAGAAAGGGAAGAAAAAAAAAACTCTTCAGCAGAGTTAAAACTAGGGAAAATGGCTTGGTATCTTCTCACGTGACTCGTACACTCCTTTGCCTACAACCCATCTTCCTTACCACCTCATCTACCCCTTCCCCCATACAGTAGTAGGGATCCAACTCATGGCTTACTGCTTGAGTTCAGCCCCACTCCTGACTTCTTTTCCCTAGTTATATTCTGTGTTTGTTTCCCCTTGGGTTGGCTCTTGCAGATACATCCTCTATAGTTTAAGGAAACCAGCCTGGAATCAGTGCAATTACACTTTCCATTTGTCTTTTGGCCTTGTTTACAGTCTTTGTTTCATGCAGAAAAAATATAAAACTTTATAAAGTCAGGTGTATTGGTTTTAAAATGATGATCGAGTTCAGTGTCTTGTGTGGAAAGGCCTACTCACCTCCAGATGGTTTAAACAAGGCATCTTCCTTTTGGTTTTTGTTCGTACTGTGATCCCTCTGAAACTTTTTTTTTTTCTGCTTAATCTTGTTGTAGTTGCATTTTTAAGTGACCTACAAATACCATGTGCTAAAAATAAATGATGCTCTTGGTTTCCATGCTTCTGGTATATAAACAGATACCCACACAACTCCCAGAGATCAACTACGTGGTTATGAAAAAAGTTATTTCTGTCTTCTGCCCCCTGGCCCTGAGGGCAGGACAGAGACCAGCTAACTAGGAATACAAGGAAGCCAAATTCAGCTCCTCCAGGAAGAACAGTTTGAATCCCAGGATGGAACTAGCCACTTAGCTGCCATTTTCTTGGAGGCTTAGTGAGCTAACCATTTCCCAGAGTCCTCCAGGAAGGTTCCATCCTTATTCTGCAATCCTCTTCAAGTGTTTTACAAAGAGCTATCGCTGGCACATGTAGTGATGAGTTGTGCCAATCTCACAAGGTCTAAATATCAGAAGAAGCTACAGGCCATTGAATTGTAGGTACTAACACACCAAAGCCGCTGAGCTTGGTCAGTGTCATGGGGAGAGATAGCGCTTTAGAGGCTGGTTCAGTCCCACCTGTGAACTTACCTGTGGACCCATCATCTAGTTTTCTCGCCTACTAATACTGTTGTTAATATTAATTCTCCGCATAGAGATTGTTGGTAGGCATTCTTCAAAGCTCAAATATTTTATGTAGTTATTTTATAAAGAATTGTTCAATAAATGTTATCAGCCTTTTATTATTATCCTATTAATATAAAATTCTATTGCTCAGTGCTTTGTTTTGTTTCCATCAAGCACAAGTGGTCACCATGGACAAAACACATGGACCATAAATGTGGTGCAGAAACACAGAAAATCATCAAGGCCGTAGCCTGAGCTGTACCAAAGCACGGAGCGAACGATTAATGCAATCGTCTGAGATAATAAAGCTAAAAGCAGTATGCGTTGTAATCTGAACCAGGGGATAGATGAAGCATGTGGCAGGTGGTTCCGGCCACCTACAGACGAGCCTGTGGGGGAACAGCAGCTGGATTGGAAAGTCAAGAAGCTTGTGCAGTCCTCAAACCCAAACAATCCCCTTCTTTCATGCAGGTAACAAGAGGTGACAGCACAGGATCAGCCCGAATGCACAGCCTTTCACCGTCTGCCGTCCCTCTTTTCTTCTTGATGTGAGGATAAAGGAAGCGGGTTTCCTGCCTGGTTCCATCCCAGCAATTGTTTTGCCGGCTTTGCAGCAGCACTGCCAGCCTAGCGAAGTACTCTGTGCCGGACCTGCAATGGGTTGGAAACAGCAGGGCTTTTGTTAGCGAACAGAGCGGTGGCGACAGGAAGGACATTCACAGAAACACTGTGCCCCATGCCAGCTCCTGTTCTCATGTCCTAGGCCAACTTCTGCTCTGAGTGCTCCTTTATGTACCTCTTGGAATCCAGTTTTTAACCTATAAAATAAAGCCAGGGCACACAGAGTACCCAAATTTTATTCTTTGGGATCCATAGTCATGGTGGCTTTGAAACATGGGTGTTGTTTCCCTGGCAGTAGGAAGCTTCTGGGAAGTTAAGGGAGACAAGTTTTTTTTTTTTTTTTGAAAATGTATCAGAGATATTTTTGGTAAAGAATCATGTCAAATCATTTCCAGTGGCTTTACTTTTATTGAGAAGCAGCAACCCATGAGCTAAAAGCACATGGATTGCTGGAAGCCAGTCTTGATGTGATTCGTGATCTGAGTTACTGTGTTGATAAAATGAAAGCCTCCTATTGCAGGTCTCTGGCTGCTCCGCCGCGCATCCTGCACCTATTCAAAACTACAGTCATAACAGCTCAGAGCAACGGGGAAAGGTGTCTGGGAAGCAATGACTTGGAAAAAGCCAGCCTTGCAGCCTTGTGTCTACTATATGATTGTCACACTATGGATATGGATGGATCTAAAGGAGGCCTCTCCAGTTAAAAATACTGATCTGTTTGACTGTTAGAGAAAATGTTCACAGGTTGGAAGGATAGCTCAGTCAGAAATGCTTGCTGATCAAGTGTGAGGACCTGAATTCTGGTTTCAGAGCCCACAGAAAATATCAACCTTGGTGGTGCATGACGCTAATCCCAGCATTAGGGAGGCAGAGACAGGCTGACTAGCATAGCCTAATTTTGCAAGTCCCAGACTGGTGAGAGAGTCTATCCAAAAAAAAAAAAAAAAAAAAAAACGTAGACAGCACCTGAGGAATGAAACTGAAGGTTGGTCTCTGACCTCCACACATACGTGTGTGTGTCTGTGTGTGTCTGTGTGTGTGTCTCTGTGTGTGTATGTATGTATGTATGTATACCCCCACACATATACCCCTACCTCACACATGCCCCTCACACACACACACACACATAAATGAAGTGTTGTATTTTTCTTTTTCCTGTGTAAATTTTGTGTGTTGTTCTAAATGATTGGAACGAGGACCGTGATTACGTCTGTCTCCAGGCCCTATCTCCCTCTGTAGGCCAGGCCTTGTATCCACCTTCTTGTATGAAATATAGTTTCCTTTCTGCTCCTGTGGGGAAAGGAATGGAATGCTGGTGCTGCTGGGACCCAGTTGGGACAATTGTGACGGTGCTGGGACAACTCAGAGTTAACTGTTGGTTGAGCAGCACTTCTAAGCCACCGCCTGTGCCCTGCTCTCTACCTGTGGTTGGGCCGTGCTTATTGCTTGTTATAACTATAGGAGTGAGAAGCTAACATTTCTCCATTTGTCCTTGCTTTTTTCTTGTCTTCTCTACTGTCTTGGGTTCCCCAAGAGTCTGTCTTAGAAATAAAAACTGAGCTTGGCGGTGGTGGTGCACACCTTTAATCCCAGTACTCGGGAGGCAGAGGCAGAGGCAAGCAGATCTCTGTGAGTTCGAGGCCAACCTGGTCTACAAGAGTTGATTCCAGGATAGGCTCCAAAGCTACAGAGAAACACTCTCTTGGGAAAAAAAAAAAAACACAAACAAAACAAAACAAAACAAAAAACCCTGAGTCTTGGAGTTCTTTCCAGCTATACTCTGCTGCTCACTGGAATTCTGCCACAGTGGGGGTATGTGAAGGAAGAGGGGTAGATCAGAAGCACCCCAAAGTCCTGTTTGTAAGTCCCTTCGTGGAGAGTCTGCTTCAGGACAGATCTGATGTCTAGTTTGCGCTCTTCATTCATTTTTCTGTTTGCTGAACTAAATTTTAGGGCGATTCTTCGTGGTTTAAGGAAATCATCTTCCTATCCACTCAAATGGATCTCTTAGATCACTTGTGTCTCTTGCTACTGTAACAGAATATCTGAAAGAGGAACTTAAGAAGGGAAGGGTTTGTTTGTCTCATAGCTCAAAGTTACAGTCCATCATGGCCGGGAAGGCACGATGGATGGCAGGGGGGCATTGCAGCCTCCGTCAAGAAACCAAGAGAGATGAGTGCTCAAACACCCAGACTTATTCCTCCTTTTAATCTGGGCTAGGACCCTCAGATTTAAGGTGCGTCTTCTCAACTCAGTTGGTCCCATCTAGAAACCCCCTCCTGCACAAGCTCCAAGGTCTGTTTCCATGGTGACTCATTCATTCTAAATCCCATCAAGATGGCAATCAAGAATAACCGGCGTGTTTCCCATGTGCCTTTTTACTTTGCCATGAAAGTTTTATATGCAAAATGTAAATATTAATACACTTGCCTTCTAAAAACTTCCTGTGTGTTCCAAGATAGTCTTCACCCTAGTTGATACAGGAAGGATGGTGAGGCTAAGCTGGGAGTTTCCTTCTTCATGCCGTTTGGTTCTTATAAACCTTGGAGACTAAGTGATGATAAAATTGTTTCCATTGAAAGAAAGCTGTGTTAAGAACAGAAAACTTTGGGTGCCATTAGCAATGCTAACTTTCCTTCCTGACTGCTGTAAGCTTTAGAGGAGTCTTCTTGAATGCAGGCAGATATGTGGGGGCCCCAGAAGACGGTTTTCATGAGTACCACAGGAGTTTCTGAACTCCACCCACAACCATGAGATATGAGTGCTCTGGATCATGGTTTGTTTGCTGTGACTTTACTTCTCTGAGGAATCCAACAGTGGCTGGATTTCAGTTCTCGGTTTCTGTCGTTAAAGGGGAAGAGCGATAATGTGTAAGGTCTTTACAAAGGAAACGGAACGCTAGACTCCATCATCTACTTTGTATGGCTTGCGAGCAACGAATGGCTTTACCTTATTAAACTGATGACAAATGATAATTTTGTGACATATAGAATTACACCACATTCAAACTTCAGTATCCACATGTAAAATTCTCCCTCAATGCTAGAGCCTGTGTGTAAATTGCTCATATCAAATGGCTAGTAAACCTTAAAAGATTTACCTTCTGACTATACACAGAAAGTTTGCCCACCTCTGGTTCAGTACCCTCTAGACACAGGTTGAATTTAAAACCCTTGACACAATGCCAAACATCAAGGTTATTGAGCACTCTTAGATGCTGAAGAATCTTGACTTTCAAAGATGAGTGAAGGCACAGTGTGCCCTCGAGTACCTTCTAGGTGTGTGAGGCACATGGAAGGGTCAACCAAACGAGCATTTACAGAACTGGTCCAGAATGAAAGATGTGGCAGAGTTACAGTTGGACCATACTCATTGCAGTTCAAACTATTTGTAGAACAGTAAGCACTTGTGGGTGGGCCAAACGCTGGAGTGGCATGGGGGAGGGGCAGTGGAGTGCTGCACTTTCTGCCTAAGCTGTCGTCTTTCTAACCCTGATGGGCATCAAGAGACCACTGTGGAAGCCGCAGGATGCTAATGCCGACTCAAAGATGCGGGCTGCATTCACTGTAATGTTCAACGCTTCCGTTAACCAAGAAGTATTCTTTTCAGGGGAGGAAGGAGGTTCGTTTGTTTGAAAAGTTTCCGAAGAAACCCATCAGCCTAACGTAGCTGGGAAATTATTGGCACTGGAGCACACCTGAAACATTTGTAACGTGGCAGAAATGTTCGCACGTGGTTTCTGAGTTGGATGTTTCCTCTGATGCTGCTGTTCCACTGCTCTCAGAGCTCTGATGCCTCTTTTGAATGTTACAAAAAAAGAAGCTAAACCAAAAACTGCTTAGTGCATGTGAATCTTGTAAACATGCATAGTGTGAACCTTGAGAAAAATCAAAGCTTTACGAAATATTGACTGTGACCTCTGTGTAAGTTCTTTTGATCCCCATTGTGGACACAACTGGAAGATGTCAGAAATTCTTCCTCACCTCGAGCTGATGCTGAGGAGGCTCCATGCTGGGATTTTATGGTAGGATGGGAATCAGCAAGCAGACATAGGATGTGGATTTTCTTATCCCTTAAAGAACTTTCCTAAACTGAGGCTAGCTCGGCAGTAGCGCACTTCTCTGGCATGTGTAAAACCAAGACCACGGGATCAGTCATGAATAACAAAGAAGGAAAAGATGAGGATTTCTTTCTTTTTCTTTTTTTGGCTTTTCAAGACAGGGTTTTTCTGTGTAACAACTCTAGCTGTTTTGGACTAGCTCTTGTAGACAAGTGGCCTCGAACTCTTGGAAATCTTCCTGCCTCTGCCTC